>NC_141761.1:56293085-56611419 GCF_982258835.1 Parasteatoda tepidariorum
GTGCAAACATACAACCAGACGTACTAAACCAGAAGTTAGTAAAGAAAACATTAAAAAAGCAATGGAAGCTGTCAGAAATGGTGCATCTCTAAGAGCAGCAGGGGACTTATTTAGAATGAACTTTTCAGCTTTGTCTCATACATTAAAAAATAGCAAGTTAAGTAATTCTCTGCCTCGATTTTGAGATAACTGATAATACAATAATGGAGGTTAATAACTTTGCTCTTTAAGAGTTTTGTGGAAAGAAGAAAAAAGTTCTTTTTGTGAGAAAAATTGGAGATATAAGACAGCAATAAAGTAAATTTTATGAGAATGTAGGAAGATTCTAGAAAATTTTATTTTCCAGAAAAAGAGGATATTAGTAGTACAGAAAGAAATGACATTAAAATTAAACTACCTCAATTCAGTTTAAACGGAGGAACAGCTCAATCTGTATCTTCCATGACATTCCAGGTAAACTTTGAATTATTTAAAGACAAAATGTAGAAAAAAGTTAAATCAACCCAATATGCTTGTTCATTATTTTCACTACATTATGAATAAAATTAATTATCCAAAATGTATGATATTGCTACGTTCACTTCGATTGTTGAAATGTGCCCCTCCACCTGTTGAAAACTGCCCCACAGTAGGGGTAGATTTCAACAAAATACATGGTTCACTAACTTCGTAAAACTAGGTATTTTGTCTGTGACTTAGAACTTAGGAAAAAATTGAGAGGTTACCTCACACATAAATTTAGTAAGTAATAATTAAAACATCACAAATAATTCTTTAGTAAAAAATGGTGAAAGGTGCCCCCCCAGTGTTTTCATTACAGAAAAAAAGTGGGTGAGAATTTCTCACCCTTTCTCAAAAACTGGGTGAGATTTCAAAAAGTTAGGTGAGATTTCTAAAAATGAAAAAAACACGAATAGACTTGGAAAAGAAATATTTCATTTTTAGCATCTTCTAATTTTTAAAGCATTGAATATTTTTGCTGCATTATCACATGGAAAATGTTCTATATCTACTTTTTCATCAGCTATTCTCATTAGGTTGCTCAAATGCTTATCAGTCAATCTGTTAGTATATTTTGTCTTAATTCGGTTTTGGGTGCAACAAATGCTGAACTATTCGGAACCACTAAGTAAATTTGTAGCATTGTGCACACACTTTCCTATCCTCTTCATCTGCCAGCATAGGCTTTTCAATTATTTCTGCTATAGAATAGCGAAGTTATTTTCATGTTCTTACTTCATGCTAGTATTTGATCCGTATCCATTGAATATCCGTACTTGTTTTGTTTTGACCGTTCCTACCGACATTTGTTTCATTTTCATTTGTGCGTTATGGACTAGAAAATGTTGCCTTAACAAGGTATTTGTCCATCTTACATTCAAGCTCAAAAAATTTAAACGTCTTACATGAACAAACCTTACCTACGGTAAACACGTGGTTGAAGAGAAATGTGTTCTGAAAGGGTTTCGGAGGTGGGGGGCATTGTGTTCTGCTGTTCGCACTGGTTCTGAACAATACTAGTAAATAGGAAAGCTTGATAACAAGGACCGATGTTGAAAATAAGGAAAGATCAAGGGATTAAGGATTGAGAAACGTATTTCATTTAAAAAAGTGGAAGACGAAATTTTTTCCAAAATTCGCGAGATTCGCTCATTTTGAAATTCATTAATAGAGTGCGAGAACTTCTCACGTTAATCATTTTTTAATGCGAGCAAAGAAAAAAATATGCGAGATTCTCGCGTTCTCGCTTTGTAGTGAAAACACTGCCCCCTCTCCCCTACAATACAATCAAATTTCATTAGGCCATGCAAATAGTAAAGCACCTTATCCTTCAATATTATTCCTACTCATTAAAAAACTTTCAATATTGTTCCTACTCACTCGAAATTAATTACTGATTTCGTATCTGAGGCATAAAAAAACAATTTGAAAATTGATTTTCAATTTCTAAACTTAATTACTAATTTCTAAACTTAACTCTAATTAATTAATAATTTAAGTCTGCCCGTGTTAAGTTCAAAGAGAAATTTGAATTTGCATTATATTTGAGGCTTAATTAAAGCATGGATAACTGGATTTAACTAAATTTTTTTCCATTATTTTTTGCCACTATAATAAAACTATCTATTCATAACGAAAAAGAAGCATATTTTACACGTTCAAACACTGTATTTTTTTCTCTTTTCAAAAAGTTCTATTCATGCATTTATAAAAGAAACATGGAACCGGCTAATAAGGAATCAATGTTTCATAGATTTCACAAAACATTCTAATTCAGAAACTTACAATAAAATCAGAAAAACTGAAAACGAAGTGGATTAATTACACACATTGATTAATTTTAAAAACATATAAGATCTATATAGCGATCAAAAACATTCAGGAATAAAACACGTGGATTAAGTCGTTGAAATTGCTTACCTGATTAGGTTTTCCACCCTTGTTTGCTTTTTTCATAAAAACCATTATTTCTATACTTCAAAAACTCAGTATATAGTAGATTTTAAAACAACTAAAAAAATTTAATAACAATTTGAAGACTAGACGCACACTAGTTAGATATAAGTAACAGAACGAAGTGGCGACAATGAATGGAGCAACAATGCGGTTCGGAGCGTGCGCGTGTAAGCAGTGAAAACAAATTTTGTTGCCAAATACAAAGAAGCAAAACTTATTGCATATTTGCAATTGTGGATGGTTGACTGAACACAGATGGCGCTAGTAGTGAATTTCGTCGTAAGACTTCCAGGTTTACTTTCGATTGGTTTTTACGCCTGAGCTTGAAAAAGCATGCCACTCAATATTATTATACACTGTGCACTGTGGCGTAACTACCGCTATAAATACTGAATACCAATTCACAAGTATATAAGACATGTTAACTTGATTCTATCTGGAGGTACCTTTTGATAGATGAAGGTTGACTTAATCGAAAAATATATCCCAACAACACTACTGGCCATTAAAACTGATACACTAGGAAATCGACACACAACGAACGTGAAATTTGCATTACAGATAAAGCATATCGTGATATGCAAATGATTAGCTTATCAGCGCATTCATGCAAAGCAGACTGTGTTAGCGACACCTACAATGTGTAGAAAAAAAAGAGATTTGACAGTAAGTCTCTCATACAGAAATTGAATTTGAGCGTTATTCTTGAGTAAAAAAGTTTTTGTTATGTCTCGTGTAAGAAGGAGAAATGCCCATCATCCCGTGTCTGAGTTTGATCGAGGTCGAATTTGTGGCCTACCGGATTTGTAGTTTATCATACCGAAGTATTACTTCTCGCCTTGGTTGAAATCCCATGACTGTTAGCAGAATATAAAATCAATGGGCTCATGAAGATCTTATGGAACGCCGTGCAGGATCTCAGCTGTCTCCATCGCCATAGCCGAGAAGACAGACATGGCTTTACCGAATTGTACAGCTACATCACGAACCCTGAGTCAACAAATGGGATTATTTTCAAGACAACAAGTGTCTGAACGAACAGTTCAACGAAGTTGCAGCAGCATGGACTGCCCGCATAGCGACCATGGCTTCGGCTACCCTTGACGCTGATTCACTGGCTGGAGCGCCTCCAATGGTGTGAACAACGACGGCATGCAAGCAGTAATGGCATGACGTCGCCTTTTCAGACGAATCCAGGTTCTGTATACAGCATCATGAGGGCCGCACCCGTAATTGGCGACATCGTAGAGAACGCCCAATGGCAGCTTGCATTTGACATCGTCATACTGGCCCATCACCTGTAGTAATGGTATGGGGTGCCATTGCATGCCTGTAGTCCCAGCCAGTACGTTCTCCAAATACCTCAGCGATTGAAATGTCTTGCCGAAAGACTGGTATGCTACCTTTCGTCAGTCACTATGGTCGATATTGTGGCATAATGTTATTGGAATGCTGTACCCGTTGATGTTATCCAATCTCTGTTCGATTCGATGCACAGGAGACTAACTGCTGCTGCTAGCAGAGCTGCCAGCTCTGAGTACTGAGTTCTCAGGATTTATACATCCAAATATCCTGTCTTCCAACTATAATGTATGTGCCCAATAAATATGATTTTGCTATTTGCATTCCTTGACGTCCGGTGGCTGAGCGGTAGCGCTTCGCTCTGTCGTGCCACAGGTCCCTGGTTCGATCCTCGGGTCGGGCAAGGTTGACTCAGCCTTTCATCCCTTCAGTGGTGCTAACGGTGGTTCATCTATAAAATCGAATTCTAGAAATTCTATGAAGAAGTGATCAAAGTAATTCTAAAAATTCTATTAAGAGGAAATCAACGCAATTCTAATTCAACAGTCAAATCTAAGAATATTTAAAGTATTTAATAAAAGAAAAGAAAGTGTTTACAATTTTAAAGCTCAACAGCTACATGAAATTCTAAACATCGACTGACTATTAATTCAGTTCTTTTTTGTTTTGAGCAGTGCGCATGCGCGTCAATACTTCTACGTTCAACCAGAGTGAGAAAGAGAAAAAATTTTACTTGACGGGAACAAGTGGGTCGATAAATGAGTACCAAGCGTGCTTGGGAACTAAACACTGGGGGTTCCGCGTTTGGCTGACCACCTGACCGGAACATCTGCTCCTGCACCCCAAAGCCCAAGGTCAAGAAAACTGAGATGGGCACAGTAGGCCTTGGCCCTCTAGGAGCTGTCGCGCTACTGAGTTTAGTAGTATTTGCATTCCTTCCTGGTGTAGCAATTTTAATGGCCAGTACCGTACTTGTAGGGCTTACATTATAACGCGTTTTTACAACGTATATATACTTAACGTATGACTAACTAATTAACACTACTTGAATTAATACTTAATGCAACATAATAATTATAGTTTTGCCAATAGATAGAGAAATACCTGAGTTTATGGTGCCTCATAAACTTGGGTAACAATAAAGATTATTTTTTCTCATGGAATCAACTTAAAATGAACGTGCAGCGGCTGCTGCTTTTGAGCCAATTTCATGCTAAACGCCGAAATGTGGCAAACTTACGTCGCCAGTTGGCGATAAGGACAATCACGATTGCAGACCTAACTGCACCTGTTTTTTTCTCAGTTCGGTCTGTGACGACGCCTGTGTATGTTACTGGGACAACCTGTCCGCCACGATGTTTAATCTGGAACTTAACTAACTTGTAACCTTAATTGTTATCCTTTTATTAAATTTATTATTATTTAATTATGGCTGGCATTCTGTTAACTAATCGTGCTAAGTGTTTCTATTCTTTAATCAACTTAATTATTCATTTTAGATCATCTCCCTATTTGAATATTATGTTTTTATTTTAGGAGCCGCGTTAACTTCCACGTGTCTCCTCACTGGTGACCCGGCTTTGAATCTATGCAATGTTTCTAAATTTATGCGAAGACCAGCTTAAATTTTTAATAACCTTTGCTCCTTTAGAACTAAATTTAAAATTTAGCGTTAGTTTTTGAAGAAATTTTTTTTTTATTTACGAACTTGTGATCGCACGGAGATATGGATGGATGGACACATGGATATTTTAAGGGTATGTTATCGAATTTCTGCTGACTTTTTGTGATTGGTCATTTCAAAATTACTGTTGCTTTAATATGTTTAAATTAATGTATTAATTTAACTTACTGCTAGTATCTCTGGTTTAAACTTACTGTTAGTATTGATCTACGGCGTACGGAGTCTGTTATCTTAGTGCATTATCTTCCGAAATGTTTGAAAATCACTTTCATTTGCAATAATTATTTAAACCTTTTACCCATTTTTAGTGAATGTATTTGCATTATTTTCGAGTTTAATTTGATCTTTGCGCTTATCACTGCATCATACAAGTTGTTTAATTTTATTTGCTGCCCCAACACTTTAAAATAATGCCGAATGTGGTGGAGCAGGTTAATGATGCAGATAATGCTGCACGTTCTTCAAATGCATCTCAGGTCTCCCATCTTTCGGTAAAAATTCCCCTGTTATGGAAATCAAAAATTAAACTATGGTTTATTCAGGTAGAGAGTAATTTTGAGCTAGCTAAAATCACTAATGATTTAACGAAATATAATTACCTCGTTTCATCAATAGATCCTGAAACTTTATCCTCAGTGTCCGATATTTTATTTGCACCACCTGCTGCGGATAAATACAACACTTTGAAAGACCGGTTAATAGCCGAATTCTCTGCTTCGGAAAACGAACAAATTCGCCAATTAATTTCTGAATTGCATCTTGGAGACGTTAAGCCGTCCCATTTATTGAGAAAAATGCGCGAATTAGGGGGTAAAAGCGTCAACGATGATTTTTTGAAAACTTTATGGTTTCAGAGACTGCCTCAAGAAATTCAGACAATCTTATCAATTAGCTCTGAATCTTTGGACAATTTAGCCAAAATGGCCGATAAAATTTCAGAAGTCCGTCCGTATTTGCTATTGGGCAACACACTACGGAAAGCTCACAGCGCAATCCTCCATCTGAAATAAGCGTTTTGCGGAACGAGATAGCTTCGTTGAGTGCAGAAGTTAAGAGATTATCTCGCGAGCGTAGTAGAGATCAGTCTCGATCACGATATAACAAATCTCCCTACCGACATCAAACTCCTTCAAGATCGCGAGGCGACCCAAAATTTTGCTTTTACCATAACAGATTTGGCGCTCGTGCAAAACATTGTAGAGAGCCTTGTGCTAGTAATCAAACTGAAAACCCAGAAAACTAGATTCGGCTATCGAAAAACAAGTGTCTGCGACTGCAATCCCGATAGCCAAAAACTCATGTCGCCTTTATGTTTACGACAAACGTTCTCATTTAAAATTTTTAGTTGATTCAGGATCCGATGTATCTTGTATCCCCGCGCCTAAGGTATCTAAAAAGTTAAGACCTGAGCCTTTGGAATTATACGCTGCAAATAACACGAAAATTAAAACTTTTGGCTCAAAATTAATCAATGTTGATCTGGGTATTCGACGAAATTTTAAATGGAATTTTTTAATTGCAACTATTCCAACACCCATTATAGGTGCTGATTTTTTAGAGAATTTTGGCCTCTTAGTTGATTTAAAACGTCGAAAACTTATTCACAGTGTAACGAAGTTAGAAATACAGGGTATGTTTGCCCAACCTAAACCTATTAGTTCTATTAAACTCATCTCTGGAGAATCAGAGTATCATAAAATGTTAAAAGAATTCCCAGATTTAACTAAATTGTCATTAAAACTAAAAGATTCTAACCATAGTACCGTGCATTATATAGAAACCACCGGACCGCTCGTTCACTGTAAGCCTATGCGATTAAACCCTAGATTATACGAATCCGTTAAAAAAGAATTCCAATTCATGATGGAGCAGGGAATTTGTCGACCATCCAAGTCACCGTGGTCTTCTCCGCTCCACGTGGTTCCGAAAAGTTCCGGTAGTATTCGTGTTGTAGGAGATTATCGCAGATTAAATACGTGTACAACTCCTGATCGTTACCCAATCCCGCACATGCAGGACTTTTCAAACTCTCTCTATGGTGCGAAAATTTTCTCAAAACTCGATATTGTGAGAGCATATTTTCATATACCAGTGCACCCGGAACATGTACAGAAAACCGCGGTATGTACACCATTTGGCCTTTTTGAGTTTCCCTATCTGAACTTCGGTCTTTGTGGAGCAGCTCAAACGTTCTAGAGATTTATGAATGAAATTCTTGGTGACTTTTCCTTTTGCTACGTTTATCTCGACGATATTTTAATTTTTAGTGAAACTGAAGAAAAGCATAGAAAACACGTACGTTTGGTTTTTGATCGTTTGAACAAGTATGGATTTACTATACAAACTTCCAAATGTGTTTTCGGTGTACCTGAAATTTCATTTTTAGGACACCTCATTTCTCAAGATGGTACAAAACCATTACCCGACAAAATCAAACCAATTTTAAATTATCCCCAACCTCAAACCGTTAATGAACTTCAAAGATTTCTAGGAATTTTAAATTTTTTCCGTAGATTTTTACCGAATATAGCACAAAATCAAATACATTTAACGGCGTATTTAAAAGGAGCCAAAAAGAAAGACAAAACGAAACTTGAATGGACAGATCAAGCTGATAATGATTTTAAACAGTGTAAGGAATTAATTGCAAACGCTGTGCTGTTGTCGCACCCTAAACCGAATGTCAAATTAATTTTGCATGTGGATGCGTCGGATTTCGCAATACGAGGGGCTTTAGCGCAAATAGTTAACAATGATGCACAACCACGTGCTTTTTACTCTCGAAAACTTTCCCCAACTGAAAAAATTTATAGCGCATACGATAGAGAATTATTGGCAGCTTATGCGGCAATCAAACATTTCAGACATATGCTTGAAGCGCGAGAATTTTCTCTTTTCACAGATCATAAGCCTCTAACTTTTGCATTCCGAAAGCGCTCTGATAATTGCTCTCAGCGACAAGCGAGACAATTAGATTACATATCTCAGTTTACGACCGATATTCATCATATAAAAGGATCAGATAATGTTTTGGCAGACGCACTATCGAGAATCGAAGCAATATCTATGCCCAACACAATCGACTATAACGAAATTGCACAGGCACAAACAACCGACGAAGAACTAAATGACTTATTTTATTTTATTTTATAACCGTCGTTGAACAGCCGACCCAATTTCATGGGAAATGACTTATTGACAAATTCCGACGTCTTAAAATTTAAAGCAATAACCTTGCCTGATTGTAGTAAATCAATTTATTGTGATTTATCAACTGGCACAGCTCGGCCATACATTCCTGAAATATTTCGTAAAAAGTTTTCACTACTTTGCATAATTTATCCCATCCTGGGATTCGCGCTTCCTCAAAATTGATGCGATCTAGATTTGTTTGGCCATCCATACGTAAAGATTGTGCAGAATGGGCTAGACAATGTGTCCCATGCCAAAGATCAAAAGTAACTCGCCACACAAAATCTGCAGTAAGTAATTTTTTAGACCAGTCACAAAGATTCGATCATGTACACCTGGATCTTGTGGGTCCTCTTCCACCATCCAACGGGAATTACTATTGTTTAACTATGATGGACAGATTTACTCGGTGGCCAGAGGCTGTCCCTATTCCTGACATAACTGCACACACAGTTGCAAAGACCTTTTTTACTCATTGGATTTCCAGGTTTGGCTGTCCTGTCCGTGTTACTACTGACCAAGGCAGGCAGTTCGAAAGCTCTCTTTTCGTGGCCCTGTCTCAACTCCTAGGCATCAAACGCATCAGGACTTCTCAGTATCATCCTCAGAGAAATGGCTTGATCGAGGAGTTTCATCGTCCACTAAAGGCAGCCCTGAAGGCCTATAATACCGAGCAGTGGTCTTCAGCTCTACCTACATTGCTACTAGGTTTCCGTGCAGTCTTTAAAGAGGATCTAGGAGCCACAACTGCCGAATTGGTCTATGGAAGACCTCTCAGACTACCAGGCGAACTCTTCGTTCCGTCACCGACCAGTGCTTCCCAAAATCAACTTATCCTGGACTTGCAATCCCACTTCGAAAATGTGAGACCAGCCCCGATGTCCCGTCATGGACACAGAACAATTTTTGTTCATCCACATTTGAAGGACTGCTCACATGTATTTGTCAGACACGACGCTGTTAGAAAGCCACTCCAAGCTCCGTACGATGGTCCGTATAGAGTTCTGCAAAGAAGTGACAAACTTTTCTACATCGAACTTAAGGGGAAAAAGCATACCATTTCCATAGACAGGCTTAAACCAGCTTTCCTGCCCAAAGAGACTAATCAACATACTTATCCATCTCCAGTCGAGTCGATTGAATCAACCGTTCCTGCAAAAAACTCAGACAGTGAAACCGATTGATCCAGCCAACACAACTCGTACCGGTAGAACAATTCGTAGACCTCAACGGTATGTCCATTTTTAACCGTTACACTGCGGAGGGAGTATGCAGCGGCTGCTGCTTTTGAGCCAATTTCATGCTAAACGCCGAAATGTGGCAAACTTACGTCGCCAGTTGGCGATAAGGACAATCACGATTGCAGACCTAACTGCACCTGTTTTTTTCTCAGTTCGGTCTGTGACGACGCCTGTGTATGTTACTGGGACAACCTGTCCGCCACGATGTTTAATCTAGAACTTAACTAACTTGTAACCTTAATTGTTATCCTTTTATTAAATTTATTATTATTTAATTATGGCTGGCATTCTGTTAACTAATCGTGCTAATTGTTTCTATTCTTTAATCAACTTAATTATTCATTTTAGATCATCTCTCTATTTGAATATTATGTTTTTATTTTAGGAGCCGCGTTAACTTCCACGTGTCTCCTCAAACGAATTTCATAAATGTGTGCACATTTTTTTCGATTTACATAAATCCAAGAAATGTTGGAAAATACACGGAAAAATGAAATTATTATAGGAGTACCAACTTTCGACTGCGCCTTAAAAATTGGGTCGATATTTTCCAGATTGCTGTTATCCCCAGGAATTTGAGGGTGAGAATCCGAACCCGATGAAAATAAGAAATGTTTATTCAGAGAAAGTACGTTTTTATATCTAATTGCGTAGCTTAAAACCTCGTTTACAAATAATTAGCATAATTAAAATTAAATCTATCGAACCAAAAGGTTTCAGATTCAGTCTCAAAATGCAAAAATACAATCATTAGATCAAAGTAATCCAGGGTTTGAGCTTTTTATTTTGTACATTGAAATACGATAAGATAATTCATTGTATACGAATTAATTGTTCAAATCTAAAAGTTTATTAGTTTCACTTCATCCAAATCCCATTCCTACATCGTTTTCTTTCTTTTAAATAATCAAAGGGAGGTGGCGGTCCCGGAAAAGGGTCTTCGTACAGCTTCCCATCATGATAAAATTTGTCTTGATCACATCCCAATAATCTTAAAAAGTCATTGCAGCTCATATTCATTGGAATTCCTTTCCTTTTAAGAGTAAAACATCCTGCAAATAATTAAACAATATTTTGAGATTTTTTCTGTGCTGTAAAGAATTATCTGAGGGTTTTTAACGCACAAATAACTAAAACATTTAAAGAGTTTTAAGAAACCTTTTTAAAAATTGGCAATATTTTCCCACCTGGATGAAAATTATCAAAATCAATACATTATTCCGATTTTCTGCATATTTTTATGAACTCAGACAATGCAGTTTTATATTTTGTTTGATTTCATTACCGTCATTGAACAGATTTGGGGTTACGGCTACTAATATTCAACTCCCGTAGCCTTGTAATTATGAACCCAATCCAGAAGACGAGGGAACTCCGGAATAAAGTATTGGGAGATATTAGGAGATATTTGCCTTCGTGGAGGATTTCTTGATGGAACTAACCCTCATTTGCGTTACATGGAGAGAAAAACCACGTCCTAAATCCACGATTCTAAGTCCATGATCCGTCAACCACTGTGGATATTTTACTTCAGTACTTTGGTCGGCGCATTCAGGGTGCGGGGTTGTCGGGTGCAGGAGAGCCATCGCTGGGATTCGAACCTGGTTCACCTAATAGGAAGGCGAACCCTCAATCCCCTGAATCACCAAAGCTCAATGCATTATTATGGGAAGTGTTTAAATATTAAAAAACTTAGACCACAAACTCTTTTCGTTTTCTCAAAACCGAGTCTTTTGCACCATTTTGCACGCTTTGCACCATTTTCAGAATAAACATAAAAGACGCTGGCTAAAGAAAAGCTAAACCTGACCTAACAGTAAATGTTTGAAAATCTGATCAGTTATGGAAATGGCTTAATATTTGAAAAAAGCATAATTTCATGCGATTACAGAGCCTTCGAAAAACTACCTTAGTATTTGGCATCAAATAAAAATAAACAAATTCAAAAATGACTAAGTTTGTTTTCCTGATAACGAATTTCAACGTTTCTATTTTCTTCCTTTATCGTTTTTATTTTAATGTAAACCATATTTCAGCTCTTTCATTTTAAGCATGCACTAAAGTCACATTAAAAACAAGATTACAATCCTCGTGAATTCAAATATCTGACATAAAACCTAATTTTAAGATTAATGCTGATAAACTGATATGATTGAAAAATTTCCTTTTTCATTCATTCGCTAAATATTTTCAAAATTATTATTTTATTTCATTTTATCCGTCGTTTAACAGCCTACCCAATTTTGATTTTACGACTACCAATGTTCAACTCCGTAGCTTTGTAATTTTGAACCAATCCAGAGGACAGGGAAACTGCTGAATCAGTTTCCCCAGAGGTATTGATTTGTTATGGGAAGATGGAGGACTTTGCGACTCGGCAGATTTAACATGCATCAGTAGCCATTTACTAAACTGGGAGTCTTCGGCCGGCGGGAATAGAACCCACGAACTCTTGGACATGGGCTTAGTGCCCTACCGACCAGGCTATCTCGGTTTTTTAAAATTATTAATAAAATTTCGGTCATTATGTCTCGAGGTTAAGCCAAAAGAAGATCGATCATTTAGAGTTTCAAAGCCGAAAAAAAATCGGGAACCACTGCTATAAATGATTGTGTTAGATTTACGATATTATAAATAAATTTTCAGCCTTCCGAAATTCCGGATTTTTTAAAAAAATAAGTTTTATGTTTGAATACTTCGAATGATCTTGATTTTATTGCATGGGTGACATATACTAATTTGTAATGAATTAATTTAACGCAAGTTCAAAAATTCACCTGTATATCCAGGGCATACATGTTCAGGAATAAACCAGTGTGTCTGACTAGCAGTTATTCCTTTATTATGACATTCTATTCCTACAAATGAAAAATATCAAAAAGGGAAATCATTAAAATAATATCTTGAAAAGCTCTTTAAATTGTTCTTAAATGTAATATAATGCATCGATAAAAGCTCACTATGAACGGTTAACCCAATCGCTTCAAATTTCGAAAAATGTATTTATTTATTTATTATTTTTTTTTTTAGAGTTCATTTCTTTTTAAACTATTTTTTCCATTTTTCCCATTCTCTAAGAATAACATAGAATAAGAAAAAATTATGAAGAAATATATCCGTGTTTAAGCTTAAAATCAACTTAAGTGGTGATAGCATTAAGAAAAATAATCATACATTTTATTCTTATGTTTATAAGATATAGTTTTAATTTTTTTTTAAAAAAAATTGTTAATTTATTGTTTGTGACCTGAAGAAATTTATGAACTTTGGAGAAATTTTATCTTTAGAAAATAATCACATAATTCATTTCTTAATTTTTATAAGAATTCCAAATTGAGGGTGATAAGAAACCCACATTTAAATAAACAAGGAATTAATACGATCAGAGTAGGGGAAGTTTGAGCGTTCTTGCTCGGTTGGCCTGTCCAGTTAAGTTGAGATATTTCCCTTAACCCTTTCATGGGCCATTTATTTCTAGGTAAATAGAAGTATTTTATATTATTATAGGTAAATTGAAGTATTTTTGGAATTGAAATTGTTTTAAGAATAGTAATTGATATAAGTAAAAAAGCTCATTTAGTTCATGAAAATGCCATTTTTTGGAGGTAAATATATTTAACACGACCTATTAGGAACTTATTGACTTTTATTTTTCTTTATTTATAAAATAAATTTTATAAATGCTACAAACTTCAAAAGGAATTATGTATTTTATAACATTTATACGTTTTTGTAAACTAACAAATGGCTACCAATTTTATTCAAACGCACTTCAAGAAATCTGAAGTTATTAACAAATGGAAACCTAAAATAAAAGTGGTGGGAAGTATACTTCCCATGACCTTCGAAAGGGTTAAAGCGCTAGATACTACGATAAAGTAACTCCACTGTTTACCTTGTGACCCTTCTGCTGCTTTCGATTTGAATTGGCTGCTACTGATCACAGGTTAACTACCGACATTTTGTTGACTGGCTTGAACGGCGATGTATGGTTGCGACCGATCTGTAATTTTTATTTTCGCTTTTCTTTCAACTTTGTTTCAAGTTTTTAAATTTATAATGACTGATTGCTGCTCCTTTAGGCGTTCAAATAATACAAATTTGAGCTTCAAATTACATCGTTTACGTATTAAAAAAAGACCGAAAATATGTCAGCATAGAATTGGCGGCGGAGATAAATGGAATCCTAACGTAACAGCAGATTGTGTGAGATAAGTTTTAAATTATTTTGTCCAACCTCTGCACTTCAGCACTTGTAAATAAAAGTAATAGTTATTTCAATCGCTAGATGATGTAACGAACTCGGACCATTAAAAAATAATTCGGTGTCGAGAAACATAAATTTAGGTGTTGTCACCAGTTATAAACGTTAAATTTACATAATCTTCAAATTAATAAATTTTTTTGAAAACCGAAACTAAATTTGTTACCACCGGAAGTTTGGAATCACAAAAGTGAAACTAACACAACTGTTGCCACCGGAAATCGAAATCAAAACTAAAGCAGGAGGGGAAACAACTCAACTCTGCAACAAGAGGGGGAGACGACTCATCTTAATTCTGCAACATGAGGGGAAACAACTCAACTCGGCAACATGAGGGAAAAATCTTAACGCTTCAGCTGGAGGGAAACAAATCAACTCAACAATGTTGCAGAATGAACAATTCAACTCAACACTGCAACAGGAGGGAAACAACTCAACTCAATAGGCACCACCTAATTAGAACATCCAATTCTCCCCTACTGAAAGTAATACATTTTTTTATGCATACTTATAGACTTCGGCCCTAAGTTAAAACTATAAATATGTCACGAAATTCTATGCTATAAATCGCAACTCACCAACTGATATTTTGTCTCATTTCTTAAGCAACGATTTTTTCAGTACTACCTATGTCCGGGGGGGGGGGTGTTATTCATGAAAACTACTATATTATTCTGAAAGAAATTTTTTCAGCTAAACCAATTAAACGAGAAGGACTTAAACTTAGTTTTGTAGATGCTGTGGAGGAGAAAGTTAAAAAGTAGAAGAGTTTGGCTGCAAGTAGGGAGTGGTTAGAAATGCTTGGTAGAGACTCCCTAGGTTGTCTTGCCATGACTGATGATGATGATAAGTCTTATAAGGTTTAGCACAAAACCTTGTATCCAATATAAACCAATTAAAAAACATCCTTTAAGGAAAGAAAATGCAATTTTTGCTGGAACGATGTGTATCACAGTAATTCGATTGAATTATTTCAAAAATAAGTTTAATGTCATTACATAAGTTTACTTAATTATCACATCATCTTTAATGCACATTATATTATGCATCATGTGATTTTGAAACCAACCCGGAAATCAGCCTTCGTGAAGGACGCTTTCATGAAACCAACCAGTAGTTGCGTTACATGTCGTAAGACAAAGAGAACTTCCGGCGCTTAGCTTGGTGGCAAAGCCGATTGTGGCCGGGGCGAGATGGAAGCAGAATTCCTCCGGAGCAGCGGACAGAAGCTCCATGTTTGTTTAATTGTGGTAATTGTATTACATGCAATATGTACCCAATATACTAATATAGATCGTAATACGTTTTTACAGCCCGTCGTAACCATAATGTAGTGCGAAAATGTATATAAATCAAAGGTTTCAATGAATGTGTATGTTTTTTATATTATTAGAAGTGTAAAGAGCAACCATTTCAACCTAGCTAGACTAAAATAAATTAACAAAGCGAAACTGCGAAAATAGTTCCGTGACGAGCTCAAATAGCAGAAATGGAGTCCTATAGTTATTTATGCGATAGATAAGTTATTTGTGATCACGGTGTGCATGTAAATTTCATTAAAATGGTGTACCTTTTTGGCATTTGCAATTCGAACCCACATCGGGACTCAGTGATCGAGTGCCATGTACTTTCAGTATTTCGTGAGAATCACTTGTATCTAATTTTCTAAGTTCTCGAAACTTATCTCCACATCTGGAATTGAAATTAATATTACTGATTTTTCTTTGAAACATTTGTTGCAAAAGGAATTAAGTACTGCGTAAGATAATGTTAACATGAATAACATTATTGGCATGAGCTGGTAATTATTCATCTACAGCATAAGTCTTCAGTTTTCTACGTCTGATAATCGATTCAAAAATAATAAAATAAAATAAAAATTGCTTATTGTGGGGAGATTAGTAAGCGACAATGTCAATCTTCATCTATGAAAAGGTACCCTTATATAGAATCCAGTTAACATGTCTTACATACTATTGAATCGGAATTATATTTTTGTAGCGGTAGATTCACTACAGTACTCCCCACCAGAATTATACTTGTGACAGAGTTCGATGAACGGATACCACTAGTTGATGCATTGCTGTCTTGCGAAAAGCCGGGAGAGCTGTATTAAGATCACCGTACTTTTTGAATGCTGATCGTGAGAGATGTATTAAGTTCACGGTCGTGGTCGCTCCTGTGTTGCCATTAGCAGTAGAGTGAATACGTTGTACTTTATGTGTGATCGAAACTGAGAAGCAACAGCACGAGGAGATGGATAATGTCGCAGTCACAAGTAGCAAGTCAACTTTTCAATGTGGACCATCCATCGAAGTAGGCGTATTCAAATCGTAGAGGGCGTTTCTACCAAGGTAGGCGTGTTCACATCACGTCCGAAGTTTTTACAGTTTTTTTCAGTTAGCTAACTAATTTTATCATTGCAGCTAGTTACAAAATCTTACAAAAATAAATAATTTTGATTTTCTAAGCAGAACGCAGCTAACCTTGTATTTCTATCTCCTCCCGTTTCTCTTTAATTCAATTTTAAAATCATCATTCATTTTCTGTAATCCCAGTGAAAGTAATGGTATTATTTAACTAAATACAATTTTTTTTTAAAAAGAACAAAAAACATGTAAATTGGGAGTTGCAAAGAACATTTAATACAGTATATATAGCTTGTCATTATCTACAAATTTTAGATCGCTGTCAGTACTTGTTTTGTCAAATGGGCCAAAGGCTTAGTCAGATTCTCTATTAAAAATTTAGTATTTCACTGGACTGACATTAAAAATATTGAGATGAATAATCATGTAATAGCATGCGAAATTTTCGATTAACCAAGTAGCTAATTCCGAAACACTAAATTTACAATGAGAGTTGGGACCTAGCACATTCACATAAAATGAAGAAACGTACCTGGAAATCAAATGAGGTTCTGGCGTACAGTTTATATTATATCCATAGCCAAAACATTTATTCATATTAATTTAGAATTTTGCCTGAAATATTGAAATACATCTAAAAATATTAGTATAAAATAAATAAATTTTGATTGAGAATTTTAATTTTCTTACTAATTCTTATAAATCTGGGAAATTTAGCTTTCGAAGAACAAATATCGGAGTTAGATATAATTATGTGCTTATGTTAGCACACTGATTTTGTCATGAAAACGGGAATAAAATGTTGAGTTAACCTTACAAAAATAAATAAAAAGAAAAAGAAAAATTGGGTACCTCCAATTCAAGAAGAAGAAGAAGAACGCTGAAATCAGCTGGATGTGCATAAGTAAGGTGACATGATTGTTACGAGACTCTATCAGAAAGTAAAATATTCTGTCGTTCTCTACTTCTCTGAATAATAAATCTCACTAAATAATAAAACTTCTAGTAAAAAAGAACAACATTTTATTTACATAATAATTTTCAGACGATCATTTCTTGTTCCACAAAAAGAAGACGTTGTCATAACAACTCGGCAGTTTTAAAAGAAATCAAATGTTAGCTTTTAGCTTACATAAAAAGTAATTAACAATGATGGCATTAGGTTCGTTAGGTTATTGGGTAAGATTTATTATCACGATGAATCCATTTTCGGATCAGATTTGGTGGGTACCTGCGAGCAATGTCATGCGTGATTGTCAAACCTGACTGACTGCAGAATTGTGGCATTGTCTATACCACGATTCTGTAACCAATCTGGTTCGATACCCATGCTTGACATTGCTTGTAGGCATTTAATTAGTCCTGACATTCA
Organism: Parasteatoda tepidariorum; assembly: GCF_982258835.1. Taxonomy (NCBI): domain Eukaryota; kingdom Metazoa; phylum Arthropoda; class Arachnida; order Araneae; family Theridiidae; genus Parasteatoda; species Parasteatoda tepidariorum. The sequence continues at coordinate 56,310,967 of NC_141761.1, forward strand.
TTTACACCGTTTATACTCTTTCTGTTACTTATATAATGCATTCAGAAATGATACTGTTGGTACAGAAATTGAAACTAGTCAAGTTTGAAACTAGTTTTCATTTTGTGACACAGCTAACTTAACAGGTCATAAAACCAAATGGTCTTACGGGTCTCGTTGTTTTGCTCTGTATATAAATAGAATATGTTTCTGAAGCGTACAACGAAATTTTTCTCAAACATACTCAAAGCTTGTTACGTTATAGAACTGGTTGAACCTATTCTCTTGCTTCGGGGATCATCTTACTTATAAGGCAAACATAAAGAATCAAACCGAAACAGTTAAGAAGTTCGCGTTGTGTACTACAGCGTTAGCCACGTACAGCGTTTACAAATCCCAAAGTAGTGTGCATCTTTTTTTTTTTGGAAAATCCAAATCTGAAATTAAAAAAGCTCTCGTCCTGTTGCCTCTGCTCCTTCCTTAAGGGACTATAATTGATTGGTCGAGATTGGTATTGTTAAATGCATTGTTTTGGAAATATTTCCCTAGTTATTTTTAGATAATTGATCCGATGAGTTATTTTGAGATATTTGACTATTTCCATACATTTTGGACATCTTGTATACAGAGAGTTCCAACAATCTGAAACAACGACAATCTGCTCTATGAGATCCTCGGATGACTACGACTACTAATGTTCAACTCCGTAGCCTTGTAATTTTGAACCCAATCCAGAAGACAAGGGAACTCCTGGATCGAGTATTGGGAGAAATATGCCTTCGTGGAGGAATTTTGATGTAGCACCCGCATTTGCGTTTCATGGAGAGGACGACCACGAGAACTTATCACTCTTAGTCTGACGGCAAGGAGATTCTAATCCATGATCGATCTACCACTGAGGATATTTCACATCAGCACTGCGGTCGGTGCAAGCCAGATGCGGAATTCGTATCGACTGGGATTCGATCCCGGCTCGCAACATTGGAAGGTGATTGTTCTATAACCCTGAGACATCGTGGCTCGTTCCAGTGGGGTTAACGACTCCGTATTCTATGGTAAGTTTTCCACCCCTTGAACCCCTTTATCACTCCTCTGAATTTGTTGGTTGAATTCTAGAGTAAACACCCATATAATTCGATAAAACATTTTAAAACGTAAGTTCAATTATGCATTATTTCAAATTAATTTTCCACGATGTCTAATTTTTTTTATTTATTTTTTTTGAAACTAACAAATAAAAATAGAGCTCGAATTATAAAATTTAAAACCGAGCTCTAATGGAAAGTCTTAAAATAATAATAAAGTAGTTAACTTTAAAACTGAAATTTAAACACTAAAAATCTACAATTCGGGCAACAATAGAAATTACTAAAATTTAAATAAAACAATCTCTTTCGCGATTTACTAAGAAAAGAAACATCAAAGGATACAAATAAAACAATTTAAACATTAAAATTTTTTTAAAATTCAAATGAAATAATTTTACAAAGGAAAATTAGAAGATAAAAATAGTTCTATGTAAATATAATGATGAAATAATAAATTTGAATAAATCTGTTTAATAATGAAAAATAAACGATAAAAATGGAAAAGTTTGGTCAGCCATAGTGTATGTAAAAATTTAAATAAATTATTTTGCTTGAAAACAAACACTTATGAGTATTTTTGTATTTAAAAAAAATTGTAAATAGATTTATTAAGTTAAAACTCCGTCATCTTTCAGGATGCATTTAAATTCGTAAATAAATTAGTCTGGGCGGGCGGACTAAACTGCACTTCTCTTGATGAAGTCCGTTAGTTATTATTTTTCATACTTTTTTTCTCATCCAAGCTCGCCACATGCTGGTTTGGCCCTTCAACTCTTTGATGCCTTCGTAGGGTCACCGACGTTGTTCTGAAAAAGCTTTTGGCGAGACGTCTGATCGATTTTCAAGGTCTTGGCGCGTGAAATCCCGAAACGCTGGCTTCATTTTAATTTCTCTTCCCCTTCTGTTCCACCGTTTTATCGATCGTTTTCACTTTCTGCTACGAAGCCGGAACTAATGAAACCAGCTTCGGTGAGTCATTAATATTCTATATTTTAAAATTTAATGAAATTTTAAGTTTTACAGAAATTCTAATGAATATCAAAGAAACGATCTTTGCAGCGAATCCGTAAAGTTGGTGCAATACTTTGGTGATATAACGGGAGTTGCAAATCTACTCCGGTAGGGGGTTACAATTTGAAAACAAATCTTCTGTCATATCCGGGATCTAAACCAAAGAGAAAGAACCATTTGGCTCAAATATTTATTCTCAACTGCAGTCATTAGAGCAGAGCAGTTTTCTCGTCACATTGTTTTCTTTCTATAAAATTTCAAATTTCAATGGTCGAAAAAAATTACACATTTTTTAAAAAAACAAACAAATAAGTAATTTTTATTTTTTAAAAAACATTATGGTTTTTAAAATAATTAAAAATTTAATTGTTGGGTATTTTGCAATAAATTGTCTTTTTTTTAAAAAAAATTTTTTGACAGTTAGATAATTAAAATAAAGCAAATTATTATAATTCGATATTACTTCATTTATTTTTATTGATAAATATAAAGTTGACAAACTGGGAAATACTTTTTACATATATAGAATAGTCAGACGAAAAAAAAAAAAAAAAAAAAAAAAAACAAGAAAAAGTCAAATCTAAATAAGTCGTGTAAATCGTAAACAACTAGCTAAAATAATTATGGTAATTTCCCCTTACATTTTGACGTTTAAATATTAAAAATTTTTGCAGCGATTTAGTTAATGTCTATGAATTCTTAGGAGGAAGGTCGCGAAAATTCTTTCTTTTTTCGGTGACCTGCCAGGGCCTGATTACCGAAAAGGCACAGGAAGCAAGTGCTTCCCCTGTAAAATTCTGGGGGGCCCCCCAAATGACTGAAATTGGGGGCCCAATTTCTTATTTTTGCACTGCACTAGTGAACGTTCATTTTCTGCATTGAAAAGAATAAAAAATCGGTTGAGATCAACTCTTTCAAATAATAAATTAAGTGGTTTAGCCCTTTTAGCAATAGAGAGTGATATTACAAATAGGTTACAATTTGCAGATATTATGGAAGATTTTGCGAATTTGAAAGCGAGAAAAAAGCCTATGTAATGGTAACCTATGAGTTTTCTTATTTTTTTTAAAATTTTTCTTCTCTATCATGCTTGCTCAATTTAATTTTACTCTGCTTTTTATTGTTGAACTAAACACACAAGACTTTTAAATATCTATCAGTACAAAAAATATTTTTGTTTCATGTTTGAAAATTATTTGGTATGATTTTTCTGGTGCAGTAGCAATAATTTATGATGAATTAGAATTTTGTGTTGTTTTGCCGCTAGTAAACAAATTGGCGTAAAATAAGAGACTAATCTTGCAAAGAACCTTTCGTATAACAACAAGTAATTTTATAATTTAGTTTAGTGAAATATTTAAATTTTGTTAACATGTTTTTGCTACTATAAAGCACGTAAAGAAGGGTCCAACATGATTGCATAGGATCTCTGTATTCCTTTCTAAGGTTCTAATAGTTTTCACATGGTTCTCGTCTCTTTAAAATGTATTGTTTATGGGCGAAAAATATCAAAAGTTTATTTTGCCCAAGTTAGGGGGGCCCCAAACTCCTATTATGCTTCCCCTATTTTCAGAGGTTAATCGGGCCCCGGTGACCTCAATGAATTTAATAATTTTATCATATTATTATATTTTAATTATTCTTTAGTGTAATAAGAATTATATTAATTTAGTCTTAGAAACTAAAAATTAATTAAAGATGTAACATTTTTAATTAACAAAGCATTTGCATTTTTGCATAAATTGTCATCTTTAATGAAATTTAATTATAAAAGGTTATCTGATATATTGCAGCGGAATTAAATTTCATTGCTTTTTGAATAGAATTTATAATTAAACTTTCAAACTTTAACTAAACACCTGATAACTAAATTTTTATTTATTTATTTATTTTTTAGTCTTGCTTTTCTTTATGAAAAATTTCTTTAATAGAAAAGTTAGGAGATTAATTTTTTTAACACTTAGATGATAGTTTGAAGAGAAGCAATATAAATTAATTTAACAAATGAACTGGTTATCGTTACGTTAATTTTAAAATAAAAAAAGGAAATAAAAGACTTTAAGAAAAAAACAGAATAACTTTTGATCTAACGTTTGGATTTTCGTGTGCTAGGACTCGAACTTAATAATTCATGAAGGTGACCTCAAATATGCTAATTGTGTGCTCACGATATTTTAAGTTACGATATCAGATTAAAAAAAAGAGAAGAAAAAATCTATGCAAGGGTAGACGCAATCTGGGAAATATGTTCCTGTTCCTTTGGGTTTGGCCATGAGAGCGGTCCTAAGTTTCGACCCCTTAATTTTACTTTTTGCGTATTGCGCCATGTCGTGAAAACTTCTTAAGTGAATTGAAAAATATACAGTTATGAAATTCGTTCATCCAAAGATAATTCTATGCGCAAAACACTTTTTTATAAATATTTATTATTTTTGTTATTATTTTTTATTATCATTTAAAAATTTTTGAATTGCAAGGTATAAATTTTTTTTACATTATTTTCAAGAATGTAATTTTAAATTGCAAAGGACAAAATTGGAGTGAAATTGGTTGAACAGTTCCTGAGAAATCGAATTTTTTTTAAAAAAAAGACTCTTTATTACATATTTTAAATATACGATCCCTTTATACGTACACTTATTATTTTGTTTTTGCTTTTTTATTATTTCGTTAATTATTTCAGGGAGAAAACTAATATTTTTTAAAACATTAGAGATTTTTTTGGCATATAACATAAATCACTTGATAAAAGTGACGAGTAGAGCTATAATAATTTTTAAAATCTAATTATTTCACAAAAAAAAATTATTTTTTAACATTGTATTTGTGTATAAAAGATACTTTGAATAGGTTTAGAATATTTTTAACAGCAAAGATAAACTATATGTACCCGAAATTAAGAAATTCCACTAGATTAAAATACCTTCTCCATCACTTTAAGTTAAGTCTACGAGAAAAAGTTTTTTTCATTTTGTTCCGGTAAATTTTGTCTCGGTACCAATCAGAGAATGTTACACGTATGTCGTAACTCTTTAACGAAGTAAGATGAAAGTGACTCTAGTTGAAGTCAATTTTTTATTCAAAACCATACTATATACGGGTGTAAATCAAGTTCTCCAACACAGTTTGTCTCCTAAAAGGGACTCTGACTCTGAAAAGTGACTCTCGAATTTCAGTAGTAACTCTGACTACATTTCGAAAGTAGTTTATAGTCACTATTTTTTTTTAAAAAAAAGTAGTTATAGAGGACTGCATTTGTAATAAAGTAGTTGTTAACTACAAACAAAATGTAGTTTTTCCAGCCCGGGATAGCCTGGTTAGTAGGGCGCTGGGTGCAGGTCCAAGAGTTCGTGGGTTCGAACCCCGCCGGCCGACGACTCCCCGTGTAGTTGGTAACTGATGCACGTTAAAATTCTGTCGAGTCGCAAAGTCCTCCATGTTCCCCTAATAAATCAAAACCTCTGGGGGTACTGTATTGCAGATTGATCGTTCTTTCATTCAGGTCAAAATTGCGATCTGTGGATGAATGAATGGATGTATGAATGGGTCCGCCTTATAAAACAGGTGTGACGTATGATGTGGCAGAAGTCGAATTCTTGACCATAGATGGCGCCACTGAAAAACAAGAATCGCACTCTCTGCCTTAAATTTGTTTGATTTCACCAAGCAGTGGCATTAGAACCAACCAACCATGTAGTTTTCCAACCACAGAACAAAGCCTGATGAAAAAATAAAAGAGACCGGAAAAAAAAAAGGGAAGTCTTATGCACTGTGAAAAAATCCAGATCAGATTACGGTAAAAATCCATTTATCCATTAAAACATGTTTTGGAACAAAAAATCTAATAATCATAAAATCTGATAACCGTAATTTTTACAGTAATGTTTATTTAATTAAAGTGATTCAGTGATTTTACGGTAATTGTTACTGTAAAAATTACGGTATAATATTACACGGTTAAAATGGATTTTACTGATGATGCACCTAAAGTGCCGGTACTTTAGACCGTAATTTGATCAGGAATTTTTTACAGTGTGGTGCAGGTGCATCAAGATTGGTAGGACCTGTATTTTTCTGGTGACTTAATTTAGCATGACAAAGTCAAGACCATTATACAAAATTCTAATTTTTGCATCAATTTTTTCAACACCTTATAATTAAACTATTATAAACTGAACATTAATTGAAAAGAAAGAAGAAAATTATTCGACCTTAACGAATATTTGGCAAGATTGACCAACAACCAAATATTTGGTGCATTCTCAACAATAAAGTATAAAAATACGTTTTTATTTCTTTACTTAATTTTTAACATGAAAAAATAGCTATTCTCAATTTTTGGATTAAGTGTGCAACTAAAAATATATCTAAAACTTAAATTAAAAAATAAAATTCTAATTCGTTTCATATCTTTTAAATATATGAAAACTTTTTATTGATATTCTATAATAATATATACATTATACCTTTGAGGTCGCATTGAAAAAATTCGATAAATTTTCAAACTACAAAAAATAATTTTATTTCATTAAATCTGATACTTTTTCATGAATTAAGAAAATTGGTTTCAATATTAGTCAATTTAAATCATTACGATCTGCCTAGATATCCTCATATCGAAATCCGGGCTCTTGTAATGAAAAAAAATTACTCAATTATTAAAAACTACTCAATAATAATAATTACATATAAATTAAAAATTTAATTAACGGGTTTCACATGCCGCAATGTGTTCGTCCTGAGAATTGATACTTCATGCTTACTTCCTAATTAAAGGCACATTAAATATGCTTTCGAAACTCGTTGAATACATTTCTTATTTGAATACATTTCAGTTTGTATATCTTATATGAAAAGCTTTGTGGAAGAACTAGGTAAGTACCATTTCAAAGTGGCTATAATCAGGATAAGAAGAAAAAAGTGTTATACGAACTATTATATTATAGATTTATTACAAGTATTCTTTACCTTAGTATTATTTCCTTTATTTTATTTACCTCTATACAAGTTGAAAGAAAAATCACGCTAACTTACTAAAAATTAACGTGGATTAATTATGTTCATAGTAAAGTGAACGCATCAAAAATTCTCGTACATAAAACATACCCATATAGATACGACCACTTTATGTTATTTTCCCTGATTAAAAGGTCACGCTTCTGATTAAAGAGCTTCTTCAGCTAAGCTTTTTAAATATCAAATTAATTTAGTAAATTATATAATAATTAAAGATAAATTATCGAGCTAATTTTCCTTCAAATGTTTGGATGCCTTTGTTTAGATGACAATAATTTACAATTCTTTTGCTTATGAAATAAAAATTATAGATCTTAAAAGAAAAATTTTAAGGAAAAAAAAAGCCTATTATGCACAAAAGTGGATTCATTTGAAGTGGACCAACTCGTAAAAATGCGGATGGATTTTTTACATGCTGGTAACCCTGACTTTAATATATTGAACCATATAGTTGGGCAAATTAATCCCTCACTGATCATTGATCACTCGATACTGTGGTTGTTTAGGTATTTTATATAATCACTGGGCAAGTACAGTATAAAACTTTTAGTGCATATTCACCAAAAATGGTGACAACTACTTTACACCTAATTGGTGAAGCGGGATATACCAAGAACCAAAGTCCGTTCCTAGTGTAGTAAAACACCAAAAGTGTTTATTTTTTTATTACTTGGCTTAAAGTAGCTGCCACCATTTTTAGTATTGGGTAACACGAAAATTTATAATTACAGTTAAGTTTATGACACATATTAGAATAGGTTCAGTTATTTTTAGGATACAATATAAAGTAAGAATCATTCATTTAGGAAGCACGTATATTCTAATTTTAAAAATTAAATTAGTTTGTTAATCAAACATGCACACAAAGATGAATACTAAGTTAATTAGTGAGAATACTTAGATGAATTCGAACAACGCCTAATCGAATGGAGGGAAATAGAAGATAAATATTATAAAATTATTTACGACAGTTGGCCAACCTTTAAGGATTAAAATATTCTTTATGGCACATTGGCACAACTAAAAATATGCATCATTTTGAAACGGCTAACTTTTGTTTCTGTTGATGTTTAGCATCGTGAAAGTTGAAAGAGAACAACTAATTCTTATACTTGAATGTAAACAATCGATTGGCGATATCCAAAGTATGCCAAAATTGATGTTTCCCGAAGTGAAAATAATTCTCAAACGTTGTGAATGCGCGAAGTTTGGTTTGCGATTTTTACATTGTTGGTGTTTAGATTTGACTACTCTTCTTAAAGTGTAAACATTTAATTTAGTCAGTCAATACAGAGTTCCTTATCATTGAATAGTTGAACTTTAAATTAGAAGAGATACTAATTTTACAGTTTTTACAGTGTATTTAATATTTAGATTTCATAATTTACCTAAAAAAGCCAAGCATTTTATAGAATGTTTAGTTATTGTATAGAATGATACATTGGGCTATTGTATGAATGAATGATAAGTACATAATTGAATCGAACTGTATAGAATTGAGGGATTGAGGGTAAAACATATATAAGACACTGTTTGGAGAGTTTTTTTTTTAATTTTTTATTCAAGATTTTCAGATTTTACAAATAAAATACGAAAATGATTGCTGCACAAAAAGTATAATTAATGCTGTTTTGTTTTTTTTTTCCAGAATTTTTGCTTCTCTGACGTTTGTGAAACGTAAGGGCAGCATGGGGCTAACAGAAGTGGAGGCCGCTGGTTGCAGAGAAATTTTAAACTATTTAAATGAGCACAAAGTGTTGAGGATATTTGCTTGGAAATTCGGCCTCGAAGATCCAGCCAGCATTGTAGCCTGTTTGGAAAGACAGCGTCTTCTAAAGGGATACGGTGACAGCAGCCATATGACGACAAGAATGAAAGCCATAGACTATATCGTCAGAGATGCCAGCAATCCTTTAGAAATACTAAGCAGGCAAGATGTTCGAAAAGAACATATGAAAAAGTATCTCGAATCCCGAATGATGGGCAAAGAAGCAAAAGGAAACAAAGCCGCTCGACTAAAGAACATAATTCTCAGTACATGGCTCTCGGCATACAGAGTTCCTGACGAGGCGTTAGATAACGGCAAAGCTGTTCTTTTGCACTTTTTATCGACATTAAATGGTGAATCTGGTACTGAACCATTACCGTTGAGGGAAACGTGTGAATTTTCTTCTTTGGACTTCATATCGAAGCGACAAACGGGTTATGCTGGAAGATCTGGCTTTTATCACGGCGTGTCAGAAGTAGCTAAAAAGAACAATACTTTCAGAAATGACATCCGATTTTTCCACTTTGATGATTCGGACATGAACATAAAGGTTCGGGGTGCTGGACAAGCTAGAGAAACGGGGCTGTATTTCTATGTTATACTAACTATCATTCGCGACCAATCAAGAAATCTGACCCTTGAAAAAGCCCAAATTGTTACTAGTATCGACAGTGAGAACTTGCTGATAAATTTGTTGCATAGTCCACAGTTTTGAACTGTCGACATCACATACAGGGAAAAGCAGGGTTTTATAGATAATTAATTTTAAAATAGAATTGCTATTAAATGAAGAAGCTTTTCTTCATGGTCGATCTTGCAAAACTTAATTTTTTTAATGCTATGTTGTTTTGTTAAGATGGTTTCAAAATGTCACACTTTCATCAAAATATAACAATTATCTTAATCGTTAATCAAATTAATATTGAAAATGTTGCATCTTTTTTTAAATATAATTGTTGGCTATTATTAGTATTTATATTCTAGTATTTTGTTATCTCATATTCATTTAAAAAACTTCTTTCATATATAAATTTTATTTCATAATCTACAGTGATAAAAAGGAATTCCGTAAATAAATTAGGAAGACGAAATTAATATTGAAAATCAAAATTATATTTTTAGATTATTTTGGGTCATCATTAGTATTTGCATTCTACTTGGCAATATTTGTTATTTCGTATTCATTTCAATAAAAAAATTTTAATTTATAAATTTCATTTTACAGTATGATAAAAAAAATCCCGTAAACGAATAAGACATAATTTATATTTAACTAACTTATTCATTACAATTTTGATAATATTATAATTTTCAAAAATATTCATTGAAACATTTTATAAATTGTGAAAAAGAATCTGATAAAATTACCGTGCTCTATGGTAATGACATTTCCGGTGTAAAAAAACATAATTCTAGTTAATAAAACTAAAATATACGGTATTTAAACCATTTATTTGGTAATTTTTCCTTTCATATGATAACGGTTTACTGGAAATTCTGGTTTTCAAAACTAGTTCTTATTACCACATATTTAGTAAAAAATTCAAAACTGAAAAGTAAATTTAACTGAATAAATGGTTTTTATGCCATACTCTAAGGTATCATGATAAAATTACCAAATTTTACCACTTATTATTAAATCATATTTTATTGTTAATTTTACTAAAATCATTATCAAAGCGCTTTGGTAAAAGTTCCAAACTTTTTGGTTTTCCCATAGAGCCAGAAGCAAGGTAAATTTTACCATATTCTGGTAGTTTTGACCATACTTTTTTCTCAGTGTAACTATATACTTTATCAGAAACTCTAACAACTAGTGTAGGTGTGAGGGATTGAAAATTGTTAAATTGTGTTAGTGCATTATTAATGCCGATAGAGAGTGAATTGGGTTCCTAAGCAATTTTTTAACTTTGATGTTTTATTGATGAAAGAAAACATTTCTTAATCTTATCTACCTCATCAATGAAATTACAGACTTTAAGATTACAATAATAATGTTAGTATTGAAAAAGGCCATGCACAACTGTGTAACAGTTTTTATACAAGTATCTCAAATCCATGTCCATGTGTGAGTGATTTGATGTATTGCATATTAACAACCGAAAAAAAATAATTGTTGATCGTTAATATTATAATTTTAATTATATTAACGATATAATTATCTGAAATTATCGAAAAATTTAGGTAGTAAGCTGTTAGTAAACAAAAAATTATTAAGTGTCAGGTTTTAAGCCTATGAGTTGTAATTTTTAACTGATTATAAAATTTTCTTATAATTCGGGGTGAATCCGAGAATAATCCACCCCGTGGCGATTTTTTGAAATCTCACCAAACTAGGTTTCACTGTAGTTGATTGGTATATGTTTTGTCGAGAGAGGTATGTAAGAGAAATAACAGAGAAAAGATAAGTTATTTTATTTTTATTTTATTAAAAATATATTAATAAATTTCTAATAATTTAGATTGTTTTTTAATAATAAAACAACAACTTTGATCCAAGTAATAATCGCCAACTTGGCGAGATTTCAAAAAGTAGCCAAAAGTGGGCTATTCTAGGATTTTGCAGTTAATGTTTAGTTTTAAAAAAATACAGCCATTTAAAAAATTTTGATTCTTGATTTTGAAATTTAAAAAAGACTCTGCATTTCTATTTTGCTTAAAAATATTGGTTAAAAAAAAACTACCGAATTCTGCTCAACTCTCACTATATTTCCGAATAATTATATTTTATGTAACCTTTATTTTATATTTTAATTTACGAAAATTGAAAATTAGAAACTTAATGAAAAGAAAATTATTTTATTTTTAAATGTGTTGCGTCGTTTCATAGCGCTAGCTAGTCTTTTGAGAATAAGGTAATCACCCTTCATCTGAAAAACTCAACGCATTACTGTGTGCACCGGCATAGTCATGGTTCTTTTTCCCTAGCGCCACATAATCTCACTTTAGTTGTAGTTTATCTCAGTTAATGAATTTGAACTGTAGGAAATGCGCCTCTTCCATGGCCAAACCACATTGCATCGCAGATCTTCTCAGATTCGTTTGACTCACTAGATGACAATTGCTAGTTTTCTCTATTTCTTGTGCTAGATGGCTTCAAATACTCAGAAACATTTCACGGATCAGATATTATTTGACGAAACACGGCTCGTTAATAGCTATCCAACTTCAAGATGCAGAACTGTACGGGCGACGTCACCCACGGTTCGATAGGCTATTTTTTTAAAACAACATATTTTGTCAAAGCTTGAGTGAAGTGTGTGCAAACAGTGATATGTGTTAACCGACAGTTCGGGATCGCTGTAGTTACATGCTCTCACTTAAAAGGAAGTATGGTTGATCAAAATAAATTTTATTCGATTGATTATTTCAATACAATATATTAAAAGTTGTGCAGTATTTAATTTTAAAAAAAAATACATTTCGTGTTTCTTATAGAAAATATGAATGCAGAGTTTTTTTTCTTTTTTTTCCAATTTTTTTACATTGACATCAGTAGGGAACACTTTAAGGAGAAGGTGCAATCTGTAAATATTTAGTGCTGTCTGTACACAAAAGTACAGTAGTTCTTAAAATTAACGCAATACTCAAATTTCGTCGTTTATCTCCTGTACCGAGTTTTAAATTTGTTTTAAAGATGTATTAATATCATATGCATTCAACAGAGACTCATTACCTACCCACCAATATTCTAGAAATTTACCATATTGTTGCTAAGGTTTGATTTTCTGGGCAGGTGCCATGTTGAATAGCCGCAGTACTCTCCTTTTTGCATGTCTTTGTAAAAGACAGTCAGTACTGCTATGTGAGGATTATGTCTTGGAGCCCTATGTTCGCTTTTTGTTTCATTTAAACTTTGAGGATATTTTGGACCACGTTATCTAACCAGCCGGTCTCCAGACTTTAACCTTATTATAGAGCATGTCTAAGACGTTCTTGGGGTGATAAGTGCAACTCACAAACGTCCAGGGCCTGAAATGCAACGTTGCTGAAAGAGTGGGACCGATTACTACAGTAATACTTCAACTATTTAAATTCCTATATGAAATTACTGAGAGAAGCTTATATATATCATTGAAAATACCCTGTGAACAAAACACACTGTTAAACATTTTTCAATTCTGTTCTCTGTAATCACTGTTTCTTTCAAACATTCCTATTCCAATGATGATAGTGAACGATCATGCGTATTTATTATAACTGTTGCATGCTAATTTTGTTTGTATTACATCAGCCCATTTTTGATTTTCCTAATTTTTTAACAGTCTAGAGGTATCGGAAATAATCGACGAAAATATGAAAATTCTTTTAATTAGATCTTTTGTCGGCGGCATACAAGTATTTGATGTGTAAGAGACATGTTATGGTATGTTATATTTTTCTGAAGTCAAAACCAATATGGTTTCACAAAAAATTAATATTTGCCTCTCAGGCGACGGCTGGTTCAACAGTTGTACCCTAAGTCTTTATTTTTTTCTGTTATAAAAGTATATGTTGTATAAGAAACATGCTATGGTATGTTATATTTTTCTCAAGACAAAACAAATATGGTGTCCCAAAAAAATTATGTTTGCCACCCAGGAGACGACTGGTGCAACAGTTGTACCCTAAGTCTTATTTTTTATTATAAAAGTATTTGATGTATAAGAGAGATGATAGGGTATGCTATATTTTTTGAAGACAAGGCAAATATGGTAGCACAAAAAAATCTCATATATCAAATACTTTTATTACAAAATAAAAAGACTCAGAGTACATACAGGTATGTTGTGCCAGCTGTCTTCGAAAGGTAGCTCTCGTATCATAATTTTAAATTTATGAAATGAACTAATGTGAATGTTTTCTAAATTATCAAACCTATTATATCAAAAATTTATGTAAATTTAAAGGAAACGAGTGGTTATTAAAATTAAATTAAGTTAAAGCGAAGGTAGAATTGTAAGTAATTTTAACTATTCTTTCAATGTTTTATTTTCTTTATTCTTAATACTGAAGTCTGAAATCATTTTTCTTCTAAGAAAAATTGATTCTGAATAATATATTAACAGTTCGTTTTAAAAAGCATTACAATGGGAAACATAGTTTATAAAAATGAATGAATGTTCGTTAAAAGAATTAAAATTTTAAATAGGTGGAATTATAGGAAGGACAACGCACAAATCTAACTTATGAGTTTTTTGTGACTTGATTTTAGCTAGTTTACATAAAATTGGCTAAAATAAATGGTATTATTTTACACTTAGACATAATTAAGTAATTGTTGCTTGTTTGAAGATTGTCACAGCGCAACCTACATATCAAAATTTATTTTTTTATACTTTTTTTTTCTCCGGAATTTTAGGATTCAACCGAAACAAAATTAATATTTGTAATTAATATAAATATAATGATTAATTTATATTAATATCTGTAATAATTTAAATATAATAATATTTAAAATTAAGCTTAAAATGCGTACTAGGTAAAATTGTAAGCAATAGTGAAATAAAATTGAATTCATACTTTTTATACGCTTTTTTAAGAATATACTATAAACTGTTTATTTATATGACTATTAAAATATGTTAATTTATAACTATATGAAGAAATTTTCCTTTAATAAAATCGTCAAATATTGTGAAAATTTATTAATATTAATCATTTTCACATATGTTACGTGATCGAAAAAATTTTTTTTCTAGAAAGCAGTCTTCCTCATTATGGCAATTTAAAGATGATTCTAGATATCTAAAACTACTTAACTAAGTATGTACAGTCAACAAATATAAAATTACAAAAAAGAAATAATAATAATAATAATATGCTCTAAATAACTTTTGATTTAATTATTAAACTTAATTATTTCATGTATTTTCATGTGCTAATTAATGAGGAGTCAATAAATCAGAAATTCTGAAAAAAAAAACATACTTTATTTGAAAAAAAAAATGCCTTTTTTATATATCGACTTCAGATTCTCAGTAAATAAATTATATAATAAGATGTTCTATTTTTAAAGTTTTACAGCACAAAAACTATTCAATTGATTTTGTATTAAATATTAGATTCCGCATGAAATTATTACATGCATTGAAATTATTATATTATGTTGAATTATATTATTATATGCAATTGTTATATCCGTATGAAATTATTGATATTAGATTTCGTATGAAATATTAGATTTTCCTCATTTAAAATAACATTATTTAAGGTTATGTAAAAAATTTCATGCCTTGGCTAAATAATTACCAATTATTTTTTTTCTTCATTAAATCATTTTTAGTAAGTAAGTCTTGTAAATGGATCATGAATTCCAGAGATATGGCAGAAAACATAAAAAGTACTAATAACATTAAAGTAAAGCATTTCCGCAACAGCCCGTTGTGGACCAGGGGGGTCAGAGATTTTAACGCTCCACACTTTCGTAACCAACGGTATTATTGTACCAATGTGGTCAGCGCTGCGCACAGGCCGCCTTTACTTCCCTGGTGCCCATAGATCTGAAACTGGATGGGTTTCAAGCCGTCTCTGGTAATCGAACCCCAGTTTTTTACAATTACAGTTCAGTGACATGGGAAGAAAAATTCGACTGCTTTCTTAAACAGACATAACTCGCTACTATAATATTGAAAATCAAAAATATCTTTTTAGATTATTTCGGATCATCACTAGAATTTATATTCTAATTAGCTGCATTTATTACATATTTAGAACCATATTTTTCTAATTGCGACTACTTCCATGCATTGAAAATCAAAAATAATTGTTCGAAAAAATAGATGTTTTTTTTTCTTTCAGAGATAGTATGTTTTTGTGTCTTATTTTGTAACTCCGTAAATCGTTAGCATGAATTAATTAGCATACTTAAGGTACGCTTCTTGGGGATACTAACCCTCTTTCAGTACGTAAAATTCTGATCATTTTAGATCTGGAATTATTATTAAAGGTAGTTTTTTTCTCTTCTTCACTAGACTGTAAATCTAATAAAAGCTATAGACAAATTTTAGATGAAAAACATCTCGTTAACAATCGAGAAATTTTGTCATCGATTGAGTTAAAGGTGTTAATCATCTTTACTCAACGAGGGTACACAGACAAGGAAAGGTATTTAAGTTAATTTTTATAGCAACTAATGTCTCTTTAATTTTGTTAAAGAGGGCTGTTATATCTTCCTCTTATTGGTCACATCTAGTTTCTGTGATAGTGCAGTTAAAAGGTTAACAGTTTTCGTGCATCGTAATGCTTTAACTAATACATGTTTTGTAAACATAAAACAAAAGAAAAAATTTATATTCCATGCGAAGTTATTCTGGTATGATTTTGTGATATTTATGTACTTGTTTGTTTCCTAAAAAAATTTATTGGAATTCATATTTATGCAAAAAAAAAATGCTGTGAGAGTTTCCCACGTAAATATCTAAATAAACATTTTTACAAGCTGCCTTAATTTTATAAAAATACAAGCCAAAGAATTCGGTTTAACTCTATTATATCAGATCAATATATAACATCAAATATCACAGTAACAACTATTCCTTCGTTTTAAATTTCAATTTAATATCGAATTTGCACATCTTTTATAAAACAATAAACGAACGATCTTTTATGAAACTATAAATATGCATTGTTAATTAATGTACACAATCTGTGTATAAAGAATAATCCCCAAATATTCATCATATGAATGTTTGAGATTGCAGTTGTTGTTATTTTAGCAAATCTAACTACCTACTAATATTTTTGTTTTTGAATGATAAATGTAGGTAAAAAAAATGTTAAAAGTTTCAGCATGTAGTTTCATCTTGTTACAGTGAAAAGATATAGTGCATTTACTATGCAAAGGATAGGCCTGATTATTATATATTTCTAGCTTTATTGCAAATATTATGCTTGTATGCTAAAAAATATCCACAACCCTTTAATTGTATATGTATAAAAAAAATTTACGGTGCTTACATTTTTTTCCATTTATTTGTGCCAAATTAAAGTATTTGTCAAATGTTTTGCCCTTTTTTGTAGTTTGTTGAAAATCATTATTAGCTTGTGAGTTCTTATCCACGAGTATACACTTAGCGTTCCGAATATTTTTCTTGCAGCCATTCGCTATCCTAATCAATTGATTTACATTAAGTTGATTTAAATTATAAAAAAGAAATGGTTTAACTTCTCATTCCAGGGAAAAACAGTACAACAGAAAAATTTTAATAACAATTTACTCATGACTTTTAACAGTTTAAGTCAAGTTTTCTTGATGATGTGTTCTACAAAAACAAATTATTTTGACGGTTTAGTATTAAAAATAAAATATTAAAATTATATTTTAACGAGTTTGTTTTATTTTAACAACATAAAATTTTTATTAAATGTGACAACTATAATGTTCAATTTTTGCAAGTTAAGTTACATTTAAGGATGAACACCTTCAGTGCCCGTTTTTCACATGGTCTTAAGTAAATCAGACAAGCTTTGCCCCAAAAGAAATCATTTCGAAACTTTGGGAGAATATCTTTTGAAATTAATTTATAACCTAAGTACAATTATTAAGCAAAATTTTTTCCCATTTTTTTTTTCAAAAGTGAATTTTAAAGCATTTAAGTACAAATGAGCCCCAAATATAAAATGCGGAAGTTCATTTATTTTAAATAATGTTTAAAGCTAAGTAAACATTTTCTACTTTTGGCAATTTTTTAGATTAATTAAATTTATATGGTATTAAGAGCCTTACTACTTTTGTTCAATGTCGTTTTTATATTATTTCAAGTATATATGCGTATTTTTATGCGTATTTTTTTTCAAACAAATGAGATTCCCAATGAGAATTGTTTAACTAAATATATTTTAATACACTTTTACATAAAACTTTTATGTATATTTTATTTTTTGCATTTACTTAATTAATAAAAAAAATTCAACTTAATCCCAGGCTTTCACGGTTTTCTGATTTAAAAAATATGTTAGAATGAATTTAAATAGTTTAAAAGAATTTCAATTTTTATTAAAACCATTTTATGTGATGAAGTTGCCCTTGATAGTTCTTTTTCAAAATTTTCTTTAAATAATACTCTCATATTTGGATATTTTTGTTAATAATTACCTTAAAAGGTTAAAGATAAAAATATTTGTTAACTAAATTCTTTGTTATCTCAATAACGTACTGACTCTACGATAAAAATGCGACTGCGTGATCAAAATGCGTAATAAAATATTTCCATAAGCGAAATCACAAACATTTCACATTTAATTTTTCATTTCAATGCATAATTATTGAGTATAGATTACAATGGATTTCTATTATGAATCTTCTCTCATTTATATTATTTAATAATATACATTTGATTCGAAAGAACTTCATTCAGTGAATATTTTTTTTATATATTCCTTATTACGCTAAGTGTGGACAGGATTATGTTGACAGTCAAATGTTTCTCCTCGGAGCATTTCGATGGCTTCGATACGTATACTTTATACGCTATGTCGATTCCTCTCTTCGGCATGATTAATAATCAAACAGCTTTTTGATGAGACTTCTCAAACAAATAATTCCATTTTGTTTGAATGGCCCATTTCCTTTTTGTAGCAACTAAATGAGTCTTCTAAAATGTTTTAAAAAGAGTTTTGAACTAAGAATTAAATTTAAAACTCCATTAAATTTTGAAAGCCTTAATTTTTTTTAGAAATTTATTTATGCTACATTTAAGTTAAAGACTAACTCGTAGAAGGGATATTAAGACCTCTCTTACAGCTTCACAAATACGCCACCAGATACGGAACTTGCATCATCTAGCATAAAGCGCTTTCAGTGATAGCTTCACCTTATTTTCTAGAAATTTTTTTTTTTTAAATTAATGACTCACTTCATAAATTTATGCAAACTGCATTTAATCAAGCATACAAATTTTCTAATAAAATATATACTACATTTTCTTTATAAGATTTTATCTTGAATGCTTACGCTATGCGTTAAGCGGCTTGAAGTTGTTTAACGCATTTTATATTCATTTTTATGTAGATAATGGCATCTTATCTTAGCGTAAAAATTTTTTACGTTGTTGTGTCTTATTTGTATTTATTTCTATTTTAATTAAAGGATATAGCTAATGATCAGCTTTTGCACTGTGTAATATAGCTGACATTACTTATGAAGCGAAGATACTCTTGTTTTTAAGCATTGCTTTATTTTGAAATCAATTTTATGTCTGGATTCGTGAGCGTCAGGTTGACTTCTAACAAGAGAAGAAGAAAAATCTTACATGTACGATTGAGATTGAATTATTCTTAATATATTCAGAGTTTTCAAACATAAATTGTGTGACTGTTACCTCCTTAGTCTGTTTTACGTTTCTATATACTAAAATTATTGACTGGTAAGTAGTGAGAAATAAAATTATTTCCTGAATCAAAAACACTTCACGATGGCGGTGTATATTCATCAAACGTATCCTCAAGGAGTAGATGTTGCATACCAAGATTTGGGAAATCGAGGTTTGCAACAACATCAAATGTACGCAGAGCCTGTTATTCAACAACATCAGATATATCGAGATGCTGCTGGGGTACAGCAACAAATATATGCAGAACATTTATTACCGCAACAGGTCTATAGAGAGGAAGATTTGCAACGGCATGCTCAATTATATCGTGTTGAAGATTTGCAACACACTCAAATATATCATGAGGTTCCTCAAGAAGCTCAGCCAGCAGCCCCACCCCCTCAATCCACTCCAGCACATGTTTGTGATATTTGCAATAAAACTTGCAAGTCAAAAAGTGATTTGCAATCACATTATGCTGGTCACACTGGGGAAAAAGCTCATATTTGTGATGTTTGCCACAAAGGTTTTACTCAAAAAAGTAGTCTTCAAACTCATTACTTAATTCATACTGGTGATAAACCTCATGTTTGTGATGTTTGCAACAGAGGGTTCACTGATAAGAGTACATTGCGTAAACACAGTTTAATCCACACTGGCCAAAAACCACATGTGTGTGATATTTGTCAAAGAGGCTTTGTCCAAAAAATTACACTACGAAAACATTACCTCACTCATACTGGAGAGAAAAACCATATTTGTGAAATATGCAATAAAGGTTTTGCTCAAAAAAGTACTCTCCGAACCCACTATTTGGTTCATTCTGCTGATCGAGAAGGTAAGAGGAAACCAAGAAAAGGTAAAGGTAAGAAAGGGGAGGACAGTAGAGACGAAATTATTGTACCTGTACCTGATGAAGAGGCAGTTATACAGCAAGAGCAACAGATGCAGGAACAGGCTGCTGAAACAGTAGAAGTAGAACAAGGTGTTGATCTAGAGCAAGCACAAGTTCATGTTGTAACAGCAGTTCCTGCTGATCAAGAACAAGTTGATATAACATTTGCAGACAACAGTGGCTCACATGATCCAGCTTTGCTGCAAGAACAGCAAGTATTTTTAGAAAGTGCACAAGCATTTGCAACGATTGATCAGCCACTCACACACATGGTGCATCAAGCTTTGAATATTGGACCTCATGGCATTCAGCCTCTAATGACTGTGGATCAGCAAGGAATTGCCCACCTTGGTCAACAAGCTTTGTCTCAACTTGGTCATCAAACTTTAGCTCAAATTGGACACCAGACTTTTGCTATTATTGGTCAACAGCCTTATACTTCGATTGACCAACAGCCTCTTAGCCATATTGTTCATCAAACCATGGCTCCAATTGTAGCTGATCAAAATGTGCCTCCTCCTGGTTTTCCCTTGACCTGCGACCAATGTCCAAAACAATTCAAACGGAAATGTGACCTCCAGAAACATTACATGATCCATACCGGAGAGAAAAGCTTTTTCTGTGAGACATGTAATAAGGGTTTCATGACAAAGAATGCCTTGCAGAAACACATATTTGTGCACACAGGTGAAAAACCTCATTCCTGTAGTATATGTAGCAAAGCATTTACAAAAAAGAGCAGCCTTGCTACACACTATCTTATTCATACAGGCGAGAAACCACACAACTGTAGTTATTGTGATCGTAGATTTAAAGATAAAAGTACATTACGCAAACATCTTCAAATCCATACTGGTATAAAGAATCATGTTTGTGAAATTTGTTCCAAAGCTTTTGTACAAAAAAGCACCCTTCGTAAACACCAAGTTACTCATACAAAAGAGAAGCTTTTTCAGTGCGAAACCTGCCAGAAACGATTTACTCAAAAATATAGCTTGCATGTTCATTATCAAATTCATAAACGCCCTAGACCATTTCGGTGTGATCAGTGTGAGGAAGCATTTACGAATAAGCTTGAACTAGATAAACATTACAGAATACATACTGGTGAAAAACCGCATACCTGTCACATTTGCAAAGAAGGATTTGATGAAAAGGCACGATTAAATCGTCATATGTTAGGACATACTGGTGAAAAACCTTTTGTATGTAACATATGTCAAAGAGGTTTTAAAGACAAATGCAATATGCAAAGACATTATCTGACACATACAGGGGAGAAGCCTTTTGCTTGCGATTTATGTGAAAGACGATTCAGGGAAAAGGCAAAACTTCTTAAACATAAAGCTCGCCGTCATAAGAGCAAGCCTAAGACGGTTAGAACGCCACAGCCTATTCGTAAAGTAATCATTATCAAAACCCTTTCTACTGATTATTATTATAATCGAAAATACTACTAAAGTCTATTGTTTTTGTCGCTCTAAATATTGAGATGCTCATTATTTTGGATAAACGAATCGTGCATGTCCTGTGTGTGAAGTTTCAGTTTATTAGCTTTTAAGTGTGAAAGTATTTGCATAATAGCTATAATTTTCTATTTTTAATAAAATATTCCTAGACAAATAATATAAATCTATTTATTATAGGGCATTAAAATAAGGTGCATTCATATTTAACACTTCAACTGTCTAAAATTCTGTTTAGAATACTATCTGTCTATCAAAAGATGAACTCCAAAGATTGTTTTGAAACTTCTTTTCTCTTATAAATATCTGTTTGTAATGTTTTTCTCACAATTGGAAATATAATGTAAAATATATTCTACTCAAAATATAACCAAAGTAAATAAATATATGTATAACTCCAATATAAAATAGATAATTTTTATGAATAAACTTTAATTTCCCTAAAAATTAAAAAAAATCTATTAATGAATCCATTAATGAATAGGTTCCGTGGCTTTGGCTATTGTATAATTCATACACATTTTGAAGGTATGGTTGTTACTAAAGTAAATTATTCGAGTATATTTCAGGTGTTACAGCGAATGGCGGTTATCTCATTTACAAAATCGGAACTGCCACTTTCTGCCGTACCTACAATACAGAGTAATAATCTATTATAACAGTATTCTCTAACATTTCTCATATCTGGGGCTTATCTTGTGGTAGACAGATAGTAGAACTAACCACAGAAGGCTTTCGTGTGTGTTACTTTTTTTTAATGCAAGAACGGTGTATATATATATAGCAGTACAGACTTTTGTGAGTGTGCTTTTATTTTAGTCCAAAGACTGAATCGTTAAAAGGTTAAATTTTGTGTTTTGATTATTAATCTCATTTTATTTTTTAAGAAAAATTCTTTTTTGTCTTTTGTTGCTTAAATCTATAATATGATAGCGTGAATTGTAAATTTAAAAATTTGGTTATTATCTGACTTAATAAATGTTTGTTATGAAAAATATTTCTTTAACTGAAATTGTAGCATTCAAAAATATTTATCAGTATTCTTATGCTTTTTGTTATGTGTATTTCTTTTTTATTTCTAATGTTAATTTGTAATTAACATCAAATTCATTTTCTGTTATTGTATTTTCATAAACTAAAATTTCTCATTAGTGTTGCGGGGTAAGAACATAATTTATTCAGCAATATTTTTCATTGATAAATTTTAGATATTCTTTTAATACAATATTTCTCTATTCCAATAATTTTCAAGTAGAATTTAAAAAGAAAAAAAACAGATTAAAATAAAATATTCATGTCCTAGTTTTATTGCTGCTCTAAGCATTGACTTGTGATTTCTTTAAACAAAAATTATCTTTAAATATCTCTTTAATTTTTTAACTAAAATTTTCTTTGCACTTCCTCTAGCCACTGAGTTTGTAGATTTAACTGAAATTTCTATTCTTATTTCAGTTTGTTGTTTAAGCTACATATAACTACTTTTTTATAAACTTTTTTCTTCTTCGTACTAACTTTGCTTGCCTTGCTTCATTATACAATATGAAAATTGTAAGAAAACTATTGTGAAAATCTTCATTTTTATTTGCCTACAGTTTAAGATTTAATTATTTTAAAATTAAAATAACTCGAGTTATTTTATGACTATAATTTATTGTTATAATTTTTTTCTTAAAACTTTTGTGATGGTTTTCTTTTTCTAAAAATTAGTTGAAGTTATAATAATATGTATCTAGGTTGAGATTTTTATTTTAAATTAATAATTTATGCTTTTTTTTTTGCTCAACAGAATATTTTTTATTTCTTTTTTTAATTGTGATTGGCACCAAAGACGTGTTAAAAAACAACAGACTTGAAAAAAATATATGTAAAACAGATATTCTCGAAAAAGCAGAGCTTGTAATTTGACTCTGAAACGAATTAATCGGCTTGAACTAGTTCTACTAGCACTGTTTTATAAAAAACGAGCACTATTCGCTTTGTTTATCGACTCAAAATTGTGTGTGTGTGTGGGGGGGGGGGAATTTACTTCTAAAATATTTGGTCTAAAAATCATTGAATATTTTCTTAAAAGCAGTGCTAGCGGTATCATTCTAGATTGCTAAGACTGGCACAATTTGTTGTTTTTTGAAGTTGAATTTTTTTTTTTTTTTTTTGTTTTAAATGTAGGATGGCTTCACTATTTATCCTTGAAAATTAATTAAATGATAAAGTAATCATAAGACAGTTTCATAAAGATCTATTACAGAAATGATATGAATTTTGCTTGAAAACAAGATTGAACATCAACTTTTAATGAATTTGAATTTTTCATTATCCAATGAATTGAAATTCTTATTTATCTTTTATATAAAATGTATCATGTACATAGGATTATAAACGAAAATGTGAAATCAATGATTCGAAAATCAATTTACAAGTTTTTTAGTTAGTGTACTAATCTTTATGTATATTATTGTTTTATAGGTTTGTATTATTTCACAACCTCTTGAGTTATAAAATAAAATTAGTGATCTATGCTTGACATAGTTCAAAAGTGTATAATATTTAAGATTTATATATTATTTTAGTAAAAGAATTAACTGTTTTCTTTTCACTCTTATGAGCAGTGCCTTTCATTTTTTTTCTTCTTATGATTAAACAAATTATTTTTTTCCCATCTAAAGGGGTCGTTCAAATATTACTCAAGCATGTAGTATGAGGATTTGCATTTGCTTGTTTATATCAATAGTGCATAAGTCATGGTGACAATCTCTTAAGTAATGTAATTCCTTAAAAAATTACTAAAATAAATATATATTTAAAAAAAAATTTTTTTTTCGGACTTAGCCATTTGCTAACAAAGAGGAAGAACAGGTCCAGTAAAAGATTTATTTTTGTAATATTTGAACAGTCCCAACTATTGCATTTCACATAATTTATGTGTCATTTCTCTATATGAATTTTTTTTTTTTTTGTAAATTTATGCATGTAATATATTACTAAGTAGTTCTTTCAAAAATAAAAGTAATTTCTCTGTACTTTGTCCATTCCATTTTTTTAATTAAAGCTATTTCTGGAAACATTTTTAAAATCAGATAATTTTCAAGTTTGTTACATCAAAAGAGGTGTAACTTTGAATTTATTAATAATATATAGTTTGTCTATAGAAAGAACACCCCTCACTTCTTAGGCTGACTGCAATGGAAACAAGGAAGAAAAGAAGAGAGCTTCTCTTTCCCGATTTCGGTTCTCTTGTGAACCCTAGCTAAAACCTGTCTTAAATATTGAACCAACTACTTGAAATAAAACCTCATAACCGTAATCATAAGTGCTTCAGAGGAATGACATGAAGAGTTCTTTCCATAAACAGAATAAAGCAGTGTTTGTTTCATGGAATAAATTTAAAGTTGTATCTTATTTCTCTCTTTAAAATGTCATTAGCTTAAAGAGCTTTTTTCATCATGTCAGTATGGTGGCTTGCAGTCGGAATTTGGAAATGGTTCTTATGGATTAGCCAGGAAATCAGCATCAAGTCTTAAACTATTCAGGCATTCGATTTTTTTTAAAAATCTATGCCTTGTATGTTCCCATAATATGCAACATACATTGGAAGAAAAATTCATATTTCATTCACAAAACTCAATTTGATCATAATGAAATATTCCTTAAATAGATTTTGAATAGAATATAATCCAAAACTTGAGTGAGCAAAAATCTGTCATGAATAAAAAATGTACTCATTGTAAAATTACCTTAGTGATAATTTAATATAAAGAAATACTTTATTTGCCTCAGTGGCATTTTATTTCTTACTAAAGCAAGTTATTCTTACGACAAATAACTTTCCTTTTCCATACAATTGTTTTCCCTTTGTTAAGTGAAAATAGTGAATTATGCAGAATTCAATCAGCTCTTCTGATTAGTAAAAAAAGTAGTACAAAAAAAGTGTTATAGTTACACAAATCCCACTGAAAAAAATATAGTTAAATTTTTAAATTATCCTTATTTATATATTTCTCCTATGTAGCACCATAAATTCTGTTATTTTTTATTTTGTTAAGTTGCCTTAAGTAATGTTGAATAATGTAATATGTTAAATAATAAAATTTTGTATTTTCATGCAAATAAAAACTTAGTTATAAAATAACTACTTAGATTTATTAGATATCCTTGCTAAAATGGCTGTAGAATTTTACACCAAAACTGCTTTATGGCACTGCATACCCATTAATACTTTACTTTTTTGAGCAGCAGCATGTGTAATACGATACTCAAGTTATGGATCGAGAGGTGTTTGAAGTAGTACAACACGTAATGGAATCGTGATGAGTTTTCCATCTTATTTCATGACACAGATGGAAATACTTCAGCCTACTACACTGAAATGTCCCAAACTCCTACTTAGGATGGTTTGTGCGGTTCAGGGGTGATTGTGAGCCCAAGTCTTCCAGAAATTTTCTTGGAGTAAAAAAAACATAAAGTTTAAATTGAAAAAAAAATTAAGCAAGGTCTTCTCCTCAATATTTCTCAGTTTACTTAAAATATATTTAAAATTTTACACATACCTATGATGACCTGGAGAAGTAATTGAAAATTACAAATGTCTTTCTCGAGTTTATGATTATAACTATTTACTGATAATATTGAATATTAATCTTGAATATAAGCTTATAAAGTAGCTCTCCTTACAAACAAATAAAATAAACTTTCTTTTAAAGTTCCACCTTTGAAAATTTGATTTCCAAAAACTTTTGTGATCAATGATTTTTTGAAACGTCTGAACCTTTGATCTCCAGAAACTTCTGGATCACGGTTAGAGAAAAATCCGGATTTTTTCCGGAGCACAATCAGCCCTGTGCAGTTAAGTGGTTGCCAGGTAGATTTTTGATCCACTCTAAAAAGATTTCAAGACTGAACTTATTTTTTGTTCAATTAATACTGTCTTGCATTGTTTACCAGAAATTTATAGCTCACAGCACTAAAATTTACCTTTCCAAGATAATAGCCTACATTTTAAATCGACCATTTAGTTAAAAAAATTTTATAAGTTACAAACAAAATTATTACAATATCAAAACATGTTGAAATTATTCTTTAATAAAATCATTACCACAGTTTTGTAAAACAAAAATGATAGCTAACCTTTTATATCTTTTTACAACTGTTACTGAACGACTAATATTTTCCTGAAACCATTCACCGTTATTTATTTATTATCCAAGCACTATTTTTTTTTAATAAATAATCTTGATTAAATTTTGGCCAGTATGTCAATATGTTAGGTGCAAAATACAAGCTTAAGCAGATTTAAATTCAGCAATGGTACCCATGTTAAATTAGTATTAAATTTCAACGCATATAGAGCTTTCAAAATATCATGGGCATCTCTTGAGAAATAGTCAAAATTGAAATCAAAGTATTTTTTGGTGAGCAACTGCTTACATATACTAGTGAATATTTAAACACAATTGTACTTTGCATTAACTTTGATTGTTTATAAGTTGTACAAGATAATTTTAATACATAGTAGAAGTCACATATTTTAATAGGAAGTTAAATGCAGGCACCAGATAATAAATTATATTTTAATTAAGTATTAGTATTTCTTATTTTAACATCTGAAAACTTCTGTATTTCCATTAAAAGAATTTTTTTTCTATTTACTTTAATTTGGAATAAAATATGAACACACTTAAAATATTCAGTAAATTATTCAAATAATGATCTGCAATTATTGTTAGACACAGTGTTTCATAAAAATGTCTATTTTATTGGTAATTAATAAATAAAAAGTTAAGTATGTCGACGTGAAAACTTCTCCAAATATATTCCACTCTTGCTCTAATTCATCATTACAAGTCTTGCAAAATGAGGGGAGAGTTTCAGACTAGATACAAATATATTTATAATATGCTGTTTATTTCCAATTACCAAAGGGATGAATAAAAGAAAAGATAACAAAAATAACTATTTAAGTCATAATTGTAATAAGTCATGTAAAATGTATTATGCGATTGGATTTAAATTATAATGAATACCCAATTTGCTGTAAAGTCATTGAATAAATGGAATTTCCAGTAGAGATGTAACGAATAGTGATTTGGCCGAATATTCGACCAAAAAAATCTGCTGAATGGCACATTTTTTAAAATTATTAATAAATATTATCTTTTATATAGAAATAATTTTAGTTATTATTGAAAAATAATGAAAACTTGGCTGTATTATTGATAAGGGGTAAAAAGAAAAAAAACTTTCATAGATAAGATTTAAAAAAAAGCATTTTAAGTTTAACAAAAAAAGAAATAGAAAATATATCCCCTTAATTCTTAAAACAAACCATTAATGCTAACAGCATTTTTTGGTAGAAAAAAAAAAGTTTGATAGAAATCAAAACAAAAATAGTTCTCAATTTTTAAACGATGAAAGATTTAGCGATGAAGGGCTCAACTTTTTAATTTTGCCATGCATGCATGCCATGGGGTAGCAGCAAAGTTTTTTAAAATTTTAGGGTAATTTTAGGAACTTTTTTCAAAAAATTTTAGGGGTAATATATGATTTTGCTAGGATAAAAACAGATCACACGGTAGTTTATTACATAACAGAAGATTATTACAATTCATCCACACATATCATAAATAATTGCAAGCCATAAAATAAAGCTCTGAAATTTATTAAGTCAAGAATGAAATCTCTAAAGTGTAAAAATGAAATTTCAACTTTACATATTACCTATCAAAAATTAAGTGCATAATTCAGGAACAGGCAAAAGTGAGAATAAATCAAGAGAAAAAATAAATTAACACCAACTTGGATTTTCATTTAATTTTTACTTTCTTAATCAAAACTTTATTATTACCCTTTACCTTACTTTATTAAGAAAAACTATTGTGTAATATTATTAGATTTCAAATCAGCAATTTATATTAGAAAATAGAGAAAAACAAATTAATCATAATCATTTTTCTAATATATTCTTGATATGATTTGTGAGATTCTTTTACTGCCCTCAATAGTGTTGTGTTGATCTTCAACACTCCTCCATAATTTCGAATGGTATCTTTGATTAGTCTAAGAGACATAATAGTATTCTCATGGTGACTCACATTAAGCATTGCTTTATTTATCGCAAAACCTCTCAGGATCAGAATTCCCATGTGGAAAATTAAAACAGTTTTAATTAATGTAGTTAAATTCTTACATTTTAGATTATTGCTTTTTTATTTATATTTAGCCTATAACTCTAATTTTTTAGGAACACCAACAAAATTTTATCAGATTTTTAGGAATTTTAGGGTTTGCACATAGTTTTAGGAATTTTAGGGGGAATGCGACCCCTGGCCATGTTTTTAGAAAAAAAAAGCGACTATAAAAGAATAACGTTTATTAGAAACACTCTTTAAAGAAAGGATAAAACAATGATAAAAAGAAAAGGTTTATTTTCTAGTCCAGCTGTCATAAGAGAAGTGAAAAACTAAGGAATTACATGAGATATTCTGGATAATGTTTTTCTGCCAAATTATGGATTTACTATTCAAAACTTTCTTTAAATATGGAATTTTTTTTTTTAGCAAAGGGTATAGTAGATGGAAATAAATACAGTCTACAATAGTAGAATAGGGATATTTTGGTTCTATCTGTTAAATACAAATTAGAAATCCCCAAAGGATTTAACAAGGGAGCAAAAAAATTTCAGAGCCTGATATTTCCCCAATTTTTTTTTTGTTTCAATAACCTTTACAAAATATTTCTCTTGAGTTAACAATCTAAATTATATGCTGAAAGTGGAATGTTTACGCACATTACACAAAATTTGTTTCATAGATAAGTAACATATTATTTAATTTAAGCAACATTTTTATTTATGTGTACAACTGAGTTCATGTGTTTGTATTTAGTTCATTAGATTAAATTCTGTTTCCAAAAATCAGATTAATAAATTACGTAATACTTCAGAAAACTTAGCATAAAAAAGTTGCCAAGTTAAGTTAATAAATCATTAATTTGATTTTCTGATATTTGAAATTTTTTTTAGCTGGTTAACCATTAAGCTATGTGATGTGATACCAAAAATTCAAAAAACTTAAGTATACTTTAGTGAGTGTGCTTTCTTTTATAATTTAAATCCTGATTTCTTCATCACCCTTTATAAAATTGTTTAATAATTTAAGTGGCAAAAGGGCAACATCGATACTAATACAAAATCATCACAGTTCATTGAAACAATATACAAGTAAGAAAAAGACAAATTTAAATCAATAATTTTATTTTTTCATTTTTACACCTTCATTCCTATAAAAGAAAAGAGAAAAAATTAGGTTTGAAAATAACAAAGGTACAAAATAAGACAATGCGGAGATACAAGATGCAGCTTATTATTTCTAGAACTGATAATCTAATAAATCCTGAAAATAATTACTCTGAGAATTATAGACCCTTAATATGTTTCTAAGTAACATCCATCTACTACTATAAAACACATTAAATGAGTGTGCAATTCACACATATTCAGGAGTTATTTAATCACTCTTAAGAATAAATAGCTACACCTTGTATGATTTTGGAAAAAACTCTTAAAAAAAAAAAAAAAAAAAAAGACAAAGATTTAATTAGTAAATTATATATCAAATGATTAAATTCGAATCAGAAATGAAAAAATTATTTTATATTATTCTTTCTTTATTAATCATAAACACAAACTACATTAAAAATTTTAAAAAAAAAGTTATATAAACAAAATCAAATAAGCATAAATGAAATATGCTAATTAAGCAACAAATTTAAAAGTTATGTGCATCACTGTCTTGTTTTTAATATCTAGATCTCACAACAAACAATGATTCTGTATGTCCGAAAGATTCAGTAAATAAATCATTTTATAAATTATTCCCTAGCTAAATAAAAAGTCACTCTAATAACTAATTCTAGTTTCCTAATAACTAAACTTTTCAAGATATTTATTTTTCATTTTCCATTATTTCTATAATTTGATCTTTCTTTTTGAATTCCATTTTTTTCCCCCCTGAAGAATTTGCAATTTCTGAGCAACCAATTTCAATTTGCTCTCCCCATGCACCAGTTTTTGGAATGACTCTTATTACTCATTCCAGCAAAATGACTTACTTTTAACACTATATGTTTTACTTCATTTTAAAAAATTTTTTTTTATTCGCATAAAAAAAGTTTTTTTTTTTTGTATAATTTACATAACTGCAAAGAAGAAATGTGGGTCCACTATAAATGAACCACCAATTTCTCTTTAACGATATGAAACATTAAATAGTAGTCCGAAGGGGACCACTAAAAACATTCACTGCATTCGTGTATTCATTATACGAAGTGAGACTAGAATTGACATCATATAATGATTTTAACATTACCCTTCATTATTTATTTGGATTTAAACTTGCACTAAAATCAATGATGACAATCTTACACAATATTGCTAACATTTTATATCATTTAAAGATTATCCATTAAACACATGAACCTGTCTCATAGTATTTTGCCTAATTTTTTAAAGTCTGACACATTTACTTAAAAAATATATTCTTAGAGCACTGAAACTTTATTATATTATATAAACAATAAATATCTCATAATTAATAAATAGTCGAATCATTACATTCCTAGTTTTGAAATAAATACATGCAATTAATCTTTTTATATACCCTAGTAAATATTCACAATTGCTATGATGTGGGAAAATGACACGAAAAGATTCAACATGTGAAAAGATGATTAAAAATTTCTTTAGTATCCTTTAACAACGCTCAAAATAAAAAATAGTTTTTAAAAGTTCAAGGTTAATTTAGTAATAAATTTGGCAGAAAGGCAACAAAACAGAAATTCATCACACTGAAATTGTTAAGGAAAAAATATGTTACCTCAGGTACTTCCAGTTCCCCATTATCTATTTGTTTTATCAGGTCATGAGGATGACTACCATCTATTGTGCACCCTACAGATTGGCTAGTTCCAAGGATTTCTTTCACTGTACCAGAAAGCTTTCGTGCCATAGATCGGGGCTGCATTGTCCTTGCAATGTTAACAACATCTTCAAATGTTATATTGCCATTGTGTTTAACTAAAAATATTAAAAAAATTTTAGTAATGTTGAATAATTAAAAATTACAAAATCAACAGAACTAATCCATCATTTGGAAATAACAATTTTTTTTATTTGCTTCCTCATACAATTGAACTTGGCTATTATGAGCTTGTCATTGCACAAAATTTCTGATTATCAACTCGCTATTAGTGACTGAATATTTAGAACTAGCGAGTAAGTTTAATCTAATAAAATGTTAGGTTTCAAATGAAGCCATACCTTTCCCAGAGTTGACTTTTTAGTAGAAAAATGTAAAAAATAGAGAGCAATAGTTTCAGACGAGGTGTTTGTGTACATTATCAAATATTTTCTAAGCAATTATCTATCTGCACCAGCAATATTTTTTGGAAGCAATGTATTGAAATAGGTTATTTATTTTTTACTGTTTAAAATAATAAATAGGAAAGCCTTTTAAAATAACATATTTTATGATAATTTTAAATGTTTTGGGTTAATCGCCCTACAGTCATGCAAGGGTATAAGAATACCTGATCACTTAAAAGAGTTAAAACTTATTTTTCAGATAAAATATACCCTTAAACTTTTACCTGTAAAAAAATTTTGAATGGAAAATTCATGTAAAATATTTATGTTACACAAACCTTAAATGAAATCTTCTTTATTTAACAGTTTAAATTCCTTCTTATGAGTAGCACTTTAAATTTACTTTTATAAATCTATTAAATCAAAATCTACAAATCTATTAATACAAATCAAAATCTTTGTAATATTCTAACATGCATGTTAGTACATTCAAGAATTGTGTAAAACAAAGTAATTACTTCCTCCTTCATAAAATAAAAAGTTACATTTTCTTTTATCATGAAAGCTGGAACAATGCCCAAATTAACTTTGCACATTGTTCAATCTTAGTTCACTAGAAATTCTTTTTTTAATTGGGAAAACTAACATAATGCAGAATAAAAAAGAGACAGGATAAATTTTTATCTAATGAACAAAGAAAGCACTACTTTGTATCTGATTTTATAAATTAAAACATCAAATGGTCTAATTAATCAGCATATATAACGTCAATCACTCAAAACATTAAGACTGAGGCTAAGTACGTGAAAATCCGATTAGGTCATTATTCAGGCTGAGCTAACGATGTTGTGGGAATCTTAATTTTGTAGCAAATTCTGAACATTCACCACCCTTTTTAAAGTTTCAATTTTGAATGAAACACAGAATTAAAAATTTTGAAAATATTGAATAATTATTTTTTGACAGTTGTAGTATATCTAAATAACAAATATGTCACTGCTAAAATATTGATAAAAAATAGTGCATTTTCTACAGAAATATTAATTGAAAATTTAAAGAAATATCATTTTAATTGTATTTAGCTAACTTTAAAGCTATGAAAATTCTGCTCATATTAATAAAGCTATAAAATAGATAAGAACACATAGTTAGATAGAATTTAACTATTAAATAGATAAGAACACAAACCATTAAAATTGATATTAAAAAAAGGTAAGGAAAATGTTTGAATCTTTAGCTATTACTTTGATCAACTAAACACCGATTGCCATGAATTAAGACAAGAGGAACAAGATCATTTACTGACCTAGCTCACAGAATCTGGCTACAAAACATTTGAGAGTAATCAATAGAAACAATGTGAAAATAGAGCAAGGTAACAGAAGCAGTTTTCATAACGAAAATGCTTCAGAAGAGTGTATAAGTGTTTAGTGAAAATGTTTTGTCATTGCCACCACATATCATGTGACAAACTAATCACCAAGACCCAAACTTTGATTTAACTCTTTCTTAAAATAGTTAGAGAGTAAAAGTGAAATGAACCCGATAACCACACACTAAAAGCATTTCATCAATTAGCTTGTCCTCCATGCTAAAATAATAAATTGTTTAAAAAAGTGCAAGAAAATTTATGAAAGCTCAATATTGAATATTCACATTTTTTTCTGGCAATGACGTAAGTGGAAATCTAATAGACCCTATATACTATACATTCTTTTTCAAAATATTCTTATCACTGAGAAACATATGAATTGCGACACCTGATTCTTTCCCAGAATTGAAATCTGTAAGCTCACACGTTGCCATCACAAAAAACTTTGTACGACATAAGTTGAAACAATAATTAAATCTAAAATTTTTTTGTATATCATACTATGAAAAATTAAACAACAATTTGTGTCATCTTTCATAGAAGAAATTAATATTTATTTTGCTACTATTACTACTCTTAACAAAACAAAGTCTGATAAGAGTGAAAAAAGCAGCATTACTTTATATTGAATGCTTTCTTAATGGCAAATGAATCTGCATCAGTCTTACTAGTCTGATACATGATTAAATTGTGTATAAAAAATTGATTTAATAACTTTAATACAACAAACAAAAAACCTTTTTTTAATTAATTTAAAGCATAAAAAATGTGAAACTATTAGATTCAATAGAAATCCGGAGAAACTTAATCTAATCAACTAAATTGAGCCAGACCACTAACTTGGACAAAAGTTATCTATCAAGTCTAATGTAAGTATTAAAAACAAAACACTACTACATCAATTCTTATTAAAACTCAAACATAAGTAACATATTCAATGTAAATTAACAACAAACTTTCATATCTTAAAACCAGGGTTGGCAGGTTTTTGACATGTGACAGTTTTTGACAGTTTAAACCATGGTTTAAACCGTCACATCAAAAACCTCACTGTCAAAAACCTATATTCATATGTGAAATTTAATTAATACATAAAATTTATATATTTTTTATAAGGGATAGTGTTTCTAAATATGTTCTAGAAGAAATAAATTTAAAATTTTGAAGAAACACTTATATTTTGAATAGTAACCAAAATCTTGTACTTAAAACTCACATCTTTTGTAATATTATGTATTCATTTTCATGTGTTATTGAAAATCTGCAGTGATATTATTAAGAAATTTATTTATAACCAAATTTAGCGTATAGTATACATTATACTAAAAATTAGACATTTTTAAAGATAAACATTAGCAGTTTTGTACATTAGACATCTTCTGTTAAAGAAAAATATTTTTAATATTCTTTTAAATCTTCTTAATAATCTTTTTAACATAAGACAATACAAATTTAAGTGCTTTCTGTTAAATACACAGAGTAGTTAGTGTCGATTTATAGTATATTCAGCGTATTCATTTACTATGCTGAAAATTTAGTTTATCCAAATACTTGTGAATTTCATTTTGCTGAATAAGATATAGTTTTGTTGAATATCTAAATATTCAGCTGTTGAATAATTACTTCTTGCTTTCAAGATATGCATTATTTGTATTCTTAATACAAGTAGAGAAAAAAAATTAAAGAGATAAAATTTTTTTTAAAATGATAAGTGTAATAATTATAAATAAATATAATAAACAATATGAATTATATTTATCATTATTCATAAATATAACTACTTTTAAATTTAAATTAACATATTGGATAATAAAGATATTCGGTATAACATTAAAAAAAAAAAATTTATACACTTGTATCAAGTTTGTATTTATATACAACATAACTTGTAAGTTTCTTATAAATATTAGTTATATGTTCCTTATATGTCAAAAATGCTTAGTAATAAACTTCTAATTTTCTTAAGTATCAAAAAAAAAATTTTTTTTTTTTTAAATATAAATATTTAAACAATTTCTGCACATGCATTTGAATATAAATTTCTGAGATTTTAAATCTGTTATTTTACCTTAATTTTAATTAAAAAATATTTTAAAACCTGCTGATTACCTATAGTATAATTAAATTTCAATCTAATGCATGGCAACTGTTCGTAGTTTTGAAGTTTATATGTTTTCCTGGCAAACTTCAGTTTTTGACGGTTTAAACCAGTATTATACCCTTGTCATGTCAAAAACCACTTTTTGACGTCAAAAACCCAACCCTGCTTAAAACTAAAATATAGTTTTATACAAATATTTTTAAATATAACATTTTTAATAAAAAATAAAAAAAAATTTAGGAAAATTTTATGTCTTTTAACTTAAAATACCACTCTTCAGTTCAGCTCTGCAACTTCCCAAATATGTACACATTGTTTTGTTTTCACAAATAATTAGCATAATTAGCACAGTTTAAAAATAATTAGCACAAAACATTACCATGTTTAACTTTCTTTCGGTCTCTGGGAGGTTCTTTTAGAGCCTTGATTATGAGAGATGCAGCACTGGGACATACTTCAATGTTAGCCTGTCTGTTTTGAATGATTAGTTTAACTGTTATTTTAAGTCCTTTCCAGTCTGAAGTTGCTTTAGCAATATCATCTCCTACTTTTTTTGGAGACTGGAAAAATAATATAAAGAAATTATTATACAAGTAACAATGTAGAACACAATACTTGTTCAAAAATTATAAATTGAAGGCAATAGAAATGTAAGCTACTGTAAAGCACAGTCGGACAGCAATGCAGCTTTAAACTAACAATTTAAAATAATTAACTAGTGTAGGAAATTTTATAATGGTCTTTTGAGCTAAAGAAACAATTTGTACGGTGAAGCTCCGCTGTCATGCATATATTAATAATCACTTTCAGTACAATCATGTACAAAAATAGAACATTCTTTACTGGCTCTGAGCTACAATGCTCCTTAATATTATATACTAGACTAATAGATATAAAACCTTTAACATACATAACACATAGAGTAGAGCTAAATCAAGGTCTATAGAAAGCATATAGAGGATACTTCGGTATTGTGATTTGCTGCGCCATCTACAATTGCCAAGATGCCAAATAGATTTCAAATTTATTACAGAAAAAACATGCAGATGTTTGACCAAGGGTGGCTTCAAGTTAAAATTTTCAAGTTGATCCTGTTCCCTGATTTTTTTTTTTTAGTTTCTTTAGAGCTACTGCCCAGAAGTTGCCAAGACTTATTATTA
This sequence comes from Parasteatoda tepidariorum, assembly GCF_982258835.1. Lineage (NCBI taxonomy): Eukaryota > Metazoa > Arthropoda > Arachnida > Araneae > Theridiidae > Parasteatoda > Parasteatoda tepidariorum. Next base: position 56,347,469 of record NC_141761.1, read on the forward strand.
TTCTACCAGAAATCACAATACGGATATCACCAAAATATATAAAGTCTATAATCAAGTCTTGGAAACTTCCTGTCAGCGGCCCTTAAGAAACCAAAAAAAAAAAAAAAAATCACAGAGAAGAACCATAAAAGGTATAACTGTGTAAGTGGCAACTTGGCACAACAGATCACATTACGGAAGTATCCCCTTTTAACAAATCGTATTGGTAAGAAGAAACCGTTTTGCGAACCAAAAACTTTTTTGCAAACAATTAAAATCCAATTCTAGATCATATTTCACTCACAATAGAAATTGTCTACTAAACTTTCCTTTAAACAGTAAAACCTTAGCTGATCAAGTAAAATTGAATTAGCAATTTGCTTAAGAAAAACATTAACAAAGTTAACATTTGACAACAGATTTTATAAAAAAGTGATAAGGACCAAAATCTCTAAACGAGATAACAACAATAAGGCACATTAAAGACCTATCATAATAACAAATTTCACAACAGCTTAACTTACCAAACCAAGTGGACCAACTTTTGGAGCAAGAGACGACGTTGCTCCAACTTCTCCTCCAACAACTCGAAGATATACTGCAGGGGAAAATACATTAATAGTATTACAATATAGCTTCAGTTACATTGAAGCTTATAAGAAACGATTACTAATAATATATAGACAATTTTTAAGAATATTAACTTTTTCTTTATGAAAATAAGAAATCAGTACGTTAATAATTAGATAGAAAATTTGCCAATTTCTAAACATTCTAATAAAGAGAACAATTGTCTCGAAAATGTAACTTTCAACGATTAATGGTAAAATTCTGAGTTTACACGGATATATTTAGGAATTCAGCTTTTTATTTCGATGTACGGAATATAATGTATTGACTTACCAGTTTTAATTTCTGCTGGATCAAACTTAGGTGGCATTTTTAATAATAGTACAAGTTATAACTTTAGAGAATATTAATAACAATAATGGATTAATTCAGATGGAAATAAACTCCAATTTCCCTGAAATCCTCGCAACAGCGCTATGCTTTTTACTTGTTGTGATTTTAATGAAAGACAGTCGCAGTCACAAATAGACAATCGAGGTTTGGTTGGCTATAGTGGATTGGCACGGTGCTGTAAGTGCGCTGTTCAATTTTAGTATAAAAACACGAATAGAAAAGCGTGAAATAACAAAATAGGAAATAAATAATTGTCGCTACAGTTTTAGCTTAAAAACTATTAAAATTAGCTGAATAATTACAAGAACAAGAATTTTTTAAATATTGCAATGATAATTCTTAATGGATTGGCAACAAACTGCTTCAATCAATAAATGCTTGATTGATGATTATCAGTTATCAAAAGTTGTTTACCCGGACAGAAATCAAAGCGGAGTGAATCGTGATTTAGTGTTACAGAACCAGAAAGAATTGTAGCGATTTAGCATTTTATCAAATTCTATTTAATATTTATACCTGGTTTTGTTATCTTAATTACGGCTATGTTGGACATACGACCAAACAATAGTATATATGTAAATAATTTAAATGAAAGAATAAAGAAGGAAGGTATTCTGACCATTCATTTTTTTACTCTTTCTAACTATTTGTACGCATATTAAATGTAATTGTACTAAAATTGCGCATTAGTATAGTCTGCTATGTGACAAAATTCATTAAAGAAAGGATCTGTATCTATGTTTAACTATCTTTGTAATAAAATAGTTGTAGTTAACTACAAAAATTCCAATTAAAAATCCAGGTAATCACTCCTTAAAATATACAGCGTGCTAACCAACCCATTTCGTGAGAAATGCATTTGAAAAATTGAACATACACTATATTAAGGGTGCACAAATGAAGTACTTCCCGCGACAAAACCTGAACGCAAAGGGAAAAGTAGCTAATTTTTTTTCTCTTTTGGAAATAAAGGAAAAATTTGAATCATCACACATTTAAACGGACATAAAACATGCTGCTTTCATCATAGATCTGTGCAGTTTTCTATCGCTTTTCGATGACTTTTATTACGGATTTCCAAATGGTTTTAAAAATTTTATTGTTTCTGATGCGAAAATTTCAAATTAAAGTTCTTAATTTTTGACAGATTTTATTTTTGCCCATTTTGTCGTTATTCCAAGTGATGGATAATTCCGTGGGCCGCGCCAACTGCAATTGCCATGGTTCCCAATAGATTTTTAAGCTTGCAAATTTTTTTTGAGAAAAAAAACATGTAGTTGTTCGCTTGGTGGTGTCTACGACTCATACCTATCCAGTTGGTCCCTTTTTGTGATGTTTTATTTGTTTCTCGCGGTTCCCTGCCCAAAAGTTGCCAAGACTTCTCAATTATTCTGCCACTGATCATAATATAGAAATCTTTCCATCGTGTTTTTCCATCGACTTTTCGATCGTGTTTTTAGCAAATGTTGGATTATCATGTGATTTTTGATATTTTAATATATTATTAAGACTCACGAGTTACGTATTGTGCAATTTAATAATAACTTTTGAGGTTTTTATTTGTGCTAACTTCATCATTAATCCAGGGTACTTTTCTACTATTTTTTTGGCAGTTATTGCTACGCAATTTCAAATTGTTTGGAAAAATCTTAATATTTTTTATGAGTAGTATTACGACCCTCAAACTGGGGAATTAAATGCGTGCTTTATTTGTGCCAATTTCAGAACTGGGGTTTTGACTTCAAAAACTAATTTTTGACCTGAAGGTTGTAAAAGCCATCAAAACCCTACTTTTTTCCTTATGTTGATGTACAGCAAGCAATACATTATTTAACAAAATTTTCTTTGCAATTAATAATTAATCTTCCTCTCAGGTACATATATAATTATTTTAATACGTTATCAAATATAAATTTTTAGAAACTGTGAAGCATATTTTTTAGTCTTAATTTGCAATAAGATTAATAGTCAAATTTTTGCACTTACAAAATATTAAAAATATGCTTAAAAAAATTGAGGTTCATGATGTAATAGCATTTGATAGCAAATGTACTCTATGCATTCAATGCAAAAACAGTGTTCTGTACTATTTCATTTACTTAGCAGATTTTTTCAGCAGCCTAGCCTTTCTTACAGCAAAGATTTAACAAAAGAATTCCTAGGCTAGCTAATTTGTAGCCCTATTTCAAACCATCCTTTATTAAGGCCATCTTATCACAATTTTTAGAGTGCAATGCTTCAAATATTTTAATATTTGAAACTAATAATGTGATATGTATAATGAAATAAAATCTATAAATGTAGAATAAATATTTTTTTAAATAAATATTTATTTTACTTAAGATTTTGGAAATCTGATATAATCATTAGAAAATAACCTAATCATATTTTTATCAATTATCTTAAATAATTTTTTGTAAAATATTTCATATTTTTTTAATTTATTGTTTTATGATTTAAGATGCTGTTTTTATAAATTTGAACCAATTGAAATACAATGTCACCAAAGATCTGGGCTTTTGACAAGAAGGTAAAAACTGTCATGCGTCAAAAACTTGTCAACCTTGCCGATTACATTACTAAGGGATTTCAGGATTTTTTATCGTTCTTTTGGCAGTTATTATTACTACGCTTTTCCTCATAATTTTGAAATTCAATCCTGATATTTTAATATGATATTATTGTTATTTGTGAGTTTCAAACAGTGCATTTTAATAATCACTTTTAACTTGCATTATTTTTTGTGATTGCATCGTGAACCTAAGGTATTTTTCTATCTTTATTTATTTGTTTATTTTTCCAGCTTTTGCTACTCATTTCTATATATATATATTTAAAAATCTTGATATTTTTAATGCAATATTATTGTAGTACAATGATATAATTCTATATGATATTCAAATATGGGTTTTTAACTGTTTACTGTTTTTGAACTTTACTTCTAATTTTTTGTAACTTAAACTGTTTAAAATTTAACATTCATAAAATCTTTTATATTTCACTAAATATAAATGAATTTGTACATTTTTGAGTAATCATTCTTTAAAATCTGACTTTTTAATTATTATATTTTCTGCTTATTGTTTTTCCTAATATGTTCTCATTTAAAAAATTTATTGTTACATTAAAGTGTCAAGTAACAAAATATATAAAATAATGTTTAAACTGTATTCCATTTGTAAATAGAAAAATTTTTATTAAAAGAAGCAAAAAAAAAAAAAAAGTGAGAAAGTAATGTAATTTAAATGTCAAGTAATGTATAATATTTTTAGAAATACAGTAAATAAAATGAAATAGAATTAATAATATAATAAAATTATTATAGAAAAAGTAAGAGAAGAAGAAGCAGTCCAATGTTGGATTCAAACATTTGGTTGTTAGACATGTACTCTTACTGGATCAATGTGCCATTATCAAAGTGAACATTTAGCTAATGTATAAAGAGTGCTTGCATGTTCAAAGGCATTTATCTTGAAATTGCCTTAGTAGTGTGCTCTATTTTACAGGGTTGGCAGGTTTTTGACATGTGACAGTTTTTGACAGTTTAAACCATGGTTTAAACCGTCACGTCAAAAACCTCACTGTCAAAAATGTCGAAAATGTCAAAAACCTATATTCATATGTGAAATTTAATTAATACATAAAATTTATATATTTTTTAAAGGATAGTGTTTCTAAATATGTTCTAGAAAAGATAAATTTAAAATTTTGAAGAAACACTTATATTTTGAATAGTAACCAAAATCTTGTACTTTTGAAAACTCACATCTTTTGTAATATTATGTATTCATTTTCATGTGTTATTGAAAATCTGCAGTGATATTATTAAGAAATTTATTTATAACCAAATATAGTGTATAGTATAGATTATGCTAAAAATTAGACATTTTTAAAGATAAACATTAGCAGTTTTGTACATTAGACATCTTCTTTTAAAGAAAAATCTTCTTAATATTCTTTTAAATCTTCTTAATATTCTTTTAAATCTTCTTAATATTCTTTTAAATCTTCTTAATAATCTTTTTAACATATGACAATACAAATTTAAGTGCTTTCTGTTAAATACGCAGAGTAGTTAGTGTCGATTTACAGTATATTCAGCCTATTCATTTACTATGCTGAAAATTTAGTTTATCCAAATACTTGTGAATTTCATTTTGCTGAATACGATATAGTTTTGTTGAATATCTAAATATTCAGCTGTTGAATAATTACTTTTTGGTTTTTAAGATATGCATTATTTGTATTCTTAATACAAGTGGAGAAAAAAAAATTAAGAGATAAAAATTGTTTTAAAATGATAAGTGTAATAATTATAAATAAATATAATAAACAATATGAATTATATTTATCATTATTCATAAATATAACTACTTTTAAATTCAAATTAACATTCTGGATAATAAAGATATTCGGTATAACATTAAAAAAAAATTTTTATACACTTGTATCTTATATCAAGTTTGTATTTATACAACATAACTTGTAAGTTCCTTATAAATATTAGTTATATGTTCCTTATATGTCAAAAATGCATAGTAATAAACTTTTAATTTTCTTAAGTATCAAAAAGAAAAAAAAAATTTTTTTAAATATAAATATTTCAACAATTTTTGTGCAAAATTTTTCTGCACATGCATTTGAATATAAATTTCTGAGATTTTAAATCTGTTATTTTACCTTAATTTTAATTAAAAAATATTTTAAAACCTGTTGATTACCTATAGTATAATTAAATTTCAATATAATGCATGGCAACTGTTGGTAGTTTTGAAGTTTATATATTTTCTTGGCAAACTTCAGTTTTTGACATTTTTGACGGGTTTTTGACGGTTTAAACCAGTATTATACCCTTGTCATGTCAAAAACCACTTTTTGACGTCAAAAACCCAACCCTGCTATTTTATCTTAAGGGGTGAACATCCTTGAGTTACAGTACTAATATAAAAAGTTTAATCTCAAAGTGTTATTTCTGAGTCGAGCCATCTACGTGTTAGACGAAGCTTGGAGAAAGTTATCAAAATACAAAAGCATTGCATCAGTTGGTTGCTTGTTTGACTATTGTTTGTTTGTCTCTAATTCACACAAATGAAATAAAAATTATGGAAAACGCATAATGAAAAAAATTACAACACAGAAGAAAAAAATTACTTAACCAGAAATTTATCATTTGAATTTCTGGTAAATAGCGATTAATAGCATATAATAAAACATGGTTGATAAATGTAAAATATGAGTAACAAGTTAAAATACTGTATGCATAAAGAATTTCAGTTCTTTCTTACTATTTTTCCATACAGCTTTTAAAGAAAACTGTTTTATCTTCCTATGTAAAATATCTGAAAATTATGATTATTATTAAAATAAATATTATGTTTCTACGGCCTGTAGCAACATCTAAACGTAATATATGTGTATATAATTGAAAAATTAAAAATAATCTTCAATTTTTAATCATGCATTTGAATTATCAATTTTTCACATGTCCAAATTCTTACCTGATGTGGTTTATCTAATGTTCAAAAAAAAAAAAAAAATTATATAATATTCTGCTCTACATAAATTTCGAAATTGAGCCATCACTTTTGACATTATTTATATGTGCCTATTTAATTGTAGTGCACATAAGTCGTTTTGTTTATTTATTTTTTAAGTTATTGCTATGGCTATCCCTGTTTCTTAAAATGGTGATATTTTTAACATGATATGATTATGACTTTACAATCATTCTTATAATTTTTTTTTTGTGTGACTTGATTTATTTGTGTTAATTTTCTCTTAAATCTAAGTAACTCTTCGCTTAGATTTATTACCATAGGAAGTTGTTACTATCTGATTGTAAAAATTCCAATATTTTTATTATGGCAATTGAATTTTGAATTGCATGTTTAATCGTTTTTGACGCATTTTGTATGTGGTAATTTCATACCAAGTCCAAGTAATCTTTTAACTCCTTTTTTTCCTCTAGTACTTATTGCTAAGCATTTTTAAATGATTCTAAAAATCTATAATTTTAATAAGATATAATTACAACACTCAAATTTTTAATTGTTCATTTTAAATTATCACTTTTGACACACTTTGTTTCAATTTCATCACATGTACAAAAAAAGATTTTTTTAATGATGTTTTCGACAGTTTTTGCTTTTGTTATACCTATTGTTTTAAAAAATGCAAAATTTTTACTGCATTATTATTATGACTTGCAAGTTATGAATACAACATTTAAATTATTTCTTTTTGACATGCTTTATTTGTTTATTTGTGCCAACTTCATTGCAAATCCAAATGATCTTAGGATCATTTTTTGATCCCTTATTTCTACACATTTTTCTATGTTTGGAAAATTGATATTTTTAATGCAATACAGTAAATACGCTATCAAATAATGACCAACGGACACACAACAACTAATTTAAATTATCACTTATAGAATTAAATTTTAAAAATCTCAGAAATAATATACAGTCAATTGAATTATATTTTATGTAGAATTCCAACATTAGTATTTAAGCTTTTTTTTTTATGAACAGAACTGTTTGTACTGAATATAAGTTTTTATTTTACTAAATATAGGAAACATAATTTAAGACCAGTTGAAAGAATTTAGGTTTTTAGTTTATTTTGTCTCTATTAGAGTATGAGAGACATTTTTATTTTATTAACACTTTTTTTTTTCAAACTGTACTGTAATCAATTGACTAAAAACAAAGTTATATTTTTGTTTCAGAACTTCGCAGATCATTGTATGCTATCTTTTCTCAATTTGGCTCTGTTGTGGATGTAGTTGCACTGAAAACAGCAAAAATGAGAGGTCAAGCTTTTATTGCTTTCCGAGATATTAATAGTGCCACTAATGCTTTGAGATCTATGCAAGGTTTTCCTTTTTACGATAAACCAATGGTAAGGTTCAAAAAAATAAGTTCCTTTTATTTTTTTATCAATAAAAAATTATGTCATGATAAATGGAAGCAGTGGTTGTGGAACAAATTTATTGGGAGTGCATTGACATTATGATATTGACGGGATGCAAATTTTGCTATTAAAACATATTTATATCAGTACTTCAAACTAGTAACTTCTTACAGTGATTTGTTTTCTCTTCTGTTTTTGTCCTAGTATGATGTGACCAAACTTAAGAAAATTTCTTTTTTTCACATTAGCTGCAATGCTGAAACAAATAGAACTACAGTAGGGAACCAATTATCCGGAACGATCGGGACCATGGCTATTCCGGATAACTGATTTTTCCGGTTTTCTGAATCACTACAAAAAGCCGTTTTTTTTATTGTTAAACCCAACTAAAAAAAAAAAAAATTTATGGAAATAATCTTAAAAAGAAGAAAAAACGATGAAGTAATACACTAATGGTTATTTAAAAAGTGATGGTAAGGTAAACATCTTTCAAAAAAGAAAGAAAAATCCTAAAATCTTATGAGGAAAAAAAATATTTTTTAAAAAAATGGCGGGAAAATTTCTAGAATTTCGTTCCGGTTTTTTGGTTTTCTGATTTCCGGATAACGGGCTCTGTACTGTATAAGTTTGACAAGAATGAGAATTTTTAACAAAAACTCAGCGAGAAGTGATTTTTTTCATTGTTTCTCTTTTTCCCATTGGAAATTAAAAAAATTTATCTTCATGTTCTGTCATTTTATAATTTTTTTTTTTTTTTTCGAAATCATATTTCTTTTTGGATTGGGAATTTTTTATTCTTCTTATTACCATTTTAAAATTTGGGAAGGATCTGCAACATTGTTTTAGGAACACTGTCTGGGAGAATACATTTAGCGGTCGTCATAAGATCATTTTTAACTAATGCATTTATGGTCCCGCGGGTCGTATAGACTTTTTTTCACATGTTTCAAATTTTCCTCATTAGATTCACACTATCACTTTAGCGATAAGCCTGATATTGTGTTATAGTTATATTTTAATGAACTTATTATCGTTCCACTAGGCATGTACTAGGCTTTTTTCTAATCGTAAATCCAAGTTTTAAGGCCCACCGGTTAGGTTGCAGAGCTGTTAGCTTGTCTAAATGCAAAACCAATGGCTGCGGGTTTTGAATCCCGCTCAGGGCATGGATGTTTCTTTATATCTGTTGTCCTCTTTTGTGTGTTAATGTGGCCCACCCTATGAATGGGTATCAGTGTCAGTGTGATGTGGGTAACGTTGCTCGCCTCTTAGGTGCACCTGTGACTTAGGTTCACAGTTGCCCTCTGGGAAATGTTAAATGAGCAGCACTTCCGACATCTTCCGAGGTCTAGAAGGAAAGTTCAGTACTTGTTGTTAAGAATAAAAGTTTTACGGCCCTAGTTCCGGGTTTCACAGTCCATAAAAACTGCTTAATTTTGGTACATGGTTTTTAAATGTCCTCAATTTTCAGTATCACTATAATTGCTAGGAACAATTTTTCAGTCTTCAAAAATATTAAAAACAAAAACAGGGGTCGCATTCCCCCTAAAATTCATAAAATTCCTAAAACTATGTGCAAACCCTAAAATTCCTAAAAATCTGATAAAATTTTGTTGGTGTTCCTAAAAAATTAGAGTTATAGGCTAAATATAAATAAAAATGCAATAATCTAAAATATAAGAATTTAACTGCATTAATTAAAACTGTTTTAATTTTGCCACATGGGAACTCTGATCCTGAGAGAGGTTTTTCGATAAATAAAGCAATGCTTAATGTGAGTCACCATGAGAATACTATTATGTCTCTTAGACTAATCAAAGATACCATTCGAAATTATGGAGGAGTGTTGAAGATCACCACAACACTATTGAGGGCAGTAAAATAATCTCACAAATCATATCAAGAATATATTAGAAAAATGATCATGATTAATTTGTTTTTCTCTAACTTCTAATATAAATTGCTGATTTGAAATCTAATAATATCACACAATAGTTTTTCTTAATAAAGGTAAAGGGTAATAATAAAGTTTTGATTAATAAGGTAAAAATTAAAATAAAAATCCAAGTTGGTGTTAATTTATTTTTTCTCTTGATTTATTCTCACTTTTGTCTGTTCCTGAATTATGCACTTAATTTCTGATAGGTAATATGTAAAGTTGAAATTTCATTTTTACACTTTAGAGATTTCATTCTTGACTTAATAAATTTCAGAGCTTTATTTTATGGCTTGCAATTATTTATGATATGTGTGGATGAATTGTAATAATCTTCTGTTATGCGATAAACTACCGTGTGATCTGTTTTTATCCTAGCAAAATCATATATTACCCCTAAAATTTACCTAAAATTTTTTGAAAAAAGTTCCTAAAATTACCCTAAAATTTTAAAAAACTTTGCTGCTACCCCTGCAAAAAGTTGTTCCTTTACTGCCTGGAATGAGACCATGCAATAATGTATATACCCTTATGGATAAAACATGTTATTAATAGGAAAAAAATGGGGGGGGGGGGTAATTGACAATTTATCTAGATTAGCCCACAATTAACTATGTTATGAATGTCTAGCAGCAAAATATAAAACTTGTTTTAATAATTATTTCAATGTTTTCCCCAAATTTCTTTATTTACTCTTCTTTTTTAGTATGTATGAAAAAAATGCAAACTAATTTACGTAATGAACATAATAATTTCATTTAAATTAAATTACAATAACAATAATTATAATTTCATGTAAATTAAAAAATATTGTAAGGTTAAAGGAAATCCATTGTTCTATAAAGAACATTAACTTCACTTTTCCATGTATGCTCTTAAAATAAGTGGCATAAATTTCAATTTATGTATCAAATTAATTTTTCATTAATTATTTGAAAGTTTTGTTCTAAGGCCAATTATTTTGCTTTTTAAGCTTAACCTAATGATCTTGTTCAATAAATTTTGAAAAAGCCCACCTTGGAAAGAAATGAGTTTCTTTAAGTGGGCCCACTAAAAAAAAAAACCAACTTGGGTTTGAAAAAGTTGCTTGGACCCACTTTGGCAACGCCTGATAGTAACTACAAAATTTTATCAGTACTTGCATTATAATGAAATTGTTTTCTTCTTATTTTTTTATTTATTTATTTTATTGAAAAAGGGTAAATAATGGAATTTTTCCCTTATTTTTAGCGCATTTCATACTCTAAATCTGATTCTAATGCCATAGCAAAAATCAAAGGCACTTATGTTGATAGATCAGCTCTTGGTAAACATGCATTAGAGGCTGCAGAATTGAAAAAAGGAAAAAAGAAAGCAAAAGAGCCTGGAAAGGGAAATCCTTTACTTCCTGGATTGATTCCTGGAGTTGCATCAGGTTCATTGGTTCAGAGTATGGTTGCCAATTCATTACCTCAAACAAAGCAAACAGTGTGTAAGTAATAGTTTTATTACTTTTAAGTATATGTGCCTCAGCTTGTACAAATGAAGTTAACAACTTTGAGGTGGCCTAATACTATACTCTATCATCCATAATTTTGTTTTCCCATTTTTTGTGTGTCTGACAATTTATTTCCCTCTTGATTTCCTTTCGATAACAATGCAATGTTGTTTGTGTTCAATACAGCCTAAACACTTCTGGTTCTTTATCCCTTTAAATTTTAATACTATTGTGTATACACACCTTCTTAGTATGTTTATTTGTACATAAAAATTTTTTGACAGAATCAAAGATGACTATTAGTTTTGTAAAGTGTATACAGTGCACTCCCGATTATCCGGGTTAATCACCGGGACAGGTCGCACGGACAATCGAAAAACACGGATAATCCGAAAACTCCTTTTATTAAAGAAAAATTCAATATCAGTACAAAAAATATGAAAATTACTAACATTTGCATGCATAACATCAAACTAGGAATTTTCCTTATTAAAAAATGTGTAATGCGTCTTCGACATATATCGATGCACATATTTCACGAACCGCAGTAATGTCACTGTAATCAAATTCTCCCATATAATCTAATAAAGTTTCCACAGAGCAGCAGAATAAAAAATTGTATTTCATTCATTTACTACATCTTCTGCATCAGTTACTATCGTCACTATTTGATTTAACAACATAGCGATGTCTTCATCAGTCAAATACTGAAAGCCAGGCTCACATGCATCGCTTTGAAACCAATCTTCTAAATTTTCTTCATCAAGAATTTCAAAACCTTAGATTTCTTTTGCTTGTTCGAGAATACTGTTATCATATTTTTCTTGAACATCTGAAGAGGATTGTTCATCAAGCGGTATGATCTTTCTCATAGATCGTGATAACGTAGACAATTTTGCCTTTGACCATGCTGCTGATATTCCATGTACTGCAATCCAATAACGAATATTGCTTCCAAAAATTTGGTGGTGTTGTAATTCATGAATCAAAATTTTTTAATCTTGAAAATGTTTCTCTTTATCTTTTTTGTGTGACTCCGGAATGAGCACGGATAATCCGTGCACGGTTAATCGAGAGTGTACTGTATTTAAAATTTCACTGTAATTGTATTTCTGGATAGTTTGCCCAGTAAGTGCATTCCATTTTTCAACACCTTGTAGCCTTGCTGTATTTTAAAGATTATTTTATTTGTATGTTTTAAGAAATTTTGGAACCTCATTTTATTTTTCTGTGAATTGTACTTTTTGACTTCAGATCTTAAAGCAATTTGTTGCAAAGACATATTTTTCCAGTCTTTTTATTAATTCCGGCATCATAAAATGTAGTTTTTTATGGTCTTCAACATTTTTGCTTGGCTATCTATTTATTACTTTTCTGTTCCTCTAAAACTATTTAAATTCTACTTAAAGAGTTGTTTATAACTTTAGACATATCAACAGGAAGTTTTCTTCACTATTTTTTAAGCGGCATTCAATTAATTTTGTAATAAATACTTCTGATCGCAAATAAAATAACAACCAAGAATTATAAAATCAGAGTGTCAAAAAATTCTAAAAGATTGACTTCAAATTAAAATACAAATTTTAATTAGCAGACAATATTTTTTTTAAAGAATATGTGTACTCAACTTAGTAATTGTATACTGTAAAAATATCAACATTATTAATGCATAGAGAAAGGTAAAAAACAACTTAAAAACTTTAGTAAAAAAAACAACAACTTTGAAATTATTATATATAATTTGTAATACTTTGTTTTTAAATATTTCAGGAAAATTGATATTGTTCTTAGTAAACTAAAGAATATTAATTGCATAAAAATTTAATTCAAGGTGGCGTCCAAAAGCTAATTATTTTTTTTTCCTATATATGAGCTTTCTCTTTATTTTTCGATTTTATTTATTTTTATGGAAGTGTAAAACTAACTCTATAAAATGTTATATGGTCCTGATCCTTTAGTTTAGATAGTTATACGTCACCTGCGATTTCATTTATTGCTGGAGACCCTTTGTACCCTTAAATTTCAGCAACTGATTGAAAAGGGCATTCTTGAGACTAAAGTGTAGAAAAACAAAAGAACATTCTTTTCCTAGTAATGTATACTATGAAAATCATAGTCTATTCCTAATTATAAATCTACTTTACTGAATAGGAGAAAGTACTTTTATCTACTTGACTGACTAAGAAAGTATTTTTATATAGAAGAAAAAAAAATTATTTATGAAACATTTCTACCACTGCCAAAGTAAATTTAATATGTATTTATTTGTTCTGGTTAAAGCTCACTTTTTTTAAAAATCATTTTCAGCTACTACTCCTACTATCACTGTGACATCAGAACAACCACCAAATCAAATCCTGTTCCTTACCAACTTGCCAGTAGAAACAAATGAGTTGATGTTATCTTTATTATTTAACCAGTAAGCAACTTCATTATTCTTAGAAAGTGTTTTAATATTGTGTCTTTTACTTTAATGCTGTTGTTTTAATATCATGAAAAAAAACATATACTACTATTTTTAATTGTATATATATTTTCTAATAAACTTATACTTTATAACTATTATATCTGTGCATGATGTTGCACACTTTGTGGAATGCTATTAATATCTACTGTATTACCCCACATTAGCCAGTATGCTTAAATTGCTGATAATTCTGGGCTCATTTTGCAAGATAAAAAGTGAATTTTCCAACTCAGTTCTACTCACAAATCAAACCACGATAGAGGAAATAATCATAAGAGAAATGGTATTTTTTTCTTCTTTTTTTTCAGGATGTCATGAGTTTATTTTGAGGGGGGGGGGGCAAATACAAGCCTGTTTTCTTCAGCTGATTCTTTATAGTTAAGAGTAATCAAACAGCACTTCCGCTTCCTAGTTCACTAAAGCGGTCCGATTTCTATTTATTTATAGATGCTCTCTCAAAATGAGTAATTGTGTGGTAGGTGAACACGTTAAAAATCGAAGCTGTTAAGCTGAAAAGATGTTGGAGCTGTGTTTTGGCTTTTATGCTGGAAACTTTAAATAAGCTTGATGAACTAAAAGGTAAAATAAGTGCCACAGTGAAATACTTTTCTATACTGAGGTCTTGTGTACAAGACTGGATAAAACAAAAAGAAGAATTGATTGTTTTTCAAAGTGATTAAAATAAAAAATTACCATCTGAAAACGAGAACCAAAACATGCAAAGTTTCTTAAAATTGAAAACATTTTGTTGAACTGGATTCAAGAAGAGAGAAAAGTAGGAAGACTTCTAAACTGTTTTAGAATAAAAAGGCATGCATTACAAATTTTAAAAAGTTTGCATAGTAATGAAAGCAATAATATTGATATAGTATCAAATGGTTGGTTGAAAGGGTTTGTAAAATGTCATAGCATTGTTTCTAGATCTGTGACAAGCATTGGACAAAAGATTGTGGAAAATGCAAGGTAATTGTGCAATAATTTTTTTACTTATTTTGGTTGGACATCCAAAAATATTAGTTGCATTAGGAATATGTTCAAATCACCTTTATGGTTCACTTTACTCCCACATAAAACTTTGACTGAAGGTCTTAAAGTTGTACCTTGTAAAACAACAGGAAATTTAAAGAAAAAAAAATTGCACTGCACTGTTGTTATGAGTGCTATGGTAAATAATGTGAAACTCAAGCCTATGACTACTTTTTTTAAGGATTAAAATACATTCTTGAAGGTGAATTTCCAAAGAAGGTAGTGGTAACTATTGCTATCAAAAGCAACAATCTTTTCTAATCTCAGGATTAGATCTTTATAAGCCTGGGTCTTCCTCAGAAGCTTTTCTCATCCTGCCCTTCTCCCCGTAATTGATTTCCAGTTCTTTACTCTTAGGATCGCAAAATCCTCATCCACACAGTCCTTCCATCTCTTTTTGGGCCTTCCTCTTGGCCTTTTATTAGAGGAGGTTGCATTAAAGACTCTTACTGCTGTTCGTTCTGGGCTCATTCTCACTACATGCCCGGCCCATCTCATTCTACTTAGTTTAATAGATTTAATGATATCATCACTATTAAAGTTCTTATATATTTCAAAAATATATATTTTTCTCCGGTTGTTGTTATCGAGGATAGTGACAAAGATGGTTATGGTAACTATTGCAAAGATGGTAGTGGTAACTATTGCTATCAAAAGCAACAATCTTTTCTAATCTCAGGATTAGCATGGCGTCTCTTTATAAGCCTGGGTCTTCCTCAGAAGCTTTTCTCATCCTGCCCTTCTCCCAGTAATTGATTTCCAGTTCTTTACTCTTAGGATCGCAAAATCCTCATCCACACAGTCCTTCCATCTCTTTTTGGGCCTTCCTCTTGGCCTTTTATTGGAGGAGGTTGCATTAAAGACTCTTACTGCTGTTCGTTCTAGGCTCATTCTCACTACATGCCCGGCCCATCTCATTCTACTTAGTTTAATAGATTTAATGATATCATCACTATTAAAGTTCTTATATATTTCAAAAATATTTTTTTTTCTCCGGTTATTGTTATCGAGGATAGTGACAAAGATGGCTCGTCTTTTCTAATCTATCTAAAATCTAATTAATATTTATGACTATAAAGCCTGGGCTTATACTCATCACATTATTATTTCAAACCCGGGTCCCTTCTAGTGCTAGGTTGTGCCAAACTTTACTGAAAACAACAGTTAAATCGAGTTTCAGACAACATTTTAAAACGAAACTTGCTGTCATGACAGATGATTTTACTCTTTTATTACAACCTGATGATGTGTTCACTGGAACAAACCATTGAAATTTAAGGGAAATTATGCCTAAGAATGTTTACTCAAAAGAATATTGTAACTGTTCTATTTAAATCTAATAATTGAATATACAAATAAAAAGTTAAACGATAGTGCAAATTTATTTATTTGTTTTATTGTTCTAGTTGGTCAATATGACAGCATG
Organism: Parasteatoda tepidariorum; assembly: GCF_982258835.1. Taxonomy (NCBI): domain Eukaryota; kingdom Metazoa; phylum Arthropoda; class Arachnida; order Araneae; family Theridiidae; genus Parasteatoda; species Parasteatoda tepidariorum. The sequence goes on from NC_141761.1 coordinate 56,363,658, forward strand.
AATAAATTTTGAAATATCTATTGAATTGATAAAATCATTTATTTTTATTTATATAAGATGTTATTATGAGTTAAGTGTATGAGCATTCACATACATAAAACTTAGATTTTGATATTTCTGTAAAGTTTAAGAGAGAAAAAAAACATTTATAGTAATAAGATTTTCTCATTTTTACATTAATATATTCTGGTGTGCCTCAAACAATTTTTGATATTTTTAATTGGTTGTCAATCAAAAAAGTTAGAGGAACGTTTATTAAAAGTGATAGAGTTGCTGCTATAGAGTGAGAGTTGCTGCTATGAAAACTAATAAAATACTGTTTCTGTAGAGTTACCATTTAAATCCTTCATTTTGGATAAAGGCTCTAAGGTATGACAATGATGTGTTCTTTTCTTGTGCAAAAGATATTTTAAAAATTATCTTAGTAAATTTTTTTTTAAAAAATTGCCATATGCTATTATTAAAAACTTGAAAACCCAGCTTATAAAAATTTTTTTATTCAACTCAAATGTATAAAATTTATATTGATAGGTTATCCTTATATTAAAATATTTGGATACTTACATCCTAAGAAATGTTCTTTGAAATTACATAAAGAAAGGGAAACAGATATACTCTCAAAATTGCATCAAGTTTGAAGACTGAGGTCTTAATATGGAATACTAGCTGCATTTTTTCTCCTTCTAATTTTCCAATATTTTCGTGGCCAATAGTATTTAATGCTGTAGTAGGGAAACTTCTGTAACTGTTATAGTAAATTTTGATTATCTATTGTCACTTTTTTAAAAAATGAATTTGTAAAATTAATCGCAATTTACTTTTTATAAGTGAGTAGTGCATAGATTCAAATACACAATTTATTGTACACAATTATTTTATTTTAAAAATTACAAGTTGATATTTAATAATAATTTTGACTAAATGACAATCATTTATGCTCTGAAAAATGATTTTGTAAATATCCAAATCCATGTCTTGCAATTTGTTTTATTAAATTTTTTGAATTCTTGTTTTAATTTCAGATTCTCTGGTTTCAAAGAAGTTCGATTGGTACCTGGAAGGTCAGACATTGCTTTTGTAGAGTTTGAAAATGAAGTTCATAGTGGAGCAGCTAAAGATGCTCTTCAAGGATTTAAGATAACACCTACACATGCTATGAAGATTACATTTGCCAAAAAATAAGCAATCAGTATGCTTTGTTGCCTTGTTTTTTTCTGCATAATTATTTCATTATTGTCTGTGTTATTCTTCTCTGTGGTAAAATGAATTGTGAATCAACTATTTTGTTGACGAAACAAATAAAATATCTCAACTTATCTGAAAAAAAGTAAAGTGTGGTGATGTTTGATCTTCCTTTCTTAAAAACATTGTCATTGTATATTTCATATATTTGGTAGAATAAAAGGATGAAAATAAGAATAAATAAAAGGGATAAAAATTACTGTCATGATTTTTTTTAATTTTCATATTTTGTTTATTCATGCTGACAAAAGAATGATTACATATTGAAAGAGATTGCTAAGATTCATTACAATAATTTTCAATTTGTTTTAAACTATTCTAAATAGGTTTAGAGTTTTGGACTGGACGCATGTAATTTATTCTCTATAACAATCCAAAATTATATTAGAATGACTAAAATCCAAGCCTTTATGAACTTATTGCAAATAATAAATTAACAGGTTATATTTTTCTAAGATTAGTTTTAAATGAAGCCAGGTAATTTCTATCATATAAGTTCAATATAAATTTAGATTTTCTGATTCATGGTATTTTTAAGTTTGTGTTATAAAATATCTCGCTATAATTAAATTAAATTCTTCATAAACTTAAAGATTTCCAAGCAAATTAAAAAGTTACAGTTAGTAAGTTTTTGATTTTTATCTGTTACAGTGCTTTTCGAATTAAGTGTTAGGCATAGTTCACATAAAACTACTTCACAATGTGTTTGTGCAATTTATTTATTAAATTTAAGATGTGTATCCACATTTATTTCAAATTTAGTTAATAAATAAAATGGTTTTTTGATTTTTTTAAAATTTGGTATTACTTCTTAAATGAAATTTCTACAACAGAAGACCTTTGGATATTAGCAGAAAGGTTTTAGTCAGAACTGGAAAAGCTATTGTGTTCCAAACTCTAATAAATAAATTTTATTTAGATTACAATGGAATTTTTTTTTTTTTTTAATTTATTATTACTTCTTAAATGAAATTTCTACAACAGAAGACCTTTGGATATTAGCAGAAAGGTTTTAGTCAGAACTGAAAAAGCCATTGTGTTCTAAACTTTGCAAACTTTTATTAAAATGCATTAGGCTAAAACATATTTCTTATTGTATCACTTGTATGTGTAAAGCTCCCATCAGAAGCTTTTTAGAATTCTCTACACTCACTTCTGTAGTTCAAAATTTTATAAATTATCTAAAAGAGCTTGCAAATAATTTTTCATTGAGAATAACAGTAAATATATTCAAGTTACCTTTTTTATCGTTTTCTTTCTTTTTAATGTAACACTTTTAAAATAAAAAGATTAAATTTCATTGCTTGCTGGTATGCCATGTTGTTATCATTTTTGCATTGTCTTGCTTCTTTCAATTTCTAACGAAGCTTTCATATTTGATAATTAAATCATTTCATTCAAAGAGAAATAGTCTCAGTGGATGTTAAAAGTTTTGTTTAATCACAGTAACAGAAAAAGCTGAAGATCGCCCAGACTTTTGTGACCTGGAAAAGCTCTTTAATTTTTTATTTTATTTTTAAAAACACCATTGCTCATGTTTTGCTCTGCTTTTATCAATTAAAAAGGTTTTTGCATTAATGGAAAGATTTTCTTATTGCCTAACATGTGAAAGGAAATGTAGAAGTGCAAGTGATACTTGACATAATTTAGAAAAATTGATTTATGAATATTTCTACTTATAATAATTATAGGAAAAAATATTATGAATTTTTTTATTATTTTGCAAGGCATATGGGAGGCTTAAGTTTTACATTGTAAAATTTATATAAGTGCTAAATGACTTTTATTGAATGATTTTCAAGAAATTTGGTTAAAACCTCCCTCTTTTCACAGAGGTTTGATCTACTTATTAAAATAAAATAAAGTGTAAGAAATTTTTAATTGTTCCTTATTTTTCTATACACATTTTTTATTTATATAATTTGAAAAATCAGAATATTTTGCTTTCACTTAAAAAATTAAAGCAAGGATTATACGGTATTCTGATATCCACTAGTTTTTTAAGCAAAATCTACTTATCTTTGAAAAAAAAAAACAAGAGACAGCAGTTATATTCTCTGTTTTCACCACAAATAGTTGAACAATTGGAGTAGGATCTGCAGTTCCGATTGAACTCAAGACCATTTGGACATGGGCCCTACCAACCAAGCTATCCCAGCCCTAAAAATCGAGATAGAAACTTATAAACTTCCAACCCCTATTGTTATCCTCAAGCTACAGTGGATAGTCATAGTGCATGGTGAAAGCATAGCTAGTGTCGCCATTGTTCTGCTATTCGCATTTGTAGTCCATCTTGATCTCCTATGAAAAGTTCAAATGATTGTAAATGGGAAACGTTTAAGATGCTGCAAGTTGAAAGGTAACTTAAGGGACCATTTACACTAGGTGCAAATTTTTTACATACGAATGAGAATTTGGTTAATACCTGAAACCGATGCAGTTCATTAACATCGCACTAGAGCTGCACAATGGGCTATTAGCGATGGTCTGGGAAACATCCCTAAGGATGATCCGAAGACAAGCCATCACAATTTTAATCCTCTGCAGAGGGGATGGCAACCCCGCTTCAGAAGCCCGACGACCAGCACGCGAAGTCGAGCACTTTACGGTAGAACAGTTTAACGAGGATCAATACCGCACAGCCTCGGTCCCTACGCAGACTGACCGAAGCCAATGATGCTTGACTTCGGTGATCTGCTGGGAACCGTGTCTTAACGATCAGTCTACTGAATATTTACAGATATCCTGACCTATCTGATTCTCATTCGCAGGTGTTATTTATTTATTTTTTTTTTTTTTTGCATCAAGTGTGAATAACTATTACTGGAGCTGCATACTAATGAAGGAGTTAGTACGGAAGCCGAATCATATACATGAGCATGTGCAGAGGCATGCTAATTGCAGAAGCAAGCTAATACGCATTGGGATTTATCATTCAATCGCTTTTAACGCTCTGTGAATGATTGGAGCTTGGCAAACAATAATATACTATCATTGTTGGCCATGAATTGGAGCCTACTTAAGTAGAAATCCCTCATGTATGCCTGACTCAGATACACCTGTGATGAAAAAATGTCGCATACACGAATTCGGAGATATGAACGAGAACTAGATTGGCACGGTTTTTGTGCGTAAGTTTGTTTTACCACAGGTTCACACTTGCATCTTCAAATTCGCAAACAGGAGTTTTTGCATGAAAAATGAATGTCACAAAGAAAAAAAATACGAGCATGCGCGAATTGCACTACCGAGTGATCGCTGATGCGAATTAATACAGTGAGAATGTTGGCTTTGCAAATGTATAAAGTTCACTTCTACCGGACTTATTACTGTTAGTGGCAACACAATACTTTATTTACTAACATTTCTTAACGCGACCCCCTAGTGCCGTAGATATAAGGAACCCGTAAGAGGAAGTGAAGGTCCTATCTTCTCGATGGCAACGAAAAACCGGTTTTTAGGGTTACCTTATTTTTGTGGTTTATCTTATTATTGGCGTTTTAAAAAAATTTACTGCCTTTTTTTTTTTTCGTTGAGTGTTTAGTTGTACTAGCTCTGATTTCGAATATAACAATATAATAAAATATAAAAAATGGACAATAAATTGTATTTTTACTTTTAGAGTTAATAAAACTTTTAACTCGATTTAGAAATATGTATTGACTTAGTTAATTACTTATTAATAATTAATTTGATAATTTAATTTTACAATGCTAAACTACTAACAGAGCCTTTAGTAGAGTGTACTTTAATGCAGAGCTGCCATCTAGTGATGGAATTAGTAAATCCCTACAGCAATAAAATGAAAATAGAAAGGAGTGTACAAAAAAAAAATTTAATTTTGGGAGGGATGAATTTTTTTTTAATTTCCTTGAAAAATAAGTCGTTTAAGAATTTTTTACATTTTAAAAGAAGAATTTACTGACATTGTCAAAAAGTGTAGAAACAATTGCTATTATATTCGGACCAGCAAATCATTCCAAAATAGAAAAGAGTATTGAAGAAAATGAAACTTTTACAATTTAAATAATGTTTTTTCTTCCTTTCATAAAACTTGAAACAAAAATAATTTTTTTAAAATAGTTTAATTTGTATACAAAAATTCCTTGATGTTATGTTGACATTTTGCTTTACACTTACCTTTAAAAGTATTTAATTACGAATTGAATTGTAGTTTATGTTGATTTAGTTGATTTTACTGTGCTTGAACACTATTTCGAGAGCACAAAGCTTGACATCAAAGATTTTCTTTTCCGTCCACGCTGAAAATGCCCTAAACCTTCTTCGAAGAAGCATTATTTACATGCATTAACACATTGGTTACATGTACATGAGTTGGTTTTCAGATATTTAAATTTAAACAAAAGGGGGAGGGAAAAACATTTTTCTAATTCTTATACTATTGAACTATTGTTTTAAAAATTATCTTGTGTGTGCTAATGTTAGCCTTTTCTGAAAAAAAATGGTTCTTCGAAAATTCGTTGTTTTGACGCTTCAGCTTTTTAACTTCTTCTGAAGAAGGAAAATAAATTATATTTAAAATTGTACTTAAAAGAAACAATAGACAAAGGCTGCAAATAAATTTCATGCATATTAAAATTTAAGCGAGAACGAAACATTATCTGTGAAAACCAGCGAATCCCAGTTGGGGTAAATAACGAAGCATACTTGATTTTCGGGTGAAACAGAAAAAAATTGAAAGGAGATTGGTAGAACTATATCTAAGAATCATTAGGCAATCAAATTGGTTTTGCCGTTTTTTCATCTTTTCTTCTTTAGGGATTCGATAGTTTCCAACCCGCATATTAGCCTGCGACCAATAATCAAAGAATATTATAGACAGTGTCCCCCATCCCCCCCCAAGTTCTTGGGCGCATTCATCCCCCCCTAAAATAATTTGCTAACTTCCCCCTTCCATGTTAGCTTGTTCGAAATAGTGCTACGTTGCTTCTTTTATTTATGTACTTAAAAAGAAAAAAATTCTCTCGTCTAAATCCCCCCCCAAACTATTCATTTTATTTAGTGTAAAAATTCCCCCCCCAAGCTTTAAGTGGGCGCATCGTGCGCCCACCTTCCCCCCTGATTATAGAACCCCTCTATATTCTTTGCTATAGTTATCGGTCTCCGATAATTATAGGTTAGCCTATAATTATTCTTAATAAAATAACCTATAATTATAGATTGACCAATAATTATAGGTTATTTTATTGAGAATTTAATCTAAATAGTACGCAATTAATTGCGTACTATTTAGATTAAATTCTTAATAAATATTTAAATAATTAATATTAAGAACGAGGAAACGGAACACTCTGTTCATATATTTTAAAAATGCTTGTGGCACATGAAGTCGCAATCTGATTAAAAACTTCATGTTCTGGTGTCGCAAATAAATGTCTCAGTCAGAATTTTATCAAAATCTTAGGAATCACTGTTGAGGATAATCACAGCTTCATTGGATTCATAATTAATTAGAAAAATAGTAATAATCCAATTAGTCAAACAAATAAATCTAGTAACCCAAATAATATCCTTACTTCCCCATTTAGTCTATGGCATACTAACTGGTCTTTTATGATTTTGATGACATACATGCTATCCGTGACTGAAATTAAATTATCAGATTTTAATAATGCTCTTTTTTTTATTGTTTTCTTTTTTTTTCGTATATATATATATCAGCATAATTGTTACCGTGGATGACTGAAATCAAGGGAATGTCGATTTTCACCGGTGAATGCCAACAATCGCATAGTCGCTTTGGTGAATGTCCGAAATATTTGTTTTATCCGATTAGATATTACTTTATTCGTTGATATTATTTTATTTATTCGCTATTTTAATATCGTGGGATAGATTGGGTGAAACATCAGTGTTCGGAGAACCGATTCAATGCATACTGGGAAGTGGCACTTGACCTTAAAAAAACGTCGATGTAGGACATACCGGGCAATGGCACTGAACCTTTAAAATACATTGATATGGGGCATACCGGGCAAATGTATATTGGGTAGTTGCACATAACTAGAGCTAGTATATAATTCGGACATTTACCAAAGCGATTATGTTATTGTCAACATTCATGGGTGGAAGTTAACAACCACCAATTTCTTTCATTCACGGTAATATAAATAAATTCTGTCTCATAGTATTCAAATTATCTACGAAACTGGCAGGATGTTTTGGAATTCGAAATTTATTTTCTGATTTCTTTGGATCATTAATTCCCAGGAAAGGGACCTAAGGAAGCACGTGCCATAACCCAAAAATGTTTCAAAATTTTCCGATTTTTTTTAAAATTCTTTCTTTAAATCCATAAAATGATATTTTTATGAATTAAAAATTTATATAATTCATATGTAATTTAGCAAAATAAAAGATTAAATTTAATAATACTACAAAATTTATGCATCATTCTCAATTGTTGTATTTATTTAGTTTATAATTGGAGTTAGTTACTATTTACGAAAGATAAATTTTCTTTTAATTACCTTTATTTTCCACTGATACAGACAAATAATTTTTAAAGACACCTTTGTTAAAATTAAAAGTTCAATACTGATTGTTTTTTTTTTTTTTTTTTGCAATTTTAAATAACTTACAGCATTATCGAATTCAAAATTTACATTCTGATTTGTTTCAAGGATTAATTTCTTGATAAAACTTGATAGACTATGATGAATGTTCTTAGAATTTTTAACTAATAATTTCCACTTCAGACGATGTATCCTTCTTTTACTACTAATTAATGTAAAATATGGCGTACGATTTTTTTTATTTTTAATTTCAGCAAATGCTGGTGTTGAAAACTATTTTATTTCATTATCAAATAGCTTTTAAAAATTTCGTTTCGACTTTATAAGGCCGGATTGCGTCAAATGCATAACAATAGTAAGTGGCAGATTATGCAATTTTATTCTTTTAGCTTTTAAGGTCATTCCATATCTAATAATTACACGGTTAAATAATAAATGTATGTGATGAAATGTCTTTATTTTCTTAAAACTGTTCGGAAATAATTTATGAATGAAAAAAACAAACAAACTGTATTTAGCTTTTTTACATTTTGATTGTTCTCGGCAAAGAGATTATTTATCTAAAATTAGCTAGTTTCTAAAAAAAAAAATGTCTCTTTGAAAAATTGTTCCCGCTGCATTTAATATTATATTTTTTAACCATTGTTGAAATAAAGTTAATATGAAACAAAATATCTTTTTTATATTTACTTACTGGTTAATTTTATACGTCGCGTGAAATTTTTTGATATCTTTGCATCGAATGTATTCCAAAATACTTTATTAGACCATAAAATAATTTGGAAAAGCAGCGGATTTCGAGAGGATCAAATTGCAAAATGCTTCAAAATACAAAGGATGATAGAAAAATGCGATCCATAATTATTTTCTTAGTTTTTATTGATATCTTAAATCTAATAATTACAAATATACATTATGATGCGAATCTTCTACACGCATCAGGTGAGAACGGAATAGTAACATTTTTAGAAAATTTATTTGTTTCACAAATTTGGGGAAGAATATTTAACAAAATTTTCAAACTCTTTGTATTCGTACTTAATTATTAGATCTAAAGTTTTTATATATATGCTATCATATATTTTGATAAGCTCATATATAAGAAGCTCCGTTACCACAGTTTTTAATATACTTTTTGAGGATGCGCAAAATTAAATGAAAACACATGTATTGCTAAGTAAAGTTCAACGAAGCTAACGCAGAAAGGTTATGAAAATCTGAAAAATCATTCATTCGTAATTTTAAAACAATAAAACTTGGTAGGTTGCTAAAGAAAACCGGGAGGACGTGAAAGGCAAATGTTTGAAATATATCAGGTTTAAATTTAATCCTGCTTTCCTCAATGATGATTCATCATTCAAGAAGCTTATTTTCTTCCTTGTTTGAAAATTAATCTGCGACCGCTAATGTTAATTCTGTCTTAATTTTTGAAAACAATTCTAAAATTATAAATTAAAAACAAGATTTAAAGACCCCCTTTTACACTCAAATGGTTATAAAAATCAGCTGTATATATGTATATGGTCTGAACTTGTAAAGGTTTCCTAAATTTATTTTAGAACGTCATAATTAATTAATTTTAATAAATTAAAGAAAAATTGCATACAAAGTACTTAAAATATTTCTAGGCTATTTTAAAAAATTCCACATCCATTATCTCACAAGAGAAAAAATAATTTTATTGAAATGTACCTTAAAAAAAAGTAAAACCTTTATTTTCTGAGTATATTATGCTTATTTTTAATATGTATTTTGTATTCTTCTGAAAAGTGTTCAAGATGCTAATTTCTCAGAAGCAGAGAAATTGTTCCAAGTAGAGTTATTGCTGAGCAATTGTTCCATTTTAATCGATCTGATTGCATTTTGTATAGAATTTCCCAAACTATTTCATTACCTGAAGATCAAACGTTTAAAAAATGCACTAATATTAAGGAAGATAGGACAGAAAGTTTATCTGAAAAATTGCAATAAAATTTAAAAGTGTAGAATTTTAAGTTGGTAGATATCGCAAATTGATATTTACCAACTGTTTTCAAATTTCAAAAGTGATAACTCAAAACATATCTCAACAGATTTCTTTAATTACATATTTTAAGCATTATTTACAACAAAAAAAACAACAACAAATATCTTTACTAATTTTATTTATTTATTGTACAAAGATACTGTAATCAACATCTTGTAGGTGCATTGGGTATGAATTTTTACTTCAATAAAAATTTTTTAAGTACGAAGCTATAATAAATGAAAGAAGTCAAAATTACTACTGGTTATGTGAACAATTTAAAACTTTACTTAATAAAATAGTTGCACAGTTTCTCATTTTTCTGAAATTTCAGCAGACAGACATCACAACTTAAATACACTTCACCTAAATGCATATTCTTAAATAAATGTATTAATAACCATACAAACAATAGTTTTAGATACAAATAACAAATATAAATAAGAATTTTGCACATAAGGATTCTTTCCTTGATAGAACGGTTTTAAAAATTATTACTTAGTGGTAGCTTCTTCAAACATTACATTCAAATAGTACCAGGATTGGTAAGCTCTTGTCAGGCTAGAAAAAACTGATTATGTAAATCTACCCAATCCAAGAAACTGTCATTTACAATAAACATCTAATTTAAAAATGGAAGTTTAACATAATTCACCCAATAATTCTATACGAAAATCTATTTTATTAATTTTTAACGTTATATTATACATGCTTAAAGAATCTAGTTTAGAAGAGAAAATTATTAAATTTTGTCTGGGTTTTCAAAAAAAAAAATATATATATATATATATATTTTTTTTCACAAATAATGTGCAATTGAAAATAAAACAAAAATTCAGAATAATATTTGCCATTCATTTAAAGCCTACAAATAATTTTAATTAGGTGTTCACAACTCCAAAATATTATTTATAGGATTAATAGTAACTTTTTCAAAGTTTATTAAAACAATATCTTAAAAACACATTTAAAACATGTGTCTTTGCATTTTATAGAATTTTGTGTCATACAGAACATTGGACACATGTTTAAACTTACCAACTAAGCATGACAGTAATATTAATCTGAGAAAGACAAGCAATAAAATGCATAATATAATTTTAAGATTCAAATATTTAGACACATAAATATGTGCTTAAGCATTACAGAAAAAAACTTTTTTTTAAACTTTCAAGAACATATAACAACTAATATAACACAATAAATTTATCAACTTTAGTTTGCTTAACCAAGTAGAGTAGACTTAAAAATAGAAAGATATTAAAAGTTAATGTGGTTTATAGAATTTCATTGCATAGATTTTCTTCTTTAAATAAATTTCCAGCATACAAAAAAAAAAAGTTTCATATACATAAGTATAAACCTTAATAACTATATTTCAAATTGTCGAAACTCTCCTCTGAAAAATTGCGTTGGAACGACAGGGATAGGAAAAAATCCAGTAGATTTTACGAAACAATATACATTTTATGATAATTGTCACAGAATGTACTACATATTTTACACAAAAGGAATTTTAGAGATTTTTCTAGTTATCAAAATAGAAAAAGTGCAATATTTTCCAGTTAAAATTGACAATATACTTGAAATTCTATGTGATATGTTTACTCATTTTACAACAATACATGGAATGTGCATTAAAAGAGTTAAAGAACTTAAATTATCATCAATAACTTGATCATTTAATCAAGTACAATTTTAAAAACAATACTTAAATTTTTATAAATTAGAAACAATAACCTTAACATTACTCCCAAACAGCATATTAAATTTTGTATAAATACGAGAATCAGAACTTTGGATTACATTTCATGATATGATTATATGCACACAACTAAATGGAGAATAATGAAAACTCCAAATGTTTATTTACATATCCATATAAAGGCCAAATTATAAATAATCGGCAATATAAATATTATAAAATTTCTAGAAGTTAAGTTGACCATATATGAATTACAGAAAACTTTCATATCTTTAAAGATCAAAATTAAACTAAAAATATTTTGATAAAACTGCAATGTTTTACACAAAAATGGGAACTTACCAGTTTCGGGAGTCTGTAAAAATGTCACTTAACTTTTATTGATGTCATATCAATGCAATACTAATTGCAGTAAGAGGTACATAATATAGCTAATGTAGCAATAAGTTCTTTAGAACATTCTTAAACTTATAAGTACTTGAAAATGTTAATGAATGACTTACCCTAGAAAGTAATTAATATCTAGCCAAGTTTGCAGGTGAGCTTTAGCTGTTATACTGAACTTGGAAAAAATAATAAAAAGAAAACCATTTTAAAAACATCTATATAGAAAGGTTAATAAACTTTCTAAATAGGCAGTTCTCTAGCTATTGTTTCACCAAGTTTATCTTCTCCACGATCAGCCAACTGTATGTGGTACACAGACATGCTTCCAGTCATTCCTATATATGAATCATGAACCACTAGAGAAAAAAAAAATAACATCAACAATACTTGTATTAAAAAATTACAACGTCAAAAGAGATAAATTTCTCACAGTGACAAAAAATCACAATATGTTGTTACTCTTTCTTAGAGTTAACTTATTTATTTCAAATACATTAATCTCATCAATCGATTTTGAATGCAAGGCATACAATTCCTATGATAGTTACAAGGAAATTTAGAAAAATATATAGATGAATTGTAGATCTAAAATACTCTTAACTTTAATCACCACTTTTCTTAATATAGCTAAATACAACCTTCATATATTAATACTCCATATTATAAACTATTTGAAACGTAAAATTTAGTATCGTTCCTAAATTCTAATGACAAACAGCACAAAACACAAGCATTTATCTCTAAATAAGTTCATTTACTATTGTGCATAAATAACAGACTGTACAATTTTCATTAAAATTTATGCAAGCTCATTTTCGCTATATTATGGCAGATTTTACTAAAGCATTTTTAATGATCAAAACATTCGGTAGAATAAATATTCCAATATGAAAACATTTTTAGGTTACCAGAAATTTCCCTCTGTAAAAATTATTTTACAAATTTTTTAAACAATAACCACTCAATCAATTAATGCAAAGCACATAAAAATAATTTTCTAAAAGAGTGGAGTTATAAATGCATTATAAAATTCATTCTCATTGGAAAATAACACGAGAATGGTGTTTACGCTTTATAGAACGTAATATATAAACATTTATGCAATGTTTTCACATTTAATTAGCTAAAAATAAATACAAAAAATTTATATATTAATAATTTTTACTTACCACAACAGATTAGATATCGATCCCATGCAGTAAAATTTCAACACGTGAAATTAACAAGCCATCACAACAAAGCACACGAACACTGGCGATGTGGCGATTTAACAAATAGAAAAAGTCGCCACGATGATTGAAAAAAGTAACCCATTTTTCGTTGCCACCGGAAAGTTAGGACCTTCACTTCCTCTTACGGGTTCCTTATATCTATGAAACTCCGCGACCCCCTCGTTGCCTGTAGCTTAATTTTAAAAAAAATATTTTTAAACTTGAAAGATGTTGCTTTTAAAGTAAATCTAAAAAAGTTAATAGAATGTGTAAAGAGATCCGATGTGTTGCAACTTCGGCTTGAATAACACGTATTTTGATTGTACCGATATAAATAGTTTCATTTAATTGAACTTAGTTATAAGAATGGATTGTTCAATTTGTTCATATTGTATAAATATTCTCACCACTTTGACGTGCCTATTTGTTGTCCGCATGTGGATTGTTTACTTACGCATCCACAATAATAAACGTACTATTCCCCGAGCAAAAACTCCATCCGTTAAAACGATGGTTGTTTTAGGATCTGGTAAAAATAACTATTTTTAACTACTAATTTAATACTGTTATGCATTCTATGAGCATGCAACATGAATGTTCGCAAACAACATGAATGTTCACAATTATAAAAATTATACTATTTTTGTAACAATAACAGACCCAAACACATTGGTTGCATAACTATGCATACTGTCAATCGACAGAAAATGAAAAATAATCCTGCAGATCAACACGTTGGAACAGTTCTTCAAACGTGCAATATTTATACTTTTTTTGATGGAATTTTTAAATGAGCACAGATGCCCGACCAATAGAGCACTCTTAGTTATTGCTATTTCAAATTAATAGTACCTTTAGAAAATAGTTATAAAAATGATCACTTGAAGCCAGCGACACTTTCTAATTTACAGGAAAATAAAAAATATCTAAGGAAAATGTAAATATATAAAGATCAAAACAACCAATGAGTGCTATCAACGCTCTTTTCCTTAGTAATGATCTCTATTCTTGAAAATATTCACCTTATTGACTATATTTCGCATTAACCTCTAACAAGCTAAATAATTTAAAATACATGACTTTTTAAAATTCAATTTCTCAGCAACTATCCGACCAATTTCACTCAAAGTGAATCTAGTCATTAAAAATTACATTCTTTAAAATGATGTAAAAAAAAAAAAAAATTTAAACCCTGCTGTTAGCATATTTTTTAAACCTAAATGAAATAATAGAAAATAATTATTGTAAGTTATTTTTTGCATGAAATATTTGAATAAGGAAATTTTATAATCTGTGCAAACATATTTCAATATATGACATTCAATTGCTTAAAAATTTCTCGAGATATAGCGAAATACACAAAACGTTATATTAACATTACGAATTGAATCTTTGGACCATTCTCCTGACCAAACTATTCGTACCATATTTCTCAGATTGTGGATACCGCATATATTTTGATGTTAGGAAATCTGAATCCGTCATAAAAGAAATAAATAAAAGTATGTTTATTCAGAGAAAGTATGTTTTTGTGTCATATTTCGTATATTAACTGATTTTAAACCAAGCATATAAATTTTATAAAATTTGGTATTATTTCATTGAAATTTGTTTACATTGCATTCATTAAGACACAAAAAAGTTTTGTGTACAAAAAATTATATTTTATTTAAGAAATAAAATGGTGCTTTTAGACACCATTCACCAAATCAATAAACAAACCATTTAGTTTAGCGCTTGTTTTTTTAGGAAATTTGTTTCTTCTTTTTTTATTTACTGACTTGCAACTTTAATCCCTCATAAAAACATAATGAAAAACCTCAAAAGGAATAATTATGCATTTTCAAAAAATTTAAATTGCCGATAACCGTTTTAAGTTTTAAAAAAATTTAAATAGTTTAAAAATTTCTCAACTGAAAGTGTTTACTCCAATTAAATTACTATTAATTTTCGGGTGTCTTAAGAACCCTTGACTAAAGTAGAAAAATAAAATTAGTGAAAAGTATACGTCACAGTCTTTATAAAAAATATTTATTGAAGTGGTGCGTTTGTGCACCTTTGGCCGAAAATGGGTTAAAATATCTGAACAAATAAATTTGCATATTTGTGGCTATCCCTTTGAACCATTAGGATTTAGTCCTATAGTACATAAAAATCCTATTATTAAATCAAAAGTTGTTCAGGCTTTTTTAAATTTATTTATTTATTTTTGTAAATAAAAGATTACATTTTCTGATGAGGATGTTCTGAATCATCAGGCCTAAAAACCTAGGAAAATGCAGGGCATCCGCGCACCTGAAAAGTCATAAATTTCGGCATTGAACAAAATTTGTCATGAAATGTCATGATTTTAATTATTTTTTTAAAGAAAATCATGAAAAGTCATGGATTTAGGTCGCTGAAAAATCTAATTTTTAAAATGGAATCTAAAAATACCCCTTTCCCCATTTCATGGTGTTCTGAATATCTGAATTTGTAATAAAATCCCCACTCACAGTCATATTTTATTAAAATATAAAATGTTTTTATCATGCTCTTTAAAAGTTATGGTGTTCTTTCAAAAAATGAAAGAAAAAACATCATTTCTAGATCTTTTAAATTTCTGTGATTTCAGAATTTTTGTTATTATTTTTACTTTTTTATTTTATCAATTTAAAATTCTAGCTGAAGCAAGCCAGTCATTGGCGATTTTTTTTTAATTCTGAAATGAGAACAGAAAAATCAGGAGTATTTCTTTCCCTTCCCATGAACAAGAAAAGTATCTTTAGAATACAATTCTGCAAAAAAAATATTATTTGCTTTTGTATTTTTTTCAGCTATTCTATTGCTTCAACTCTTTATTTACTCTGTTTTTTTAAATTTAAAATCTTTAAATATGAATAGGCAAAGTATAACAGTTCTGGTTATACATATCATTTCAATTTATGATGTTATAATGCGTTTTTGAATTTCTTGTTGCCTTTTTGTTGGAAAAAATAGTAACTTCGTTAAGTCATGACAAATTCTAGGAATTAATCATGGAAAGTCATCGATTTAAAAATCTAAAATGTAGCAGATACCCTGAAAATGGACATAACATTTAAGTGAAAAATGAAAGGATAAAATTTTTTCTCTATTTTGCAATCTATGTTTTTTGTATTTTAAGAATGTAAATTAATAATCAATTTATTAATTGCTTAATACATTTTTTATTAATGAAAAATAACTGTCAGTTTAAAGAAATTGTTTTATTTATTATAATGTTTAAAATATTTCAGAGTTCTACATTCATGAAAAATAAAATTAAGATTATCAATTTTAAAACCCCTCCTAGAATGATTTTCTGAGTGTGTCACTGATTAAGACTCCTATATTATTAAGATATATAAATAACACACAACAATAACATTTTTTTATCAGGCAAAATAGATTTCAGTTGTTGGGCAAATTTTATAACTAAGATCTTATGAAAAGCTCTGGATTATAAAAATGGTTCATGGAAGGTGGGGCCACGGTAGGAAGTTCAATTAGACAAACTAGTCGAATTAGATCCCGTAAAAATGTTCCTTAAACAAAATTAGTTTCTGAAAATGATGAAAATATTATCTGTTATGATTTTAAAACGTGCTATTAAATTTTGTTATTATTTCAGTATTTTTAAAGAATTATTTGAAATATTGTTTATGTCTTAAAAATTGAAGCAGTTCAGATCACTTTCTTATTTAGATAAGTGACCAGAAAAGAAACAATTTAAACACATTTCATTTTGTGGATTGTATAGTATGATGTTAATATTGAACTTTTTTAAATCTATAGTGATTAAAAAATTGTTAAATTTACTGTCAATTAGTCTCATATGTCTTTATTTATTAATTTTTTTTGTAGGTGGACATACATTTGAAATGTTCCAGCTTATAAAAAATATAAGTAATAAATTTAGTCCAAGAATTTATATAATTGCAAATTCTGATACATTGAGTGAATGCAAGGCAAAATCATTTGAAGAATCTTTAGATAATGTAAGTTATTTTTTTTAAACTTAAACTATAGGTTTATTACATGCACTTATTAATATTTGTATTATGTCTTGGTACATGTATTTTACTTTGCTACTTTTCATCTGTTAATTTATGTTTACTACTGATTGGTACTATTGGACTACTCTTCTTGGAAGTGCTTTTGATAAGCATATTTACTTGTATTATATTATAGTAATATTAACATGATTCTGCATGTAAGTGTGAATAGTTGATTATTATTTTTTTTTTACAAGGGGCCTAGAAATTTTAATCCTTTACTAGATTAATTAATCAAATTTATTATTGTCATGTCAATGACTAAAAACTCATATAATAAGCTGAAGTTTATGTTCCAATGTGTATGAATCCTTTTCTTGCATCATCATTTATCAGGAAATTTATGGCTGTAGGGAGTCATAAATAACTACTACAGATTCCCTGTAGTTTCAGAAAATATTTTTCCTAGTGTATTTATATTTTAATGTTATGATAAGTATACAAGGGTAATGTATTTATATTTTGATAAATTAGAATTAAGGGAATCTAATCTACCACTAAATGCAAGTAATTTAAACAGATACATGTTAGGTTATGGTTATGAAGACAAATGCTTAAGTTGAGTTCTAATTTTTTTTTCCTGATAATAAATTTGTTTTAAAAAATTCTGCTTTAATTCCCTAAAACTGATAAAAATAACTTACAACAGCCTCAGTATTCTCTGCCAATATTTGTTTGTGCATCTGCACAACTGTATGTAACGAGAAGTTTGACTGAAATTTACGCTCCCTCTTAAAGGCCTGAGCCCTAAGACTTGTAATGTGTGTCTGAGGTTATTTAACATTATACAGATGATAATATAGTCATTCCATACCTGCCAAGTCTCCTGTTTTTTAACGAAGATTCCTGTATTTTATGACTATCTCCTGTTTACCAGTATATTCTTGAGTTTCTCCGTATTTGTTGAAGGAATTTAAAAAAAAATTTTTTTTTTTTTTTTTTTTTGGTGATAAAATATCCACTAATGGCCAAAGTACTTCTTATTCCTCAACAGATGGTGCTATTGCCAGTACTGCAGTATGTTGAGTGTTTATAGTTCAAGTAATTATAAGTAATGGTTTATATAAAATCTTCTTTAGATTAAGATTTATCTACACATTTTTTACTTCGCTAAATCTAAGTGCTTATATTATTTCCAATTTTAAATTTCTCTTCGACTTATATGATTATGCATGATGTATCAAAACTTTACTCGTAGCTTAAAAAATACAGCTAGTAAAATCTCTGTTATTTTATTTCTCCAATGTTGCCAGGTATGTCATTCTATAGTTGATGTCTAAATAAAAATAATTGTCATTAAAGTAGGAACAAATTGAAAATATTTCTTTATGTTTCGGAATATGAGTCCCTCACTGTGTAAGCTGAAGGTTTTTCAATTTACTCTTATCATGTTGTTCGTTTGTAAAAAAAAAAATTACTTCTTTTCCTAATTTTTTATTTATAATAAAGAAATTGAGGTAATTATGTTTCTAGTGGCCTTGGACAAAGTCAAATATTTTGGTACATTTCAAAATGTCATGCTATGAAACATGCTTCAATTTTGGAGAATGTGATAGAGATTACAATTTCAGGTGTAAAATATCAAAAATTTATGTATACAACATAATTAATAAAATAAATGTGTTCAATACAATGCTTTGTTCTTTCAGTTACCTGAAAACTATGTGATTGAAAGAATACCAAGAAGTAGAGAAGTTGCACAATCGTATATAACCTCTGTTTTGACAACTCTTAAGGCTTCAATTTTTTCATTCTTATTAATATGCAGACATATGCCAGATTGTGTAAGTACTTACTATCTTCATTGAATTTAATTTATATATATTATATTATATTTAATTTATATACAGGGTATCCGCGCACCTGGAAAGTCATAAATTTCGGTATTGAACAAAACTTGTCACGATTTTAATTATTTTTTTAAAAAAATCATGAAAAGTCATGAATTTAGGTTGCCGAAAAATTTTATTTCTAGAATGAGATTCCTCTGCCCCCCCCCCCAATATCATGGTGTTCCGTATATCTGAATTTGTAACAAAATTCCCACTCCGAGTCATATTTTATTAAAATATAAAATGTTTTTATCATGTTCTTTAAAAATGTTTATGGTGTTCTTTCAAAAAATGAAAGAAAAAATATCATTTCTAGAGTGAAGTATGTTTAAAACTTCTGTCATTTCAGAGTTATTATTATTTTTAATTTATAATTTTTATTTTATCAATTTAAAATTCTAGCTTAAGCAAGCTAGTCATTTGCAAATTTTTTTATTCTGAAATGAGAATAGAAATATCAGGAGTATTTCTTTCCTTTCTGATGAACAAGAACAGTATCTTTAGAATATAACTCTGCAGAAAAAAAAGAAAAGAAAAATTATTTGCTCAACAAATCATTTTTTCAGCTATTTTATTGCTTCAACTCTTTCTTTACTATGTTTTTTGAATTAAAAATCAATAAATATGAAGATGCAGAGTAAAACAGTTTTGGTTATACCTATCATTTCAATGAATGTTATTATAACACTTTTTTAATTTATTATTCTGTTTTTGTCGGAGAAAATAGTAACTTTGATAAGTCATGAATTTGAAAATCTAAAATGTAGTAGGTACACTGTATATATGTTATAAAATAATTTGTTCATAACTTGTACCACTTTATTAATTTATATGGAGATTTGGTTTGTGTGCATAGTTAAACAGCAATGTATTCTGTTATTGATAATGTCTTTTGTGCGATAGTTTACAATTACATAGCCATACTTCAATTTATAGTTTCTAATGTATTTATTCTTTAAAAAAAATTTGCTTTGTTTCTCCTCTTACTGATTAGAAATTATTTTAAAATTAATTTTATAATTTCAGCTTTTTGTACTTTTTTTTACTAAACATTGATCCTAAACTGACTTTTATATAGATATTATAATAACCACTCTTTCTTGTAAAAATTGGTTTTGCGGCAATATCAAATACATAATTATTAGAGTAAAAAGATACCTCTCTGTTTTTCATAGAGACTCAACAGTTAAAAAATGAATAATTTTAAATTTCTTTTTTTAAATATTTTTTAACTGCAAAGTTCATACAATATGGAGATTTAAAATTGTATTAATATTATCATGTGAGAATTTGACCAGAAATAAATTATTCTGACTATATTTACAATCTCATTTGAAAAAATGAAAAATGTTATGTTGTTTACCTTTTCGAACCATGAAATACAATTACAGTTATGAGATTTTAATTGATTTCATTTTTGTATTCATTTAATTACATTTTTCAAAAAAAAATTTTTTGTTCTTAAATTTCAGCTTATTTGCAATGGCCCTGGTACATGTGTTCCTTTGTGTTTGTCAGCCTTTTTACTTCATGTAAGTTTATTTAGTTATTTCCTTCTTGCTTCATGTAAGTTTATTTAGTTTGTGAATGAAAGAATGGGCTACCATAACCACACAGGACAAAAAATTAGTCATCTGTAGAGAAATCATGAAAAACATCATTTAACACTAGAACTGCGAAGTGGGTCATTTTGACTCAAAATCAAGTAATTATGATGTGAATCAAGTTTAAATTAAAATTTTTTAATCTT
This sequence comes from Parasteatoda tepidariorum, assembly GCF_982258835.1. Classification (NCBI taxonomy): domain Eukaryota; kingdom Metazoa; phylum Arthropoda; class Arachnida; order Araneae; family Theridiidae; genus Parasteatoda; species Parasteatoda tepidariorum. The sequence goes on from NC_141761.1 coordinate 56,384,381, forward strand.
TTAAATTTTAACTTTATTAAACTTCAATTATTTTTTATATGATCTCCTACTAATAGAATTTTTATTCAATATAAACAGGTTATCCGCGCACCTGAAAAGTCATGAAAAATCGTGAATTTCGGTATTGAACAAAATTTGTCACGAAATGTCATGATTTTTACTATTTTTGAAAAAAAGTCATGGATTTAGGTTTCTGAAAAATCTAATTTTTAAAATGGAATCTCCCTTCCCCCAATTTCATCCTGTTCCAAATATCTGAATTTCTAACAAAGTCACCACTCAGTCATATTTTATTAGAATATAAAATGATTTTATCATGTTCTTTAAAAATTATGGTGTTCTTTCAAAAAATGAAAGAAAAAATATCATTTCTAGAGCGAATTATCCTTTAAATTCTCTTCTGTGATTTAAGAATTTTTATTATTATTATTTTTTAAATTTTATCAATTTAAAATTCTAGTTGAAGCAAACCAGTTATTGGCAATTTTTTTTTATTCCGAAATGAACAGAAAAATCAGGAGTATTTCTTTCCTTTCTGATGAACAAGAAAAGTATCTTTAGAATATAATTCTGCAGAAAAATTTTTTTTTTTGCTTTTGTATTTTTTTCAGCTATTTTATTGTTTCAACTCTTTCCTTACTCTGTTTTTTAAGTTTAAAATCTATAAATATGAAGATGAAGAGTATAATAGTTTTGGTTATACCTATTTCGAATAATGTTATTACAATGCTTTTTTTAATTTATTGTTTTTGTTGGAGAAAATAACAACTTCGTTAAGTCATGGAAAATCATGAAAAGTCATGAATTTGAAAATTAAAAATGTAGCAGATACCCTGTATAAAGCTGTCATAATATTAAGTTATCAATTCTGAGGCTAATTTTTTAAAGAATCTCTGAAAACCAATTTTTAATAGCTGAATTTTCGAAAAAGACGAAAATTTAAAAAATACTATTCAACTGTTGTTCTTTTATGTTTTATAGCTCTTTTATTGTATTAAAAAAATGAAAAAAATATACTTTTAAAACCGATGTAATCTGAAGGTAAATATTAATTTTTTTAAAATCTAAAATGAAATAAATAAACAAAACTAATAATTCAACCATTTTCTAAAACGTATAAAAAATTTGTTTCCTTTTTAGAGTCTGGGTTTGAAACATATTAAAACAATCTATGTAGAGAGCATATGCAGAGTTTCAACATTGTCTTTAAGTGGTAAAATACTTTATCATCTCACTGATTATTTTATAGTGCAATGGCCGGACATAAGAAAGAAGTACCCTCACGCCAAATATTTTGGAAGATTGATTTAAATTTGTGGAGAACAGTGTTTATATATGTACAGTAGAACCCCAATTTCTAGACACACAGTTATTGGACCTGATCAAATTAAGACACTGATGCCCATTATAAATGTTTCAATACATCTTTTATCATAACTACTGGTATTAACTACTTATTGTTGCGTTTATAGGCCTTGTGCAATTAAGCTCTAAAAATGAAATTTGTTTGAATTACTGCTGTGAGGAAGAAAAGAGAAACTGGTGCCTTAAAAAAGACAAATAACAAAATTTAAAAAAATTTTTTTTTCATTATATCATATTGCTATTTATGATAGGGAAATAAAGTATTGTCATTTTAATATTTATGTACTGACTCATTTAGAAAAGGTCTCGATTATCTGTTGATTTTGATTTTCCAACATACCCCTGGTCCCATGGGTGTCGTTTAATCGGAGTTCTACTAATTATTTTAAATTATTGTGTACATACCTAAAAAAAATTTTTAATATTTTTTTTTAATGCTTCAGCTTCCGAATTCTGTCTTTGTTGGAGTGTTTAAAACCAGTGTCTCAATAAATAATAGAAAACTGTAAGGGTCTAAAAGATTAAACATTCTTAATGTATTAATTTAAGATTCAAGTGCAACTCAGATTTTGCATTTTCTGAAAGAATTTAAGATGAATAATAATAATAATCTAATCCCAAACCCATAAATCTTAAAAAACTATTTTAAATCTGGTTGTAATGAATAAACAGCTAATAAAATAATCTATTAGGTTATTCTTACACTTCATTTGCATAAGACCTGCCCTTTATTCAGGGCTTTTGATGTAGAACTTCAATCCGTTAAAGTGAGAGAGAAATTATCAGTGGCAATCATCAGATGCTTGAATCTAGTACTAACTGCATGTTCATTCTTTACTCCAAAACTGATATTTTAAACCAAGGTAGTAGGGAAAAACAGATTTTCATACCTTCTGTGACTTTACAAACCTGAAAAATTGAGGATACATAGAAATCGTTCCAGAGTAAAAATCTCAATGTCAGCTCTGGATAATTCCTTCAAAGTAAACCTGGTATAATAGGCAGGTGCTGCCTTTAACTAATTAGGACTGATAGTCCTTCAATCCACCATTAGTAGGCTTCAAATGACTCACCTTTATACAGGGGCAGAAGGTCTTTCAGACATGTGCCAGCTGATACTCATCTTAAGGACAGCTTTGGATAATTCCTACGAAGTAAACCTGGTATAATTGTCAGGCTTTAGGTGGTGCCTTTAACCATCAGGACTCATAGAGTCTTTCAATCCACCACTTGTAGGCTCGCACTTCAAATGACTCACCTTTGTACAAGGGCATAAGGTCTTTCAGACATGTGCCAACTGATACTCATTGCAAGCCTATCTGAAACATCTCTTAAACTCTGCAAGTCTTAACTAGAATGACATAAAGTCCCCATCTTGTAATCGATCATTTGAAGATTCTTAGACCTGGTTCAGCCTGTAACTAGACTATGCTAAATAAGTCCTCAATAACAATGAAGAATTTGCAGAATTAATCTTAAGCAGGCAGCACTATCTTCAAAAATTTAAATTTTCCTGAGCCTTAAGTGCAGTCATGCAGAGATTATTGGAAAAATTAAGCATTTATCTAATAAATATTTAGTACAATTTGCAATTATTAAAAATAATAAAAGTGATACACAAAAACTTAGTTTGAAATTTGTATAGTCATACTTTAGTTTTGCCCATAAGGAGAAAAAATATACGAATATGCCTGTTGCCTTGCTGGAGGGTATCTTCTGTGCTCCAGTGTTAATACACACTAATAAAAAAAATCATAAATTCAACTTATGTTCCATGAATTTTATTTACCAATATTTAAATAATTTGATAAACAACAAACATATTGTGTATTCAGTTTAATTGATTCGTGAAGTCTTTTCAATATGAAATATACTTGAAGTTTACTGTTATTTGAACATGTATACTTTCCTGTGCAATAAATAAATCTACTTTTTCTTAACAGAAATACATTTATGTAATTAACAAAAATCATGATTGTGTAGCTAAATTGATTGATGCATTCAATTAATGTTTCTATCAAAGTAGATTTGTTCTTCTTTGGTAGTTCATGTGGAAAAATAAATACTTTATGAATGGTAGATTAATAGCTAATTTCCATTATGTGGTTTACTTCTGTAACCTTCTGGATTGAGAGTTTGCCATCTCCAATAATCTTCACCTAAAAATGACAAAATGCAGTGATATAGGTATGCATACAACAAATTAGAAAAGAAAGCAGCATGTACAATTTTATTCAATAATCAGATTTTTATGTAATAAATGCAATCTTAATAGTTAAAAAGATGCCTCTTAAATGTTATTTTTATGTTATTTTAGTTTGAAAATCAGACCCCAGTGTATACTCTCCGAATAGTATATATTTTTTTAGCCACAAAATATTTAAGGTTCAGTCTGTAATACCAATATAGTCTTAAAAAATTTGAGCCCCTTAATGCATTTAAAAAAATCTTTTCTCAAAATCTTTAAAACTAATTATTCAGAATAAACTATTTTGATCACAGTTATCCAACTTATTTTTTACATATGATATAAATTTTATTTTTTTATTATTCAATTTATAATCAAACAAATTTTTTTTACATGCATTGAATACAGAATTGGAAATTTTAAAAAAAATATATCTAATTAATAAAATATATATTGTTTTTGTAATTATTGATAGATATTTTTTGACACATATCATATTTATTTAATGAGTATTCAAATTTTAAGGTTGAAAAGTAGTTTAACATTTTTACATGATGTAAAACTTTTTATAACTGATCATTCAACAAAAAAAAATTCCAATCATTGTTAAATTAAGTAATAGAAAATAATGAATTACTATTTTGCATTAAAACTACTTTGTCAACAACAATCATAAGTTAGTTCAAGAGATAAAATAAAAAAAGTGAAGAAAAAAAAGCTAAGACCTTTTTCTAGCTAAACTATTAGTGCCATAGATTGTGCTTTCCCTTTCAATGGCTATTATTTTGTGACTGTTATATAGAGTTTGAGATTACATTTTTATATGTTAACTTCTAATCATAAAAACATGTAATTCAGTTATTTTATTTATTTATTCTAGCTAGAATAAGTTTTACCTTAAGTTGGAATAATGTTTATAAATGGCTTTAAGCATTTTTTAAAAAAAAATTAATGACATCATTCCTGACACTGAATTGCTCATTATTGATGTAAATCCAAAAATATTAAAAAAAATGTAGAGTTTTATACAAGCTTTAAAACCCTTGTTTTGCAATTATTAACTTATATCTAATATAATTATTGTTTTACTTTGATTTATACTTACACATTTCTTTCAATCCATATTCTGCTTTCCAACCCAATTCTTTTTCTGCCAAACCATTATCACCCCAAATTGCTGGTATATCTCCTCTTCTTCTATCAGCTAACCGAAAAGGCACCTGTTTAAAAATATACCACTTTTATTTTGATGTATTAGTTAATTTTATTGTAGTTGTTAATGATAAATGATTATCTTAAAGTAATAAAGTCTATTTAAGTTAGGTATTAGATCAAGTGAATCCAAATTTTCTTATTTTTTTTTTATTTTTTTTAAGCCAAACATTCTCTATTATGAATTTTTAAAAATGTATAGTATTTAGATTTTGATTTTTTAAAATTATTTATATATTTTTTTAAAAGTTATGTTATTGTATTTATAGTTATAATGTTATTTATAATTGTACAAAAAAAAGTCTCGATTTTTAAGCACTATACCTATTAAGTAGATTGAAATAAAATATGAATTATGAGAAAATCTTTTATATAGATTAAAAGAAAATTTTACTTAAAGTTATATGTTGCATTTTGATAAAACAGGTGTTTAAATTTAAATTGCTATAAGGAATTTGAGAATATAAAAATTTTTAATCTTTAATAAAAAAATAATAATTAAGGAAACAGTGGAAAACCTAAATTTACTACAGGTAATGCAATGAATGTGAACAATTTTCTAATTTAATTTAAACTATGATAAAAATAGATGGCTTTTGAATGTTTGGATTTTTTTATACTTTATTATTATTATTATTGAACTTCTCATTTGTGTTGTGAGAAATACAAAGTAAATAATAACAGGCTGATACGTTTTTAAAAATAAATATATAAAACACAAGTATTTTAAATGTTTCTAATTATTTTATACGTTGAAGAAGAAATAGAGACCCTTGCTATTGTTCAGTAATATTTAATTCCCTTAAAAATATTCAGAATATGAGCTATTTTCTGGTAAGTAGGTATAAGGTGATAGCTATTAACTTTTGTTAATATGAAATGGAGTGATCTTAAAGCTACATTGAGTAAACTGTGAAAATTCACTTTTTTCTTTGTGTGAATGTGAATATTTAGGCTAGATCAGAACTTAAAAACTCAAATTTCAAAAGATTAAACATTGTAAATCTTTGTGACACAGCTATACATAACACACATGAATTATAACTGTTAAACAGTTCAAACATTTGAACAATTTTTTTTTTTAAAAAGATATTAATTTCAGTTTAATGACTTACTTTCTTTCCACTAACTTTTTCAAAACATTCCACCAATTGAGCGACTGTTACACCTTGCCCTGTGCCCAAATTGTAAACCTAAAATAGTGACACTTTAATAATAAGCAATTAATTCTTTCAGTATTCAAAACTATGATATTATACAGTTCTAAATTTATGTTTTATTAAAATGTTGAAAAAAAATGTTAATTCAAATTACAATTAGATTTGGAAACGAAGTTTAAACAATAATCTTTGTCTCACTACCATGTAAACAAGCTAAAATTGGTAAAACTGCAAATGTAAATTGTTTGATAAACTTGTAAAAGTAAAATGAAAAAATATATTCTGAAATCCTTGAAATATCTGATTTCATATTAACTTATGTGTGTAAAATTACATTTCTCTGCGTATGTATGGGGAAAGTCACCACTACTCCAATGCACAAATACAATAATTTAAAAGCTGTTTCAACAGGAATTAAACTAATAATTGGAACTTATTTTTCATTAGCTTTTTTCTGATAACTTTTCAAAAGAATTCCTATTCTACAAAAGAATTTCTATTCTGCTATAAATATTTGTATTTAAAAACATTCTATAATTATTGAATGTAAATATGTATATTTTTTTAAAATAATTTTAATTCAAATGTATACAAAGGTTTTTAGGACTTACAAATGATAGGGTAAAAGCATCCTTAATGCTTTCATTTGTGAACATGGTGCGTAGGGTTTTTAGAAAGTGCTTGAAGGTGCTTATTTTCGATTTTCGTATTTTAAAAGCCCTTAAAGGTGCTTTTTTCATTGAGTGTTTTTTAAAAGTGCTTAATTTTCCCTTTTCGAAAATGATATTTTTTCTTTACCATGTTGATTTTCGCCACATATTATGCAAAAGCGTGCTTTTCATATTGTTCTATTCAACGTTTTCACAATTCATTCAACCACGATCTATTTCGGCGTACCGTTGGTCCATAGCGTAGAAAAGCGCAAATCATTTTACATGTATGATGATATAAATGGGAGTCTGCATTTGCGTCTTCTGAGCTGTGTTCGGAGGGATCATTGCACTCTCATGTGCAACTCTGTTGCATTTTGCAAGATATTCTCAATTTCAGGCTTCATTTTCTACCCTTCAATGAAAAATCTCTCAAGCATTTTAGATGGTTAATATAATAAAAAAAAAGTTCTTTGTCAAAAACTAGTTATTTATCATAATCACTTAAAGTGTTTGAAAATTATTTTGCATTTGTATGATGAAATAATTGGGATTTATTTTGTATTATTGGGAGTCTGCATTTGCGTCTCCTGAGCTGTGTTCGGAGGGTTCATTGTACTCTCATGTGCAACTCTGTTGCATTTTGCAAGATAATCTCAATTTCAGGCTTCATTTTCTAACCTCAACGAAAACTCTCTCAAGCATTTTAAATGGTTAATATAATTTTAAAAAAAAAGGTTCTTTGTCAAAAACTAGTTATTTATCATGATCACTTAAAGTGTTAGAAAATTATTTTGCATTTTGTTAATGTATATAGGGTTAAAAATATTTTTCGAGTGCTTAAAAAGTACTTAAAAGGTGCTTATTTTTTGGTGAAAGATTTGGTTGTGCACACTGATGAACTAAACATATGAATTGGGAAAAAAATAACAAGTTTCCGATTTAAAAAATTGCAAAGGAGAATACTTCAAGCACTTCAGCAAGCGTTTCCTGTGTTGTATTCTTATACAATATATTTTTTGAGCAATATCATTAAAATAATTTATGTCGTGAAATGTTATGCTTATAATAAAAAATAAACAGTAATAGTTTATTTTACTGAAAAAAAATTTAATAATTATATGTGAGTTAAACAAACAGCATTTTTTTTTCTTTAGGAAAAATAAAGTAAATAAAGATTTAAATAACTTAAGTTATTTCATTAATTTTCTGGTCATAAAATGCAGGTTGAAAGCAAAAATTTTATTTTACATTTATTTAACATTAAAAAAACATTGCAGAGAATGAATAAAAAGAAATATCATTCACAAATGTAGAAATTTACAAACTGCAACTGAGTTAAAATAAACTAATGTTTTTTTTGCATTTCAATCATTGTTTTGTGTAAAATGTGTCTGAATAGTTGCATTCAAACTCTTTAATACTAGGAGGCTCCGCCCCCTGCTCGCTAACGCTCGCCAACCCCCGAGAATTACAACGCAATCCTATGTGGTTCACGCCGTAAACCATGGCTCGCTGCGCTCGCTCGCCAATGAACACAATGTTCTAGCACAAAGACATAGTATATTATCATCAAAGACATAGTATTTTATCATCAAAGACATAGTATTGTACTTATGTAGAAAAATTCTATCAATGTTCTTATTGGCTTTTAAAAAAGTATATTAGCTATTTAGATTGTACATGGTGAAAAAATCAAAACATTAGCTAAATGAAAAACATATTAGCAAAATAAATTATCAAATATTGCAGTTGCTCACCAAAATTCAACTAAAAGTGTATAATAAATTAGTTAATGCTAGAAATTCTGAAAGTTTTAGAAAAAAATTTTATTATTTAAAAATATAAACTTTAAACCCTAACTTTTCCTTGTGAGATAATAACCCTCAAAAAGTCTTTCATTTTCAAGAACACAAAAATTTGTTTTATCACCAAATAAAATATTTTTCGGTGATCAGCATTATTGAAATCAATTTCTATATTAATTAACATTTGTGATAAAGTACATAACATTTTAGAACAAAATAAGGATGTTTTACATTCAATAAATTAAAATGCATAGCTGTTAGCATTACCCGAGAATGCTGCATTTCTAATCGGGGAGTTTTGATTTTGGCAGTTCCCCTTGCCTACTGCCAATAAAAGTTTCAATTAAATTTTTTCCAAAAAACTTTTTTTTCTGTAAAGCTCTAAGAAATTAACACTAAGCATTTAGAATTTCTTTGAAAACTCAATTATAGTTTTGGCATCATGGAGCAATTACTGAAAGGCTGTCAAATGACTTAACTCTTGACAGGCCAACATAAAGTTGTCCATGACTAAAAACTTGTTTAGTCAATACTAAACTGATTTTCTCAAAAGTCTGACCTTGTGACTTATTTATGGTCATGGAGAAGGCCAGCCTAATAGGAAATTGTTTTCTCTTAAAAGAAAACGGCAGAGGGGATTAGAGGTATTCTCGGAATGAAAAATGTACCTGCTTCATCATCATCAATTAGTTTAGTTTCAATTAAATTACGCTGCAAGTTTGTAACAATTAATCTAGTGCCATTACAGAGTCCTTTAGATGGTATTAAATTTTATTATCATGTTTTTAGGGCATGAATCTGAATTGAACAACCTGACAATGCTCACTCTGGTTATTGTTTCCGTTTTTAAAAGCGCTATATGTTGAGCCACCTGATCTAGATTTGGCATGTGACATTTTTAGCAGCAATCATTAGTCGATTTTCTAACGTTGCCATTCGGGGAGTTGTAATGAGACTTTTTTTGGTGCCGTGTAAGAGAAATATATATATAGATATAACTTGATATGCAATCAAAAATAATAAATTATTCAACTAATTTATACCTTGTATCTGGAATTTTTTTCAAGCTTCTTCAGAGCAGCTACATGCCCTGTTGCTAGATCCATCACATGTATAAAATCTCTAACTCCTGCAAGAATTAACAATTTTGCATTTCCTTAAATGATTATTTGTATTCACTCTCTACCTGGGTTGTCTATTAGGTTAAAACACTTTATTTTACACATAAAATCCAAAATATTGGAAAAATCTTTGTGTCTGAAAAATCTTATTTTTTTATATAATAACAGTGTCTAACAAGTAGTTGTATTCTACTTTTAACAACAGATGGCTCTAAAAAATTTATAAATTCTAACATTTTTTGCTTTTCTAATATAAACAATAAAAGATAAGTTTTTTTTTTCAATTTTCGAGAATGTTCTCAATATTTGGTTTTGAATAGCAAATAGTAAAATAAGGAATCACTTGGGTGTTGCTAAGACTGCAAAGCTTGTAACCATGTTCAAAGCTTTAAATATTTTTTTTTAATTTTCTTAAAACAAATTTGATTAAGAATAAGGTTTTTAAAAATAAAAATTAAGAGTATGTATGAAAAAATATTGTAGTGAACAATTCCAACCCTGCTTAGTGCAAAATTACTAAATACACTCATTTTTTGGATTATCCAGGTATACTAAATTTGCTCATTATTAATTAAAAAGAATTATGTTAACTGCAATTATGGGTTCGTTTACATTTTTTAGAAACAAATTCAAGACATTCTCATTAGAATGAGAATGTCTTGAATTTGTTTCTAAAAAATGTCAGTGATTCCGCTTATGCAGCATTTTATTTTATAACAGTTATTGAACAGCCGACCCAATCTTATGGGTTTACGACTACTAATATTCAACTCCGTAGCCTTGTCATTTTGAACCCAATTCAGAAGACAAGGGAATTCCTGGATCGAGTATTGGGAGAAATTTGCCTTCTTGGTGGACTAGGACTTTTTGATGGAGCTAACCCGCATTTGCGTTACATGGAGAGGAAGACCACGAGAACCTCCCACGGTTAGCCTGACGGCAAGGGGACTCTAACCCATGATCCGTCTACCACTTAGGATATTTCACGTCAGCACTGTGGTCGGTGCAAGCCAGATGCGGAATTCGCATCGACTGGGATTCGAACCCGGTTCGCCTCATTGGAAGGCGAACGCTCTATCCCCTGAGCCATCGCTGCTCGAAAAATCGTAGGGAGTTGACGCATCCTCAAATTCTAAATCGTGAAAAATTTTAAAAAAATATCTCGCCAGCAGATTTATGTTGGCAAAAGTAACCAAAACTTAAGAAAAAAGGATCCGAGTTCATATTTACAAGTCCAATTTTAGTTTTAATGGTTCTGGACCTCCGTTAATTACGAGTCCCGGCTGACACATTTATGCCAAATCTTATACAAAAGTCTAGTTCAACTTTTTGCATCAATTCTTTTCATTCATAATGATTTTATTAAGACCAGAAAAAGAAAATTATCTGGCCTAACCGGATATTCAGCAAAATCGGCTAACTACCGAATAATTGATGACTCCTTAACACTAAAACATAACTTTTTTTCTCCTTGGTTAACTTTTAAAGTAACTATTATTAAAAAATCTCAAATTCTCATCTTTTTAAATTTTCTCTTATACTTCTTTGTTTTACTATCGTTTTCATATTTAAAAAAATACATTTACTCTTTTAGTTCTGCATTTAACTCTATAATTCATCAAAAAAAAAAAAAAAAAAAAAAAAAACATCTAAAGCCTAATTTAATTTCAATATTATCTTAAAAATTTAAATAATAGTTTCCTAGATATGATTAAAATATGTACAATCAATTTTTTATGTTCTTTGAACTACAACACTAAGAAAAATACAACTTATTCAAGGTATAGTATGCAAATAAAAAGAAAAATAGACCGGCCTGAATAATTTTTGATCTAATGATCAGATCTTCATGTTCTAGGACTCATTCTTAATGGTTCGAGGGGGTGATCTAATTAGCGCAGACGATATTGAAAATCCGATCATTAGATCAAAAGTTGTTCAGAGTTATCTTTTCTCTTTTGCGCATTGTACATCAGATTTAAGTAAATGCTTATGCAGAAAACACCCGTTCATGATCATAATAAACAAAATCAACTACACTATTGTAAACAACATATTATACTTTTTGTTCATAATATACAAACATCTGAAGGCATATAGTTAAACAAATAGCAAAATCAGAAAGTAATGTAATCTTGGTGAAATTTTTAAATAAATTTAATTGTTTATGCAGGGTATTCCCATATTGACTATCCTAAATTATAATCCTGACTACCTATCCATATTTTAAGAATATTCTTAAAAAAAACGAAGTCGAGAAAATATTCGCATTGAAAATCACAAATTATTAAGGGAAGCAAGACGTTTTCGATGTCGAAAAAATGATTTTTTTCAACCATATCGACAAGCCATTTTTTCTTAATATTAAATACATTTTAAAACTTTAAACTTTACATTTAAAACAACTACATATTAATATAATTCAATAACAATAAAAAGGAATTCAAAATGTTTATAAATTTAATTTTTATAAATATTTGAAAATTTAATGTAAATATAATTTTTTTTTTTACCAGACATAACTTTCGGTACGCTCGTACAAAAAACAAATCATTGTAAAGTTATGAAAATTTCCATGCTTGTACATATACCTTATTTACATTTCATTAACTATATAAAGTTTATTTTTTTCATTATAATTTTGTTATACAGGGGAAGTTTTTTAAAATTTGAACGAATTTTTGCATTTTTTTCAGAAATGCTACATTTATTTTGCTTATATATAATATATTCTGTACATATTATGAAACAAACTATTTCACCTCATTTTTCAAACATATTTACATGAGTGTATGCCAATTTTTTGCTGATTTTTCATGTAGAAAATTTTTTGAGCGTACCGAAAGCTATGTCTGGTAAAAAAAAAATTATATATACATTAAATTTTCAAATATTTATAAAAATTAAATTTATAAACATTTTAAATTCCTTTTTATTGTTATTGAATGATATTAGTATGTAGTTTTCATAAATGTAAAGTTTAAAGTTTTAAAATGTGTTTAATAATAAGAAAAAATGGCTTGTCGATATGGTAGAAAAAATCATATTTTCGACATCGAAAACGTCTTGCTTCCCTTAAGTGCCAAAAAGTTTACAAATTTGAAAACTCCATGCATTTGTAATTTATTCATCCTTAAATTTGAATAAATAAGAACAATTGGCCTTCATGTATGAATTAAATCTTTTATTTGCTCTAACTGATCTCACTAGTGATTGGTCAAAGTTTAAAATTGATTTTTATTTCATTTTTCAAAACGATTTTAAAAAATATAAGTTTAGAGTGGTGAATACGGGACCCTCTGTATTTACCTGTACCATCCACTGTATCATAATCACTTCCATAAATTACAAGTTCATCCTTTTTTCCAGTCGCCACTTGACCAATAAATGGCATGAGATTTGTAAAAGGACGTGTAGGGTCTTCTCCCACCAGACCACTGGGGTGTGCACCAACTGGATTAAAATATCTCAGCGAAATAATATTCCACTGCTGTAAATGTTTGAAAAAAATTCTTTAGAAAAATTTATAATAATAATAAAATAAAAAAACTTTATGTGTAGAGAAATATATGAGATTTTAACTTTTTCTGCCCGGCATATATCTTCTAACATTTGCTCTACGGCATATTTTGTTCTCCCGTAGACGTTTGTGACGTTTCCTGTGGGATGAGCTTCGTCGATTGGCAGATACTGAGGATTTCCGTAAACTACGCAAGAGCTACTGAAAACCATGTTATAAACTCCGTATTCCTTCATTACCTGAAAAGCAGATTTTAATCAACAGTTTGATTATAGTTATAAACGGTCACAAAAATATAACATTAAAGTTAGGATTTCCATAAACTACACAAGAGCTACTTAAAGCCATGTTATGAACTCCGTATTCCTTCATTACCTGAAAAGCAGATTTTAATCAACAGTTTGATTATACTTATAAACGGTCACAAAGATATAACATTTAAGAAGGAAAAAAAACTTCTTTCTTTTCCACTGAAAGTGAAATTTTGTGTCGGATTATGAGACCAGATATGCGCCGTCCATTGATGATGTCATGCTTAGATTGTGTCATGTGATATCCGGCATATCATTATTTCTTATTGTGTTTTGGCAACAACAAGTAAGTAAACTCTCAGTTTTTGAATCGAAGTCAAGTTCGTCTGTGGATGAATGAACGGATGTATGAATGGGTCCACCTTATAAACAGGTGTGACGTATGATGTAGCAGAAGTCGAATTCTTGGCCATAGATGGCGCTACTGGAAAACAAGAATCGCACACTCTGCCTTAAATTTGCTCGGTTTCACCAAGCAGGCTTGCTCGTGTGGCAAGTGGCATTAGAACCAACCAACAAATGACCTTACAGAGAAGGTAACAAGAAGTGTGACATCTCAAAATTACGGATAAAATAAAAATATTTAAAATCAGCAGATTAAATATTTTTATATTATTTGGATTAGTACTCATTTAATTATTATTGCCATTTTCGTGAATGTAAATTAAAAAACATAAGGTTTAAAAATAAATTTTTATTTTGATCTATTACATGTGTTTTATTTCTAAACTGCTTGTATATGTTCAGAGCCGTTTTTCGGGGTCCTGGGCCTGTCGCTATTTGGGAGCCCTTTATTATTAATTTTAGTATAAAAAAAGTTTAATTTTGAATTATTTTTTAAAATTTATTTTATTTTAAGGTTGAAAAACAAATACACTATTATAAAAGCGTTAATACATTATTAGTATTGAAAGTTTAATGTAACAGTACTTTTCATGCTTTTTGAGAGGCGAAGTCTTCTGTCACATCAATAAAATTAATTTGCTGCCAGACATCATATTCAATGCTCATGGTTTACAAATGATTCCATATTTTTTAAATCAAAGAGAAAAAAAAGAAGAAAACATAAAGGGATAATAGCTCAATGCCCTTAAACTTTTTATTTACCAAGCACTGTTCAAGCACTTCGTTGACACATTGGAAATGGAAATTTAAAAACTAATTGTACTACTGAACTTCAAATTATCTTTTTCGGTTAAAAATAGAGAGAAAGAGAAGCTAAATGATTTTAAAATTTTCGTGGGAAATCCCAAAAGTGTTTTCTTTTTTCCTAAAATAACATAAATAAAAATTCCTGAAATAAAATAAGAGAAAATACAAATGATACTAAGTGAGATCATTGATGCTGAAAGGGTTAAAACACTATCGAGTTGCTTAGTCGGTAAAATTTATAGAAATAATTCTTTCACATTTCTTTTCTCTAACTTCTCTTATTTTTAAACTACTGATATTCCTTTAATTTACAGTCTAAAATTTCTTTTAATCATCGATTAAAAACATAGAAATATTGGATATGTAAAAAGTGGGATCGAACCCCAGTTCCTCACAATGATAGTTCAGTGCCTTAACCACTAGAGCCCCGATTATCTGTGCTAAGGTCTACGCGGATAATAAAAATCGCAAAATCTAAAAACTCAAAAAACAAGGTCGAAACACGAAAAGTAATTTTCAAATATATATGTGTATTTTTTTAAACATGCACCAGAAATCTTTGTTCTACGCCTAAATCGCTAAAACAACGAATGGTAAAGAAACAATTAGTACATAAATATTTCTTAAAAGTGTTCATACATAGACGTTTGGTGGCTGAGTAGAAGCGCTCTCGTGCCACGGGTCCTGGGTTCGATCGTCGGGCCGGGCAAGGTCGACTCCTCATCCCTTCAGTAGGTCGATGAAATGAGTCCCGTTTGGTTGACCACCCAACCCATCCGGAACATCTGCTCCTGCACCCCAGAGCCCAAGGTCAAGAAAATTAAAATGGACACAATATGCCTTGGCCCTCTATGAGCTGTCGTGCCCCTGAGTTTAGTTTAATTCATACATAATCTTATTCAGTTACACTTAAAAAAAAAAAAAACAATCATGGATCACGTTAAATAGAATTTTCGATCTCTTTGCGGATAATCAAGAAACGAGCGATCTGATCTCGGTCCTGAAGGAATTAGAGAGACAAAAAGTTATTGTTATAATAGCCTCAATAGAATTTTCGATCTCTCTGCGGATAATCAAGATACAAGCGATCTGATCCCGGTCCTGAAGGAGTTAGAGAGACAAAAAGTTATTGTTATAATAGCCTCAATAGAATTTTCGATCTCTCTGCGGATAATCAAGATACAAGCGATCTGATCCCGGTCCTGAAGGAATTAGCGAAACAAAAAAGTAATTGTAATAATAGCCTCAATAGAATTTTCGATCTCTTTGCGGATAATCAAGATACAAGCGATCTGATCCCGGTCCTGAAGGAGTTAGAGAAACAAAAAGTTATTGTTATAATAGCCTCTAAAATAATACTTACAAAAAATATTTACCAACAGGAACATTTTAGTTTGCGAATTAACTAAAAAAGATATGTCTAAAATTGATTAGTTTTAGCTGGTAATTGATTCCGATTTGAATTGCGTCAAAAAGAAGAAGAAAAAAAAAAGCTATGTGTTTCTGGTGATTATGTGATATTGTTAAGGAATACGACCCAATAAATTTTTATCACGGGCTTTATGTTATGGTTTAAAAGTGCTGCATAAAAATTAATGTAATACTTTCTTTAATAATAAAAGAATAAACTTAGTAATTAACATGGTAAGTACAATAAGAATGTTACCTCTAAAAGATATATTGTGCTGACAACATTATTCTTGTAATAGAACAATGGCTTTTGCATCGATTCACCAACTGCCTTCACAGCAGCAAAATGTATGACGAAATCAATTTTGTGCTGGAAAAAAAAAGAGAGAACTTTTAAGACACTGTAAAGTACACGAAAAGTTCAATGGGATACTTGCAACCAACGTCACGCGTTGGTAAGCCAATCAGGTTCGACAAACAAGCTTGACGTCGCCATCACGTATTATATCTGATCCAAAAATTGACTAGTTGAATCTGATCGAATAATAAACCTAAGTCTAAAGCTATAACGTCAGTGGCGGATCCAGCGGGGGGTTATGACCCCCCCCCCAGATTGAAGGAAAAAATAAAAATAATAATTTTTTTAATAGTTTACAAAAGAAATAAAATATTTTAAAAATTATTTAAGAGGGCATATACACCTAGGTAGGTCGGAAAAATCGATTTTTTTGTCCATCTAATTATGTTCTTCACTGTTTAAAGAATCATAATCCAAAAGATTAAAACGAAATTCGTCATAATTTCATTGTAAACATTAGCAGGACTTGAAGTGCCCAACGATCTTTCCAAGATTATTAATGCCTGTGACATCGATTTGTATCCATCAATCAATATGTTGTTGAGAATTTTAATAACTCTGCCAGTTAGTGCAGCAACAGTCAAAATAAAGAAATACTCAAAATAAAGAACGATTAAATGGACTCGCATTATTAAACATTCATCGAGAAATTGATTTGGATGTTGAAAAAGTCATTGACAGATTTGCCAAAATTTCTAAAAAACGCATTACACTTATTATTTAAAGATTTTGAATTATTTATGTATTGTCCTCATTATGAAAAAAATAAATGAGAAGACTAGCATTAAAAATCCTAGTTTTTTTTTTTTAATATTAAAAAAAAAAAAAAAATTTATGAAACAAAAATTAATTGTAGGGGGGGATCTGAGTCTATGACCCCCCAGGAAAAATTTCTGGATCCGCACCTGTATACTGTTAACACGCCATGCACAACACGTGATTAGATACAACTATGGGATTTGTTGCAAGTATCCAATTGTAAGTAGTACAAGAAAGCAATAAAAAGTAGTAAAATTAGGTCCTTC
Organism: Parasteatoda tepidariorum; assembly: GCF_982258835.1. Taxonomy (NCBI): domain Eukaryota; kingdom Metazoa; phylum Arthropoda; class Arachnida; order Araneae; family Theridiidae; genus Parasteatoda; species Parasteatoda tepidariorum. Next base: position 56,401,661 of record NC_141761.1, read on the forward strand.
GTTTTTCAATAATTCCATTAATTTGAAAATTATTAACCTAGGTACGGTGGGTTTAGTACTATGATGTTAATATTAAAAGCAAGTTAATAACATACGTAAGATTTAATTAAAAAAAACGTGTTCAAACTAAGGAAGTGTGTTTAAATTTGTATTAAGAAAAAATTATTATTATTCTAGTTCATCAATTTTTATGAAAGAATTGCAAACTGATGCATGTTATTTAAAGAGAATAGTTTTGAAATTAGAATTTAGTTCATTAGATACTTGAACATCTTACATTTTATTGGCTATTTTTCAAGTTTTCAGGTAAGTTCAAGTTTTTATGAAGTTTTGGTAAATTAAAATTTCATCTTGTAATTTTAAACTTATTAAATTGCCTTTGTTCTACATTTTTTACTATTATTCTTTTGAATAGGTACTAACATGAAAAATTTTCCTATTCTATCTGGCAAGTAGGGTTAATGTTACCCCATTTAAACCCTTAAGTTTTTATTTTATAACCGTCGTAGAACAGTCGACCCAATTGTGGGTTAACTACTACTAATGTTTAATTCCGTAGCCTTGTAATTTTGAAGATAATCCAGAAGACAAGGGAACTCCTGGATCAATTTTCGGGAGAAATTTGCCTTCGTGGAGGACTTTTTTGATGGAACTAACCCACATTTGCGTTACATGGAGGGGAACAACTTCTACGGTTAGTCTGATGGTAAGGGAACTCTAACTAGTAATCCGTCTACCACTAAGGATATTTTACGTCAGCACTGTGGTCAGTGCGCGCCGGTTGCGGAATTCGTATCGATCAGCTATTGCTGGGATTCGAACCGAGTCCACCTCACTCGGAGGCGAACGCTCTATTCCCTGAGCCATAGTAAGTTCCTTGGATTCAAAAGGTTTTTGTACTTAAAATAGGAATCCAAAACCGCTTTATTTGTGCCGGAAACTAAAAACCTTTTGACAACTAAAACGTTGAACATGAACGGTGTTCCAAGAATACCAAATGTATGAAATCCAAACTTTGTGGTGTACGTTACCTGAGAAAATATGGAGGATAGTCTTGCTTTGTCCATCAGGTCACATTCATAAAATGTTATTTTCTCTCCAGTTATTTGTTCTGCTCTTTGAAGACTTGGAGCCTCTCCTTTTTGACCTTAAAAAGAAAAATAAGTTTCTCAAATTAATTGAATAAAGGAGAAATTGGAATTTATATTTCCCCTTCAATCAGAAAAGGGATTCTGCAGTCCTCACGTGAACTTATGGAGAATTATATGTGCGCAAATTTTTTAATTTTGGAATATTTCTTGTTTCGTTTTATTAATTCAAATGTGTCCTATTGCACCTAGGGATCAAACTTTTAATTTTAAGTTTCTAAGCGATTTTAAAACTTTCAAAATGTTTTATAAATGCTTAGAAGCATTCCCGCAACAGTCCATTGTGAGCAAGGAGCTGGAGTGCTCCCAGAGTTGTGTTTTTCCTGGAGCTGAAGCTCAAAATTATCATTTTTTTTAATAATCATTTAAATTTTTTTGATTTAAAATAAAAAATGAAAGATTTTTGTGCTTTTAATTTCAGGATGATTCTGTTAATTCGTGTCAGGAATATGTATTTTATTTTTAAAATTTGGTTATTTTTATTATAATATCAAATAATTATGACATACTAATCATAGTATTATCTAAAATTCACTGTCAGTAAAATACTTTTAAAGTAAAAAAAAATACATTCTCGGTATTACAATACATTCATTAGGGATCACTCAGGATTCAATTCTTTTTTTAAGAATGAGCAAATAAAACTGTAAATTAAATTAAATTTGTATTGACTATGAGTTGATGATTATGTTATTGCTTTTTTAACGTGCCTTTTTATATTAAAATCTGAAACTCAAAAGCGTGCATTATTACTATTTGCGAGCTGAGCTGGAGCATCAAAATTCTCTCCTGACCAGGGGTTTCATGAAGGTGATCAGCATTGCGCACAGAACGCCTTTACTTTCAAGACAAGCTGGTACGCTTTAATCTGGAGTTGGGTGAGCTTTAAGTAGCCTCCTGAGATCATACCCCAGCTCTTCACTGTAATAGCTCAGTGCTTGAACAACTGAACTATTAATTTATCGATTCCTAACAAGGATAAAATTTGATACTACCTTCTTAAAAAAAAAAACTGAGAACTTTTAAAAATACTTATAACCTTAAAATTTTATAACGCATTTTAATAAATGAAATAAAAAGCATTTATTAATTTCATAATAAACAAAGAAATTGCGGTCATATAATTCTCCTTATTCGGAAGCAAGTGTGGATTTTATCATTTAAATCATGTGTATGGGCTGAGATGCTAGGAAAACTTCACATTTACTTTTTTATGGTAACACCCACTTAAATATGTTAAAATTAGTTTCCGAATTTTATATACCTCAAAGATAAAAAAAAAGAGCAATCTTTTTTTTGCTTTGAGGCAATCTGAATAATTAGTGATCAACTTTCTGCTTTATTCGCAACTGACATGCAAATCTTAAATACATTTGTCTATTAGTATTCACTATTAAGTTATGAAACCAGACTCAAAAATTTTGTATTAATTTTATTTTTATTGTTATTTTAAAGCGTTGTTTGATTAGTTTTATCTTTAAGACTTAAACAGTGAATTTAAAAATAAAAAAAAAAAATTAGCATTTTTGTAGATAATTGTAAAGCATAATTATCAAAAAACTCAGACAATTTCATGCAAAGACAATTATTTTTAATTATTAGTTATTACCTTTTGTTGTTTAGTTTAAAAATTGGTTGCAATTAAAGGAAACTTCGATATATTAAATATAAAAATTTTCACACCATCTGCGCTTGTTAAATTTTAAAGTTTGGCAGAAAAAAAAAATAAAAATGAATTGAATAGCTCCCCAGAAATAATGCAAAAATACAGTTTTTTTATTTTAAAAAATTACTAATCTTTAAATTTTTATTACTTAGAAGCTATTTAAGATAAATATTTCAAATTTTATCATTTAAAATAATGAAATATAATGCTATGTAAAAATGATATAACGATATAAGTTTCGATATCATGACATCGATATACATTTTATCATATTTTCTTTCTTCTTTAACATAGTTTTTCTTTTCTTTCATGAAGTGCGGCTTAGAACGAAAATAGCAATTCGTTCAAATTTTATCATTTAAAATAACGAAATATAACGCTATGTGAAAATGATATAAGTTCCGATATCATGACATCGATATACATTTTATCATATTTTTTTTTCTTTAACATAGTTTTTTTTCTTTCATGAAGAGCGGCTTAGAACGAAAATAGCAATTCGTTTAAATTTTATCATTTAAAATAACGATATAAGTTCCGATATCATGACATCGATATACATTTTATCATATTTTTCTTCTTTAACATAGTTTTTCTTTTTTTCATGAAGTGCGGCTTAGAACGAAAATAGCTATTCGTAATATTTCACGTAGTTTACGAAATGCGAATATCTTCAAGGCAAAACACCATTGTCTTAAGTGGCATCTTTCGTTCAAGGTTATAAAAGAAGAAAAAAAACTCACCTAAGACGGCATTGACAAAATTGTCAATGACTATGACTTCATATCCAGCTTGCAGCAATTCTATGACTGTGTGACTGCCAATAAATCCTGCACCGCCAGTCACGAATACACTTTTCTTGGAATTCATATCTGTAGGGAACAATCATCATCAATACAAACAACAATAATGAATCTTAATCGATACCTTCATAAATATATGTTAGCTTTTATATTTACACTGCTATATAGTGATTTAGATTGCACAAATATACGTTAATTGTTTCCCTGAAAAATATTTTGGAAGTTGAATGATCTAATAGCTATTTTTAGCTGGGTAATTAATACTTTTCTTTTTTTTTTTCTTTTTTTTTTTGCAAGGGATAATGGCAACAGGCTTTCTGAGAGAAAACAGAAAGTATATATCATCTCTCATGTGTCCTTTTTGAGCTTTACTGAACTTCGTTGTTCATTTACGTCGCATTAGAACTGCACAATTGGGCTATTGGCGACGGTCTGGGAAACATCCCTAAGGATGATCCGAAGACATGCCACCACAATTTTGATCCTCTACATCAATGTTTTGCAAACTTATGACTTTTGTGTACCCTTTCTAAATTTTTCGTAACGCTGTGTACCACCAATAAAAAATTTTTTTATTTTTTACAATAAAAAAATTTCACAAAAGTTAAAAATCACAACTGGCTGTTGACACCACTCATTATTAACTGTTAACATTGCAAAAAATAGCCAATAGAAGAATACGTAATCGTAATAAATTTTCATGGCTAGCTTTGTTTTTAAATGAAAATTTTTGAAATTATTGTTTGTTTCAAAATATGTCGCATAAGAAAGCGTACCCCTGGGGGTACGCGTACCACACTTTGGGAAACACTGCTCAACATGGAGGATGGCACCCCCACTTCGGTAGCCCAATGACCTGCGCGCGAAGACGAGCTCTTTACAGTAGAACAGTTTAACGAGGAGCCATACCGCATACCCTAGGACCCTATGCAGACTGATGCAAGTGGTCACCCACCCGCACACTGACCGCATCCAGTGATGTTGGACTTCGGTGATCTGCTGGGAACCGTGTCTTAACGATCAGTCCACTGGGACGAGCTTTACTTTAAAATAATTTTCATGTTACAATGTATTAAATTAAGAAGGTATTTTAAAGACTACGAAATAGCGCATCACCTAACTAAGTATCAAATTTTAAAATTGGGGGGATTGGGAGTTTTTGTGTTCTATTATGGCTCCACACCATACAAATTCCGCAACCGGCTCGCGCCGATCACAGTGTTGACGTAAAATATCTTCAGTGGTAGACAGATCACGGTTTAGAGTCCTCTTGTCGTAAGGCTAACCATGGGAGGTTTCGTGGTTTCAATTTCTCCTCTGCATGTAATGCAAATGTGGGTTAGCTACAACAAAAGTCTTCGACGAAGGCATATTTCTCCCTATACTCGATCTAGAAGTTTCCTTGTCTTCTGGATTGGGTTCAAAATTACTAGGCTATGGACATTGATAGTCGTAAACTCAAAATTGAGTCGGCTGTTCAACGACTGTTACAAAATTACAAAAACCTTGTGTGGAGCCAAACAAACTAAAAGAAAAAGAATAAAACTTTCTCCTTGTACACATTTACAAAATTTTTTCCTTCAAGAAACTAAATCAATCTTATCCTTTAATTCAATTTTAATTTCAAGGAAGAGTTACAAAAGAACGGAAAAATTAAAATTATTTAATTTCAAATTGATAATTCCAAAAATATATCTTTTATGAACTCATTTTTAAACAAGATATGCATTATCTTACGCCCTATACAAATTCTTGTTAAATATATTGAAACAAGAATTTGTATAGGGCGATGCCCGTAGCATTTTACTCGAAGATTATGTAATAACGTAACATTTGTACTGTGAATGAGGAGTTATTAACAAGGTAATTGCAAATACCATTACAGTGAAAGAAAGAAAAATCATCAAGGAAGTCAAATTGTACAAAGTTAGCACTAATGATTGACCAACTTTATATTTTCGAAGCTATTACTCGTGATAAAATAAATATACCAATATAACTCAAAATTAATGAAAAATTAGCCATTTTTTTTTGTTTCACACTGTCAATAGTTCCTAATAATAATTTTATAAGTTCTTATAGTGTTTTCGGCATTAGTGGTTTATAAACAAAACAGCATCTTAAACATGAGAGTGGCAACGAATTATCTTTAATGACTTGGTCACCAAAATCCCCGGACTATGTGATTTCTTTTTAGTGGATTATGTCAAAGACAAAGTCTATGTTCGATGCAAGACGAAGACGCTCTTTATGGATGACTGATGAAAGAACTTAACTCATTTATATAACAACAACACAACAATCGACAGTGTGAAGTGGGTGGAATAGACTTATTTACAGTACATTAGTTGGTTGTCGCGTAATAAAATGATAACTCTGAGAATTACTGTAACTGAAAAAAAGCTATATATATATACATTAATCCTTAGCAAATTTTTTTTTGTACTAAAGCTTCGAAAATGTAAATATTTAAAATTTGGTTGAGCAAAATGTTTTATTTTTAATAAAAATTAAAAAAAAAAAACTGAATTAAAAGCAACAAAACAACCTCAAGCAACAAAAAGCAAAGCATTTTTTTCCTACTGTAACTTATTTACACACTTAACTGTATAGGACTTAATCCATTTTTTTCCCTATCTCTGTAGCACAATATTTAACACAGCTTTCCATTGTTGTCGATTTTTTATTGGCCGGAAAATCATACGGTAGAATTCAGTTTTCCCACATTAATTTCAATATTTTCTAGTTTGTCCTCTGCACAAAATTAATAAAAACCATAAAGATATTGTTTTTCTATAAAATACTTTTGTATTCCTAATTCAAAGGTAATATATATATTTCTCATTATTACGTTTTCGATTGTTTTCTAAATTAAGAGTTTAAAACTTAAGCATTGTTATATTAATTTTAAGATAAACTTTTCGTTAAATGATTTCATTTTATGAGAACAATATTATGCATTATGACAATATGATGCATGCACAAATTGAATTTATCAGCTTGTTTGGTAAGCGAAAATATTAAATTTCTAACTGTGAATTCACCTAATTTCTTATAAAAATATACTTTTAATTTTAAGCGTTATTTTAAGAATCTTAATCGAATCATAAACGATATTGTTTGGACACAGGAAGTTGAGGCACAAGCGTAAGCAAACATGATGTTTCTTTTAATGCGTATATTTAAAGTGAATAATTTGAACTTCCGAAGCAAAAATTGCTTTATATCAAGAAGCACCAATTATAACGAAGCAATCAACGGGGTTGGTGAGCAGTAACGAATAGGGGCTGAGCACCTTGGTCATTGTATAAAAATTTCACCTTAAACGACATAAAGTTTTTATGTACAATTAAGAACCTTATATTTGCAAATTTTACTACATTTAAATTAAATTAAGCTGAATTTTTACAGTTATAATCTCTGTTTGACAGCGTTGAGGTACCAGACAAATTTGTATTTATTAAGATAGCTGCAAATTCATCTGTAGAACTTACCTAAACCTAAAAATTTTAATTTTCACTTTAAAATTCAAGAATTCTATCCTATTCTACCGAAAGGCATTTACTTCATTGTATTTAAATATGTTTCATTCACTTCACTTTAAGAAAAGCTTTATCGAACTAATAATTTACCTTAAAATAGAACAAATCCCTTTTTCAGCGTGTTAACAAAAATAATCCATCACACAATGCAGTCTAAATACTACAAACAACTTGGTCTCTTTGTGTTTAGAATTCATGGTATATTGCGTAAATACTCGACACTGCACTAAACAGCTGACTGCATCTACCTTTTCATTTCATTGTGTAGAGTTTCACACGCGATGATGCTTTCTTCCTCAATTGAAACTCGCTACCTTTTAAATTATACAGCACACATAACTTAATTTACATGCGGGCAGTTGAGCTTAATCCTCTTTAGGATCGCCCGCGAATACATAGCTAATAGCTTGACTATTTTTAACATGGATACTTAAAGTATAAAAGCACGGAAGCATGTTTGGCTTGAAACAATTTTATAATAAATATTTTGTCAGCCCTCATTTTTATTTAGCTATTGTATTTTTTAGATTTAAGTATAAAAAAAATCGATGTAAGAAAAAGATAAAAGGAAAAAATATTTACTATCCATATTTATAATTATTTATGTTAAATTTACTGTTTTATTTTAAAACGGACGTTGTAAAAACCGATCTATTTTTGGCTAAGTTCAACTCCGAAGCCTTGTAATTTTGAACCCCACCCAGAAGACAAGAGAACTTCTGCATTAAGCACTAAGCGGAAACCTAGTCTTCTTATTATTATAGGATATATTAATGAAACTAATCCGCATTTGAGTATCAGGGTTCAAACCTCCCACAGTTAGACCAACGACAAGGGGATTCAACCCATCACTCGTCTACCACAGAGGATATTTTACATCAGCACTCTAGTCAATGCGAGCTGGTAGCAGAATTTGTATTGACCAGTCATCGCTGGGATTCAAACTTGGGGCACCTTATAGGGAGGTGAGCGTTCTATCCCCTAAGCCACCATGGCTCAGATTAAAAATATTTTTTTTTCCTCCTACAGGCTTTGTGAATTTTTAGGAAAGCCAAGGAGGAAGAACAGTTTATGTCGTTTTTTCACAAAAAATGACGATTGATCGTCATCTGTAGCATTTGAGGATTACTAAGTTTTGACTTAACAATAACAGTACTGTGGAAAAACCCTTCCTCTTCGTGCGCAAAATTGCTTTTTCTTTGAATCGACTTTTATTATACAGGGTGCATAGCCATATTATTCAGCAAAAAATAAGCACCTTTTAAGCACTTTTCAAGCACTCAAAAAATATTTTTAAACACTTTAAAAAATATCAATTAGGCAGGGTTGGAAAGTTTTTGACAATTGACGGTTTTATCTTGTTTTAACCGTCATGTCAAAAAAAAAAAAAAAACTTTTTGGTATTGTTTTTTACAATTGTCAAAAATCATGAAGTTTGAATCATGTAAATAGAATGACGTTTTCATACGCTACGATTTCATGCGCTACAGACAAAACGCCAAAATAGATTGGGGTTGAATGAATTGTGAAAACGTTGAATAGAACAACGTGAACTCAGTGGCGTAGCGAGCTTGACTCGCGCCCGGGGCACAATACCTTTTTAGCGCCCCCCCCCCATTCGAATTATTAAATAAATAATGTAAAATAAATAAAGTCATGTAGGCTCAAGTTAGACTTTAAATTTGAGACAAAAAATGCAGTTGAGAAAACAAGACTAGATTCTGAACTGTATATGATCATCTAGAATTAGTTCAAAAGATACCTATTATTTATTTTACATATTTATAAAGAAATATTTTAAAAACACGCAGTAATAAAACAATAAAAAAGTAAATATTTATTATCTCTAAAGGGATACATATATTTGATAATAATATGATTATAATACATTAATAAAACTAATTACTATGCATAAATTTTCCTTGCTTTTGATGAAGCAAATTTATCAATAATATCATCAAAGTTGATAATTACAAATTTGTTTCTTTCCACACTTAATGTTAGGTCACTTAAACGATCTTGTTCCTTCGTAGATCGTAGATATGTCAAAATTAATTTTAATTTGTTGAATGAACGTTCGCAGCTAGCAGTTGATACTGAGATAGTCAGAAGTATTTGAAGTGCCACTCTCAGATTTGGAAAAACATCTTCTCCATACGAGATTATGAAAGTACGGAGTTTTAGGTTCAATTTCTTTTCTACTGCGGAGTAACATTTTACAGTCACATATTTCGATAAAAAAGTTCTATTCCATTGAAATCTGTATTATAAAATTCGCCCAAATTTTTGCAATTTTTTTTTCAAGGTCGTTATCAACATTATCCTCGTTTAATAAATTTTCAATGTCTAGTAGAAATCCAAATTTGAAATTAAGGTCACTTAATCGTGTAGGTACATATTTCTTGTTGCAGGCGATCAAGAACGCTTTTCGTAAAGCGAGAAATTTCCCTTTCTGTGGAAAAAACAACATCTTTAGCCAATTCTCCGAGCATTTTGCGGCGTCTTCCTTACACATATTGTTGCATCAATATCCCATTTTTCACAAAGAGATTTCGCTTTTTTTATTGCCTCTTCACAGAGCTTGTCTCGAATTTCGGGTATTTCAGTCGCTAATGATTCAAGATCATTGAACCCTTCTCTAAAATTCATTCTAGGATCTTGTAATCACGATCAGTCCTCCTTAAGATTTCATATTAGAAATGAACTAAAGTTATGAAACTAAAAGTTAGTATATTTTGAAACAGAATTGTAGCTTCACTTCTGGTGTCACTTGTAGTGGTAGTGTCCTCTGCTAATTTTTCAAATAGTACTATTATATTCTCTAGCCCATTGATAACGCTAACAGCTTGTATTTTGCAGTTTTTGTTAAAGCATTTTTTAATAATTCCCATTGTAACGTTGAACGTGAGAAAAACAGATGTTTGTTTTCTGTGGTCTGCAGTTTGTTAAAGAATTTTCATCGGAATTAATTATTCTATAATTGTATTTTTGATCGAGGCTGCATCTTTAGCATGTATTTCAATAACCCCCCCCCCCCAAAAAAAAAAAAGATTTTTTGAAGGAAAGTTTTTTATTGATAAAATCAACATCTACATACCTAACGACTTGGGACATTTGTTCTCGATGAGAGATATCAGGAGTTGAATAAAACTAAAGTCCATAATATTTATTTCTTTTGATATCGTTTATTAGTTGATTTCGAACTGTAGATGCCAGAAGATGAATGAATTCATTTTGGATCTGTGTTGACAAATATGAGACAGTTTTTGGAGTTTCTGTGGCATGTTAAAGATGATTTGCTAGTAGCGGATCAAACTGAGCTACAAGTTTAAGTAAAGATAATAGGTTTCCAACTTGAAGTGCTAGTTTTTTAACATGACTTCATTATTTGTTTCATTACTTACCAAGAATGCCTTGAATGCGCGAAACAACTTAAACGTTAATATTTCGAGTATTTCCCTAATTTGTTGCAGACTTCCACAACCTGTCGTAAGTATCAAAGATACGTACAGTCATGGAAAAAAGTATCCGGAAGGTAACAAATAAGGAATCATTTATTTTTTTAATATAGCTATTTCTCAGGCACACAACAAATACGGCGTTTGCGTCCTTTCCTAGAAACGGCAAAACGCTGTATTTGTAGTGTGTCTCCTTTCGATCCTTTAGTTGTTATTTTCCGGCTACTTTTTTCCGTGTACATATAAGTACATTAGAGTGTTATTGTTATAGTTTTAACAAGCGTAAGCTACATTACGTTTATGGAAATAAAAATAAATATTGTTCTGAAAGAAAGAATGTTTGTACTTTGTAAACTTCAAATATTTTTTATAACATATTGTTTCATCAGACAAATCAAGAAAGGAGATAATTTCTGTAACCACACAGCGTTGATGCCATAAGCAAGTGCTTGTCGGACACAGATCGAGTCAGCCCTGCCAATAGACAAGACGTGCCATTTCTATTATGAATATATTATTACACTTTGAATTAGACTATTAGTGTTCCTTTTTATTTATGAATTAACATTTATTATATTACACTGGCACTAAAATTAAAATATATTTTCCAGAAACCAATTATAATAAAAATTATCCAGCAATTTTTTGTTTTGCGGACCATTTGGCGCCCCTTTGTGAGTAGCGCCCGGGGCATGATGACCCCCCTTGCCCACCCCTCACTACGCCACTGCGTGAACTGTGTCTTTTTGCATAAGTCATAGCAAAAATCAACATGGTAAAGGAAAAATCACATTTTGAAAAAGGGAAAATTAAGCACTTTTTAAAAACACCCAATAAAAAAAGCACCTTTAAGGGCTTTTAAAAAAACGAAAATCGAAAATAAGCACCATTAATCACTTTGAAAAACGTTATGCACCATGTTATAGACGTAAACAGTTTTCCTCATGGTCTTCATATATATTTTATTACTCAAAGAGCAGCCCGATAAAATAAGAAAAAAGGGATTCGGTTAAGAATTAGTCATCACAGAATTGTCTACAATAAACTAGTTTGTAGAAAAGATCATGAATATAAATTGACATTACTGAACAAAAATAGTGAAGGGAAAAAAAATTGAAAACCGGCGGCAATTAGTTCCTCTCATCACTTTTAGGTGCGTTTGAAACGATACATAAATTTGATCGTATTAATATTAACCCTCTTTTTTTTAAGCATTAAGTTAGAGTATTATTAATATATTTATTTTAAACAGAAAATATGTGACAGTTCTTCTTAAATGTAGTCTAAGAGAAAATTGATGAGAATTATTTATAGCCTCATACCTGACAAAACTAATCAAAAGTGCGAAAGTTACTTTTAATACAACTAAACAATTCTGAAAACTACTAATTTATCTGTGTTTAAACTCACTAACACTGTAATAAAGCCTTAACTTCAAGTTACAAATGACTTTTCATACATTATATATCTGAATTATTATTTGTCACTAACAATAAACAACCTATATGTTTATTAGGAAGAAATTCTATTTCTCGTTGTGAATTCTGTGTATTTATGAATCAGTCTCCACTCATTTTTTTTTTCTTTTCAGAAAAAAAAGTTTAGTGAATTTAACATAGAAAGTAATAGAACTCAAGTGGAGAAAAGGAATGGTCTTTTTACTGAAAACTATTCACTTTCAAAAAAAGAAGAAAAAAGAAACGCGAAGAAAACCTCTCAGGGTTAGACTGACGGAAACGCAGCTCTAAACCTTTTCTGCTGATTCCCTCTCTTTTAAAACAGTTTTCGATAACAAAATTCAAAACTAAAAGGAAATTTACAGAGTAGTTCCGGAGCAATAACATTTCAAATTAAGTCGCACTTTTAATTTGTTTTACATTTAACGAGAACTATTTGTTCGATTTTGTAAAATAAAATCAAAAATTTTTTTAAAAAATTTAAGTAGCATTAGCCATAATTCAGAAACGTGAAATATTACTTCGACTAAAACAAATATTCGAATAGTTACAATTTATAAAACAATTATTGTGAAATTAATATTTAAAAATAGAATGACTATTTCACAAATCTAATATGTCAGTGATTAAAATACTCCTGAAAATCATATTCTTTTACAAATAACATGTGTCGTTTTCCATAACAGGTGCGACATTTGGAAAATGGATTGGCAGTTATTAACATGAAGCATTGTTTTCGTGTTATTTCTGACAAATGGCAATCACGTACGTGTACTACAGACAGAGAAGATGAAATTGTTTCTGTTTTAGTATGAAAAATAAAAATTTCTTCAAATTCCAATAACTTAACGAAGCCAAAAACCATGAAATTTAGGAAATAATCAATTAACTAAAATCATTTAGAAAGTTTTTCAATAATTCGCTGACATTTATGAAATAATTTGTAAAAATATAAAACTCTAGTAAGGAAAGATTTTCGATAAACTTAAAATATTTGATTTCTAATATTTAAGTATACTACATGTATACATTCATGAATAAATTTATTGAAAGCAATTCGGTTACCTAAGACTTCTAAAACGTTTATTTTCGTTTGAAATTTAAAAAAAATAAACAATAAAATTTTGATTTCGCATCAATTTGTAAGAATTATTTAAAACTAAACTGAAATCTCATTTATTTAAATAAATAAATTAAACCAAATTTGTAAAAACTCACAAAACACAACATTTTAATATACAAACAGAAATCCAGTATTATTTTGAATAATTGAATCAAGCAGATGGTTTTAACATTTCATCAATTTATCAGTATGCTTATAAACTAAATTTGTAACACTAATGCAATTCAATTATTTGAAAAAAATTAAGAAAAATCAATACAAATATCCACAATTCGACAATGACAATTCGATTTATAATTAAATAAACACATTTAAAAAATTTAAAGGTTTGCTAACCTTAATTTTCTAACATATTGAAGTTTGTTACTGTAACTATCGAATAAATCTTATTTTATATTCTCGATTAGTACTGACGAAATTCTGTACGTAGATCTTACTATTAGTATTACGATTTGAGACAAGTTAAAAAAACATGTTTACAAATTATATAAACACAAACTTCGTAACAATGTTTACTCAAAATGTTCATTAAAGCAAAAGAAAAAGAAATTTCAAATGAAATTTTCCAACATATTAAAGTGTGTTATTGTAAGAATCGAACAAATCCTATTTTGTATTCTCGATTAGTACTGACGAAATTCTGTACGTAGATCTTACTATTAGTATTACGATTTGAGACAAGTTAAAAAAACATGTTTACAAATTATATAAACACAAACTTTGCAACAATGATTACTCAAAATATTCATTAATGCAAAAGAAAGGGACGTTTCAAAAGTAATTTTCTAACATATTAAAGTTTGTTATTGTAAGAATCGAACAAATCCCATTTTGTATTCTCGATTAGTACTGACAAATTTCTGTACGTAGATCTTACTATTAGTATTGCAATTTGAGACAAATTTTTAAAAAGAAAAAAGTTTACAAATTATATAAACACAAACTTTGCAACAATGATTACTCAAAATATTCATTAAAGCAAAAGAAAAGAAAATTTCAAATGTAATTTTCTAACATATTAAAGTTTGTTATTGTAAGAATCTAACAAATCCTATTTTGTATTCTCGATTAGTACTGACGAATTTTTGAACGTAGATCTTACTATTAGTATTGCAATTTGAGACAAATTAAAAAAAAAAAAAAAAACATGTTTACAAATTATATAAACACATACTTCGTAACAATGATTACTCAAAATGTTCATTTAAGCAAAAGAAAAGGAAACTTCATATGTAAACAGAAGAGCTGTATATAACTGACCTGTTGCGTTTCAAGTGTTTTGCTTGTGCTTCGGCTACGCCTCCGCTGCCCGTGTTGATTGTCCGTCATTCACTCACAACAATGGTTGCTTTCTATTTGCATTCAACATTAACTGTTTTTGATTGGTGTTTAAAACGCCAGATAGAGGTCATATTCAGCGATATAGCTTATTTTTACCCTTCACTTTTTTGCGTGTTTCAAAGAGGAGGAAATGGACAAAAAGAAATACAGGAAGTATAAAGTAATGAACTTGTTGGAAATTAAAGTAGTGCTTATTTATTATTAGATGATTTGTTTCAATAAGGTAAACAAGTAGAGTGTTTCATCAAAAAATGTTGCAGAACTTATATTACATGAGAAATTCCATCAAATATGTATATTTTGAATACTTCATATGCATACTTCTAATATATGCATTCCAAGTTTATCAAAGAAATAAAGAGTTTAAGAAATAAAATAAAAGAATACCCTTTAAAAAAAAAAATTCGTTCAAAACAAGGCCGTGGAGTCTAATGAAAAAAAATTCTATTGACTAACTTTATGGACTAACATTTAACGACTACAGTTCGTTAAATGTTAGTCGATAATTAAATTCGTTCGTTATAATCGATTCGTTAAATGCTTGTTTCGCACACATCCGTTTCGCGTTACATTAATATATTTGTCAAAATAGATAAGAATTGTCTGAGTAATAGATAATGATTGTAAAATAAATTTAAATTAATTTTTTATCTGATTTATAATTAATAGATAAAAATTGCAAATAGATAGAAAATTTAATAAATAGATAAAAATTGTAAATCTATGCTTAAAATTACTTAATGAATACCCGAAATACTGAATGTTAATACATAAAAATATTTTAATTTATATTCATAAAGAAACCTGTATAAAATATATTTCTAACCGTCCCTCCGTAGTGGTTCTTTAAATCGTTTGAAAATTATTTAGATTATTATATATATATGTGAAAAAAATATTATTCAGATGAATATATGACAATTATTTAAAGATTAACTTAGCACAAAATTGCCTTATTACATTTATTAAATTAATTAACTCACAAAAATAATTAACTTATCACATTTATTAAATTTATCAACTTGCAAATTTAATTAACTTATCACAAAATTAGTTATACTATAATATATTATCTGATTTTAAAAACCTTCAATCCAAATTGCATATATAAAAAAGGAAATATATAAATGATATAAAAATTTGAAATTAACATTTGCTTAATAACATTAATATTTTTTAGGATTCGATGAAAGTTTTAATTGAGCATAAGTCTAGAACAGATCCGATTCAAAGTTAATCAAACGTTCAATGTTATTCAAAAGTAAATAAAACGCGATTTAATAGTGTTCATAGTAAAATAAATCGTAATAAAATTATATTTTTAAGTAAAAAAAAATCAGGCAACATATAGTATAACTGTGTCCTGAAAGATAAAAAAAGAAAATTTTGATTTTGTATTAAAATAAAGACTTATTTATTTAAATAAAATTAAAACTAAATTTAAATCTATATACTCGCAAAACACACCATTTTTTTTTTATTAACAGAAAACTAGGATTATTTCGAATAATTAAATCAGTCAGTTTTTAACATTCCACCAATTTACTTCACTTGAATAAATTCGTAATAGTAAGGTAATTCAGTTTATTTTAGAGAAATCAAGAGGATAAAATATGAATGACTATATTTCAGCAATAGCAGCTAATTTATGCAATTAAATAGACGCATTCCAAATATTTAAATTTTGCAAAGCTTTCAGACAAAATTTTTTTTTATATCACATTTTAAAGCTTGTTACATACATATTTCTCTTATGCGACACCATAAATTCGGGTATTTCTCTGTCTATTAGCAACACTAAAGTTATTATACATTTTGTTAGGTTGTCTTAAGTAATAATTTAAGTAGGGTTGAATAGTTAGCTATAAGTTAAGTATTAATTTTGTATTTTTATAGAAATAAAAACTTATTACGGAGTAGTTATTTAAATTTATTTGTGATCCTTTCTAAAATAGCGGTAGAAATTTTAAACATAAACGTTGCTATAATGCCGCATACGGCCATACCGATTATTGAAGACGGAGCTCGTCTTTTTGGAGCAATAGCATAAATATATATTATACGATACTCAAGTTATGGATCGAGAGGGTTATACTGCACGCAATTGAGGGGGAGGGGTGTTTTCTATTTTATCTCAGGACATGGTGAAAATAATTTTAATACATCTGCTGACTAAGTCCCGAACCCGTACTTTGTGCGCTTTATGGCTGCCAGAAAGATTTTAAATTATTACTAAAATTCAATACATAAAAAAATCAATATCGAGGACATATCTTTAAAATAGTTAAAATTGATATCAAAGTACTTCCGAGCATCTGAGAGGGGAAAAAAATGCTTGTGTTTTCTATTCTCATTTGAGAACAATGAAAAATAAAGAACAATGAAGTAAAAAATTTGGTTTTCTCTTCTACAGAAATTTTCGTTCTATTTTTGCAGTTATTACTTTTAATATCCACATCGTTTTTAAAATCCTATATTTTTAATACGATGTTATTTATTTCGATATTATTTATAACACATTTATTACTGAACTAAATCTTGAAATGAAAATACGCATTTAGTAAACCCATTTTGAAGAGCCCGATTCGCGTGATTTCGCCGTCAATCTTTTTTTCGGTAGATTTCACGCTTTTTTATTATTTTTTGAAATGTGACGATGATTTACAAAATGCGAAAAAAGAAATAATGCGTTTTCCCCCCTATAAAATGCGAGAATATCGCCCATAATATTAAAATTAAAAAAAAATATTACGTATTTAAATTAAAAATATTATTTTATCAATTTTTTTTTTAAGTTGACGCTTTGGTTATTTTAAATTAGTAACACGCATATTTGTTATTAGTACTAACAAAGAGAAGTATGTCGCAGAAAGCCCGAAAAAATTCTGCTTGTGGCAGAATTTTGTTAGAATTGCAAAAAAAGAATTAGCACACGAGGTGTTAGAATTGCAGGAGGTGTTGAAGAATTAGAATATTCAATTACAACTGTGCTGTGCATTCGACTCGGTTACCGTTAACGTTTATATGTTGTACAAGATAATTTTGAAAAAGGATCAAGCTGGTCGTCAAAGGTGGCTAGTAAAAATAAAAAGAATGTACCCCAATTATTTTCTTTAAATGTCGTTGTGTGTTTACGAAGTTGGGAGTGGCATAACGCTCAAACAAAAAGATTTGGTGTCCATTTTTTTGGGGAAGACGATAGTAGTTCCAAAGGCTTTCAAAATTTCTTTCATCTGCAAAACTAATTCCTTTCTGTTCTGATATTTTATCTTTTTAGAAACTTAATTACCATTTCCTTTTTATTTTTCCCACGGCGCTGGTGAGCCTTAATATATTCGAAACTAAACATTATGCTTTTGCAATGCAAATAGTACCTTAAAAAAATAGCTTCCATACTACCTCTAATAATATGTTATTTCACAAGAGACAGTGGGAGAACTTAAATGATTTTTTGAGAAATCGGAGATCGAAAAATAAAAGGAAGAATCTATAGTGTGTATTTAAATAAATTTTTTTATATTTGAAAGAAACTTAGAATCTAAAGACTGCACACAAGGATATTTTTTTCGATATAAAAACGAAATAAGAAGGGGTGGGGCAATTTTCACAGAAAATATATTCGAGAGAAACTTACCTTTTAATGTTCTTTTAACCGCAGACGTCCCTAATTATTACTGTTGTTGGAAGTCAGAAGATGTTCTTGACTATCTTTTCTCAAGTGTCGTCATCGAAAGAAACGTTTTCTTCCGAAAAAACACGAAGAAAAAGTAACCGGTTTTTTCTTTTACCTTCAATAACCTTTAACCCATCCGTCAGACAAACGCATTGCCTTCGGACAAAAATGTCTTTCAGATGAAAGTGTTTTTGTAATGGTGAAAAGGTCGTTTGCCCTTGTATCAGTCAATTAAATTGGAACTTTCCAATTTTTTTGGTATTAAAAAGTTGCAATCGACAAAAATAAATACGAGTGGCAAAAATTCTCAAGACTGAAAAACTTCAAAATAAAAAAAATGGCCTTTGTCCCAAAGATTTATTAATAAATATAATAATAATTCGAATCATTTTAAAAACAAAAATAATTTTTTTTCTGTGAAAACTAGACAAAGATGTCTGGATCAGATTCTAACATTAGAAATATAAATTGATCTACCTTTCACCATTAGGTAATAAAGAGTAGACATGCTCTTCAATAAAATGTAATAAAAATTACACTGCCGACCAAATTAAGTTTTTTTTTAAGTATCCAATTTTTAAAAAAAATTATGACTTAATATTTTTAAAAAATATACATAAAAGTGAGTAGTTAATTCCATAAGCTGTATACGCTGTTCAATAGAAAACAATGAATCTTACTTCGCAATCCTCTTGTTTTGCCTTGGTAAGGTATTAAGTAAAAACGATTCAATTAAAGCTAGAGTTAGATTTTTTTTTTTAAAAAATTAAATTTTATTTTGTGCTCTCTCATAGTAAAAGAAATCATTCATCACATAAAAAATATTCGAATAAATATTTTTTTTACGATTTTCATAAGCATTTACAAATTATATGAATACATCCTCAAATAAATAAAGTTTTACAGCGCATACAGCCAACATTTGAAAGTTCCAAAGAATTTTCATTTTATTATTTAAAATAACATTCGGCTTCTAACAACTTTACATTTACCCGACTAACTTATACTTACCAATCGATTTGTTATCAAGGAGTGATTTATAAGAAATTCAGAATTTGAAATTTGCTTTTTAAAAGAATAGATAAAAATTAACTCAATTAAATGTATAATCTAAGCATTCAATTGTTATTAACCTCACTCAATCAACACTAGCTAGCTAAGAAACTCATATCATTATATTAGTTTTCTTTAGCTTGATTTTTGAAACAAAATTGACTTGGATGTTAACGTTTTGTCAAAAATCTGTGAAGTTCTGTCACTTTCCTCTCTGTTAAGACGGAAATAAAGGTAGAAACATAAAAAGAAAATTTTTGCACTAAGTTATAGAACTTTTATAATTGTAAAAGATAAGTTTACATGGATTATAGATATAGCAATGTATACAAGACTTTGATAAAATAAAAAAACTTTGTGCGAACTCAAAAACCTTCTGCAAGCAATTTATTGACTCTCATAACTAATTTCAACCTTTACGTCGCCACCTAATTTTGACGAAATTTGTTCGAAATTCACAAATTTCTTCACTTAAGTGTTTTAATTTTTTTTAAAAAACTCTTTAATATTTTTTTAATTTTTGACTATATAAAACTAGTTGACTTACCTTGTTTTAACTTATACTTGGCTTCCTTTGTATAACTAAAATCTAAGTCGTTCAGAAATATTTCAATGCAAACATTTAATAAATATTTTTGTATAAATGATCAGTATCCGTTAAATTTTTGATGCCTACAAGTCAAATACAATTTCGCATGTTTTTTTTATTTTTAAATAATGGGTAATACTATAAATATTTCGGTGATAATGACAAACTTTTCACGAACAGCGTTCGTGTATGTTATGCATATCTGCTGACAATAAACGCTCAAACACTACTAAATTATGGGACCTAAAAATTTTCATATTATATTATTTCAAAATATTCAAGAATTTTTATATTAACACAACTTTGTATAGCATAATAAAAAATTTGGAAAGAAAAAAGCTATTTGAATCGCAGGGCTACCACCTCCAAAAATATTCGCTTTAGTTGCTTTAAATATAAAATAAAATATATAAATAGTGTCTAAATAAGCTGCCTGAAGCATAAAATCGGCAAAATAACCTCCCTCAACTAACACATTCTAACATTATTTATAATTCTATGATACAAAAAATCCAAATAGTTTATAATCTTAGACATTTGCTCTTTATTAAATGGATACAATAATTTAATTTAAGTAATAATTTTTATGCAAAAATGCAAAAGCCTTAAACTCAATCGGCTGAATGTGCTTTGATATCATCTTCGTAAATGTTTTCAGAAACTGAAATAAATAAAGAGGAAATATACATGAAGAAAATTTTTTCAATACATGCTATGTGAGTCATGGTGGCTCAGGGAATAGAGCGTTCGCCATCCAATGATGTGAACCGGGGTCAATCTCAGAGATGGCTTGCACTGACCACAGTGTTGACATAAAATATCCTCGGATCATGGGTTAAAGCCCCCTTGCCGCCAGGCTATCAGTGGGAGGTTTTCCTCTCCATGTAACGCAAATGCGAGTTAGTTCCATAAAAAAAAACCTCCATGAAGGCAAACGTCTTCCAATACTTTATCCAGAAGTTGCCTTGTCTTCTGGATTGGGTTCAAAATTACATGGCTACGGAGTTGGACATTAGTAGTCGTAAACCCAAAAGTGGGTCTGCTGTTCAACGACGATTATAATATATATATCTGTGTGTGTGTACTACAAAAACAGACCTCTGATTGTATTAGTCGTATATAAAACAAAAATACTTTACTCAATGCTTTAAAAATACGCTATACAGATATTTTTATTTACGAATGCAGAAATAATAACTTAAACTTGAGTTAGAATTTTGTCAAGAATTATAAACTGCAATGAGTTATATGAATAATAATTTAATTAGCATTATTTAACTCCCAGGAGTCACAGAAATATTTCGGTCAGTGGTTAATAGTCCTTCTTCTTCTTTCTTTTATTTCCCTACATATCCATTATCACATAAACCATTTAAATACAGTTTCAATAATACAGGGTTATTCATAATTCCCTCTGGGGTTTCAAAGCGTTATAGTAAAAAAACGAAGACGAATATAGCAAAAAAGAACATATGAAATTATTCAAAAAGTATTCAAGTTTTAATTTAAGCAGTTGGTAGATGGCAGTAACATGTACCACTGAAGCCAGTTGTAGTAAAGAAAAATGGCGTTTACAGGCGGTGGGAATTATGAATAACCCTGTATATGTCACTTGCTGCCCATCCTTTTAAGCTTCAAATTTTTTTTAAAAAAAGATAAACATATTATTTTATCAGCATCCGTTCTTTCTTCATTAAAATTTTCGAATCTGTCCTTATTATGTATCATTATGTGAAATTTGAATATTTTACCCGATGTGCTAACTTTAAAACTAGTTATCAGTAATCAGATGTACAGCACAGAAATATATACAGTTAGCGTTTAAGAAATTCAAAGTAGCACAATTCTAAAGTGTGTATTGTATTTAATTCTATGTAGGTATATAATATTAATAAAATTATGCATGAATTTCTTATTAAATAAAAAAGTAACACTTAAATAAAGGGGATTAAATAAATAAAAATATACAACACTTAAATTTTATTATAAAATGATTAAATTAATTAATTTGAATCAATGTTCTAGTTTAAATTAGAACTTTCCTTTTATCATCCTACATTTGAGCCACTAAAATTTTTCGCTCACAGCCTTTCATATTTGAGTTAATGATCTTTTGCTTTTCAATAAGGAGATTAGATAAAGTTACAAATAGCTGTTGTTGTTAGAAAGGGCAAAGATGATATTTCTGTTCATTTTTATATTTCTTGTTTCTATCAAATTTTTTTTTAATTGTTTCTAAAATTGTTTAAGGTGTAGAAAACTTTATCCTAGATTAGTTGCAAACAACAAGCTTTTTTTCAATTAAATAGAATAAAGTAATTTAAATGACATTTTAAACAAATATAACTAGGAATTTCAAAAAAAATTTGCTAGAAATTAGTAATAAAATAACTATTATATTAAACTAAATTGCAGAATGAAGCAAATTTAACACACTTTTTTAAATTTAATAAAACAGTTATGTGAATAAACGATTACAGACAGTTCAAATATGACGTAATTGTTGGTAACTTTGAACTCTCCCTTCCCCCTCTTCAGCAAAAACAAGCAAACCATAAATCTCTGGTCCTTGTGTTTACTATTAATCTAACTTTAGGATTAAATTCAAATAAAAGATGTAACTTTGTATTAAAAAAATTTACTTTTTAATTCATTTTATAAAAGTTTGAGTAAAATATTCCTTAGGAATCTTTTTGTGTTCAAAACTGTGACCTCGAAGAAAGTTTTTAGAGTTTTTCTCTTTCCCGAAATTCAATTTTATTCCACACTTAGCAAGTGTAATTTTTCTGTTATATTTTGATTTTGCTTTTTACGAAAAATTTGGAAATAAAGGGATTTTAATGTCTGACGTAAGCATTGTACATACACCTCTCGTCCTTGTGAGCAAAAATAAGCACATCACAAACCCCTCCTCGTTAGGCACTTGCGTTATATTTGAATAGCCCTTTGTCAAAATAGCGTAAAACGAAATTACAAGAATAAGAAATACAGTAAAAATGCTATTTCATCAAAAACAATGGGCTCAGAATATCCGTGTAAGCAAAACATCATGTTTAAAAAACGAAAAAAAAAAAAAATCCTAAGCAACTCGAACTATATTTTATGTTAAATTTAACTTCGGATATTTTACATTAGTATCTGATAAACACAACAGGTCCGTAGAATATCCTTTCTGGCAATAGTTCACCCCTGTAGCCTATGCTTCAGTCCACTCCAAAGACATGAAACATTCCACTGTAATTGCATTAGTCAAATGAAGTGGAGAAAAAAATCATTAGTTCATGACATCACATAAGAATGTAGTAAAAAGGCACCACCCCTTATGTGTTCACCATGGAGGGAAAATAAAATCTCAAATTTATTATTGGTTTTATTTTATTTTATAACCGGCGTTGAGCAGCCGACCCAATTCTGCGTATAAGACTATCAATGTTTAATTCCGAAGCCTTGTAATTTTGAGCCCAACCCAGAAAACAAGGAAACTCCTAGATCAAGCATTGGCACAAACTAGCCTTCGTGGAGGATTTTTAGATGGAACTAACCCACATTTGAGTTGCATGGAGACGAATATCACGAAAACCTCGCACGGTTAGCCGACAGCAAGGGGATTCTAGCCTATGATCCTTCTACTGAGTGTATTTATTCTACGTCAACACTGTGGCCGGGAGTAGAATTCGTATCAACCATCCATCGCTGGGATTCGAACCTGGGCACCTCAATAGGAAGCGAACGTTACATCTCTTGAGTGACCGCAGTTCCATAATTATTGGTTAATCTCGAATAGACAAAAAAAAAAAAAAAAAATTTATAAATAAAAATGTCGCCGAATTTAGCAATTGAATCAAAAATAGTTGTTCTTGTCTATATTTTTAGAGAAATAGTGGCTCTTCTCCAAAATAGTCGTTTTAGTTACCAATGGAATCCCCTGCAATAATTCTAGAGAAATACGCATTTCAAAATAAGAAGGTCTGCAAATATTCATTATCTACTTTCAAAATAATATAATTTATTGACGCATCTTTAATGAAAAAATGCTTCATAAGTTATCATGTAATTTAGTTTTAAAGGTGTGCCTTTTAATTAATTTCCACTTAATTTGCTGCTCCATGAAACTCCATTGCAAAAGCTGCTCCATTGCAAAAGCTTAACACTGGAAGGTACTGGATGGATAATCTCTCTTCAGTTTTCTAATGATACAATTTAAAAATAAAATACAAACCGAAGAAACATTTCAATAAATATTTTTTTTTCCCTTTTTGCTAGAATATAAGTTAAGAGTTTCAGAGTACAAGACACGGAGATTCTGAACTAATTACTTGCGAGAAATATGTATTTTCCAGTTAATGATCTGTTTCATTTGAGATTTAAAACTTTGATGAGAAAACAAGTGTTTTTACTTAATATCAATTAGTTGTTCAACATCCAGATAAATGAAGTTCTACATTACAGCATACGGTTTTAAACTTTGCCCAAGCTTTAACATATTTAAATTCTGCCCATTAAGCTATTAAGATTGAAGTATTATGTGCCTAGAAGATTAGATCAAGTGATCCTCCTAATCAACAAATTATTATTTAAAACAAACGCAGATAACCACAATTACCTGTTTTTATTCAATTTTTTGTTGAAGGATATACATCTTGCATTTGAAATACAAAGCTGATAGACAACAAGCAGAAGTTATATAAAAATGCTTCTGCTAACATCCTTCACATTGCTCACAATCCCACCACACACACACAGCGATGAACATAAATTAGAATGAACACAGATAAGACTTAAAAACAATGAAATATAACACAGTTTTATACACATAATTATCTAAAAGAAACAACAATTTGCTTAGGTTGCTCATACAGCGTGCTGAAGCGAAAAAGTGACTAGATTTGAATTATAAGGAAAACATTAAAAATATTTTTAAAAATTTTCTATAACACACTTACTAATATGTAGGCATAACAGAGAAATAATCTATAACTAGACAAAGATAAGAAATCATTGTACTTGTAATAATCCTAACATATATATTCTAACATATATATAAATTGAAGCTATAAATTCAAAAGGACGCACTCCAGCAATTTATACGCAATGGGTGGAGAGTTAAGGCTTTAAATATTGCTTTATTTTTTTCTTCATCTTCTTAATATTATCAGCTTTTCATTTCATTAGTACACTTTTTGGGGGATTTATAAAAATATAATGATTAATACAGACTGTACAAGAAAATTAATCAGAAATTAATAAATTTTGATTTAAAGTAGGATATGTCACCATTTGAGCTGAGGACAGTGTTAAAGCCTAGATTTAAGTACATGCATGAAAAAAATAAATATTAAGTAATTGAAGTGGATTGACATATCATTCAATAAATTAAAATACAGGTAATCGTTACGGAATTGATATGATACTTATTAATTATAAACATTTAAAATCTGAAAGATAATTTTATACAGAATTACAGAAACTGTTTTGTCTTTTTTTTTTTTGGTCTATAGCCCTGATGTCTTCACGATTTTAATCTTTCACAATTTTGACTAAAATGCACTTAAATTTTCCTGTTATGCACGATTTGCCCGTTGAATAGCAAGAAAAATTGAATTTTCATTGCAGGAAGACCAGCAGCTGTAACTTTGAGGGGGGGAAAAAAACTGGCACTAATTCTCGGAGGGTTGATGTTTCTTTATCATATGATAGATACCACTAAAGTTCCTATATGTATCTAAAAGTAGATTAGAAAGTTAAAAGTTACGGGTTAAAGTAAAATTTATCAAATCTTTGATTCGTTGAGAGTCACAAATTTAAAAAAAAAATCCTTTATAACTAAAATGGAGTTATCTTTGTCCAGCAGAGTATTGGATGAGCATTCCTTTTTCTTGTTATTAAAATTAATTTAAACTGTTCAAAGTTCGATTATACTCAAAATTAGCGTTAAGTACCCATATATTTTGCAAAATAATTAGCTCCTGAAAACTATAACAGCTATATTTGGCACTTTTATCAAAGTTATTCATATGATAAAAAGTTAATTTTGTGATTATTCACTAGTTTTCTTGTTAAGATGTTATTTCTGGTAGAAAATTTAACAAGGTAAAAATAAAGGCATATTTTCATATTGAAGCTAAAAAATTAACACAACATTAGTTTGCATAGTTTTTTGTCCTTTGGTGAAATGTAGCACAATGCATGTAACATTAATTTCAATTCTTAGCAGGAAAGCAAGATTTCCTGGAAGCGTAACCAAGTACGGTAAATAATTCGGCTATTTCTCTCTTTTGCAACCACTATCTAAAAAATTCAAGAGTTGCTTGTCAATTTTTTTTTAATTATTAAAATATAGGAACTCCAGTTAGCACTAGCACTGATGAGACTTAATACTCAATGGTTCAAACAATTTTAAACAAAATTAATCAAAAAGTAATAGTTTACAAAAAAACTGTAGGTACAAAATTTAGAGTTTTGAAGCTCTATTTTTACATGCGTATTAATTTGAATAAAGCAACTATTTGTAATTTGTTTATTAATCTAGCTTTGTAATAAAAAGTATTTTAGAAAATTCTTACAACTAAATCTAAAAAGAATTATATTTTATAATTGTAGACTAGCTTTTCTAACAGATGAGAACTTTAAATAATCTCTTTCATGTAATAAACGAAGCATTTTGAGTATATATTATTGTTAATTATTTAAAAATATAATCTTTATTTATAAAATGAATACAGCAGCGCTGCAAAATGACTTTATGAATCCGAAATCCCATTCTATTTAATAAATATTTTGAGATTTTAATATATCGTCATTCGCTCTTATGATTACTTCTTGCGGCGTCAATCATAACAAAGGAGTCTGGATATAAAAATCAGAATGGTATCATCATTATACAAAAAGAATATTAAAATAGATTGCGAATAAAATCAGATGGATTAAAATTGAAATATTTCCGATTATATATATACTGAAAATGATAATAAGCATATTTTGCATAGTTATCCACTAGTACAAGTCCCTATTTTTATGAACTTTATTTTTTACATGAAACAAGAAAACTCCTCATAATTATTTTAAAATATTCTCAAGTATTATATATAACATGAAACTTTTTAAAAAGTTTCAAATTTACGTGTTTGAAGGGAAAAAAAAAGAAAGAAAATCAATCCTAAAAGAGACTACAGGTGAGAAAAATTGCATAATATGTGAAAAAGTTAGCTATTATCTACTATTTGATCTATGTATGATTACAATAATAAATTATATTACTGTTGACTGTAAAAGCATATATCAGTTAAAAAAATATGTAGCGTCACCATTGAGTAGCAATTATAACAACCTTTTTTTGCATTAATTAGCCATTTAAAAAACAAAGTTAAAAATCAATTTATGAGTGTAATAACAAGGTAAAATTAAATAAATAAAAAACTTGATGAAGAAAATTGTTAAACAAAATTACTTTGTTACATAAATTTTTTTAAACGCTGATTTTTTTTTACTCAGAAGGTAATGAAATTTCCCCTTTTTAAGTGCTTCATCCAGAAAATTTAAAAAGCATAGTGCCTGATAAATTTGTATGAATTATAACTTCAATTTCAACAACAATAAAAGTCATTGTTTATATAAGCTCAGATATATAAAAAGCTTAAAGGCAATAATTGTACAATTATTGAAAATACTTCATTAAATATATATTTCAAAAAAGACTTTTTAGTTTTGAAAATGCATACCAATTTTAGAAATGTTTATAGCAAAAGATTTGAAGCTACAATAGTAGCATATATGTTATTCTCCTTTATAAACAATGTATATAATTTATAATGCTAAATAAAAAATTTTACTAAATTTTCTGATGATAAAAAACAGTGTAGAAGATGTAAGAATCTTGTAATATTAATAAATTCAGAGAAATTTGTATACATAGTTAATTTTTTAAGAAATCTATCTACACATGAAAAAATTGAGTATAAAATTTATAAATTTGAACTTTTAATGTACAAAATTAGTTAAGTAAGAATTTTTTAGTTCAAAAACTTTCTCTGAAGTTAAAAGAGAATCTACAAACAAAAAATGCCTAATAGAATTTAAATTGCAATTGTTCATTTCAGAAAATTTTCTTTAAATATTTGAATTTAATTATTATGCTTAAATATACACACAGAGGCAATAAAAATAATGAAAATATAAGTTGCATAGTAAGTTATTACATTAAAAAAGATAATTTTAAATTCTTGCTTAAGCTCCATAATAGATTTTATAATTAACATTGATTAAAAAAAGAAAAGAATACAGAAAAAAATGCCTAACATTTGAATTAAATTACACAATTCTGCTAGTGGAATTTTTTTAATCAAATAACAGTAAAAATTTTCTCGAATGCATTACCCTGCAAAAGGGGGGAAAAAAACTAATTTATTAAATTAGATAAGTATTCATGATTTTCAATTTCAGATGTAAACAGAAAGTTTACTGAATTGCTTTTTAATCAGATACTAAGTCAAACAAAAAATAAACAGTGATTTTTTTCTTTTGCAAGGTAATGTAATATTTAAGAAAATTTTTATCCACGGATAGTTTAGCTTTCAACAGAACTAACCATTTTTTTACAAAAATTATTCATATTTCATTAAATACATACATAATTAATCAAAAGAATAACACATTTCTTATAATACGCAGCCTACTTAGATAATTAATTTATGCTTGCTTGTTTCATTAATACTAAAAAACAGAGCTATATTTTATTATTAATTGTAATGTAATAAATAAAATAAAAAAGGGCAAGTCATCACAATGTAAATTTTTTAATAAATACCCTTTATATCAGCACTTTGCTACTCAATGTATTTAAGACAGATGCATATCTGCTAAATAAAAAAAAAGTGAAGTCCTTTGTCTTTCATTAACATTAATTTCTTACCAAACAGCTATACTTTAGTTAATTATCCATAAAAATATGCATTTCAGTGAAACATCCAACTTTTACTAGAATAAGATACCAATTTAATTTACAGTACTTGAAACACTTCAATGTGATTTTTCATCCAATTACACCGACAAAATAAATGAATTACTTTTAACAAGTATAATACTCAAGAAAAGTTAAAGATAAAAAAGAGCAAATTCTATCTAACATAAATGAATATATTTATAGAAAACCTACTTTATAGCCTAACTTTTTTTTTTTAACAATAGAATGTTTGATTTTCAATGAAATCTTTTAGCATATTATACTGACTAGTAATCATAGTATAAATGAGTAAATATAAAAGTAAAATCATTAATATATGACTAGAAATTAAAGTAGAAAAAATAGATTTGGAATGGTTAATGACTCTGAAAAAAAAACAATTACTTTCCCAAACATACTGTAAAAATAAATAAGCTAATAAAAGGAAAAATAAATGCATCCTTAATTTAAATATAAATACAATAAAAATAAGTAACAAAATAACAAGTTTGCACAATTATACTAAAAAAAATAAACTCCAATTTTATAATGGAATTCAAAGAAACCCTTTACTTTTAGCAAAACTAGGTTTGTAAGACAATTTCATATGTTTTAAAAAACAGCCAGCTTTAAAATAAGAGAAAGTAAACTTTTTTCCCTCTTACTTACATTTGATACTATAATGCATATATTTTTTTATTTGCTTTACTTCATTTTTAAATTAAAACTAAAGGTCTGGTTTCTTAGAACTAGCGCCTTATCTGGGCGTCAGCGGAAAGTTGACGTAGATCTGACGCCAAAAAAAGACTTTTTTGTTAGCTCAGCGTGAGCAGTCGGTATAACGCAGACATTATCTCTCATTGCGCATGCGTTACTAACGTAAACAAATATTTATTTTGAATTTGTATTGATTTTGTTATCGTCGACCAGTGTTTTAGAGAACAAATAATGACTTTGTCCAAGAAAAAACACATTATAGCTGAGCTAAATGAAGAGTGCTATGTTTAATGAAGAAGCTATGTTTAATGTCAAAATCAAAATCTTGGCTGATTTTAATGTGCTGTTGGATGTTGTCCGCCATTGCTTCTGTAGTTAACGTCACGTTGTAATCCAACTGCAGTTGAGTTGGACGGCAATTGTAGTTCAAGATGAGCGTTCGATGACGTATACTATCAAACTCACAAATGGACCGATCAGAGGTTAGCGCTGATTACCAGCTGACGGCGTCCTGTCCTAAGAAACCAGGCCTTAAGGGTTGCAAAAAAGCAGTAAATATCATTTTAACTCTTTGCAGTATAAGATATTCTGCATTTAGTTTAGTTTTAAATAATTAAAATGAGTTTAAGAACAAGTGATGATTTTTTCTTATATAAAACTAAAAACTTTTGCATAACTTCTATTTTTGTTTGAAAAAATATTTTCTATATTTTTTCTTTTCTAGCCTAGATATATTTCTCTTACATTTCTAAATTATCTTATAGTTACAAGCTTATTAAAGTACTTTTATTTATCTCAATTTAGTTGACAGCTTCTGAAGTGCATGTTGCGCATTTCAGGGGTAAAAAGAATAATTAAAGGAAAAAATAAATAACCAATAAAACTTTATTATTGGAAAATACCTGGCCTTTGTTGTAATCTAGTCAAAAACATACCATTTAAAACATACAAAAACTTAAAAAACAATATTATTTTCATAAGCATGTCTTTTTCTTGTTAAAAAAAAAATAAACAAAAATATATAATGTTGCATACATTTAGCACTATGCATAGTAGATTTGTACCATCCTTATCAACTAATAGTAGTCATTTATACTTACTAAAACACTTACAACTTTAAGAACGATAGGAACCGTTAAAAAAGTTTTAAAACTATATGACTTTTTCAAAACAAGCACCACTAACTATTTCAATAAAAATAAAATATACCTATTTAATACAATACTAGTAAAGTTAATAAAACATAATAAAATTAATAATAACAATAAATTAATAATAACATGGAATTTAAAATAAGCACTTTAAACTACCATAAAATAAATTTTTTTTTTTTTAAAGTATAAGGTTATGGCTCGTATAAATCTAGTACCTATCACACATTTCCACAGTCATTCTTGATTTTGAAATTACACTTTATTTGTACACACAAATATTTGATTATTTATACTAGAGTTATAGATTGAAGAGAAGGCAAAATATAATGAAGATCTGCATAATTTTCAGTATTTTTAGTTTACCATTCTCAACATGAATTAAAGCTTAAATTTATACCAAAGCAGAGGAGATGTATATTATCTGGACCACAGCAGTCAGCTTTTCAGAGCAACAGGTTGATGGAAATAAGTTAACACTCATTAAAAAAAAAGGTTAGCACTGACAGTTGGCGTTAGAGGGAGTTGTATGTTCATTCAGTCTAGTGCCCTTAGAGGCACTGACCAAGCTGGGATCAGAATCAAGACTCTCTGACATCTTGTCACAGATAATGTCCACCAATCTCTCAAAAACTGACTTCACATTCAGATTTTCTTTGGCAGATGTCTCAAAAAATTCTAACCCTAGTTGATCAGAAAGTTGCTTTCCTCGCTCAGTGGATACTACTCGCTCATCCTCCATGTCACATTTGTTACCAACGAGCACTACTTGAGCATTATCCCAAGAATATGTCTTTATTTGGGTGACCCTGCAATGAAATAGGTATGTAGTCCTAAGTATGCACTTCAAAATAATAATAATATATATATAAATAATAAACAAATAAAATTAAAATCAAACTAATTTTGTTTTTTAAAAAAAAAATTTATATCAACTGAAAAAACTTGAGTACAACTAGATACTACTGCTTAAATTATTTATCATGATTTATTATTTATCAATTATTTAGGGCAGAAACCCACAAGACTAGAAAACTTCTGGACGGTATGCAATATATTTCAATTGTAAGTAATACAATAAATAAAAAAACATTAAACAAATAAAATTAAAATCTATTTTCTTTTTAAAAAATGTATTTATATCAACTGAAAAACTTGAGTACAACTAGAAACTATTTCTTAACTTATTTATCACTATTTATTATTGATCAAATATTTAGGGCAGAAACAAACAAGACTAGAAAACTTTTCGTAAATCGAATTAAAATCTATATATTAAAATTTATTAAAAAACTAATTAACTAATCATAATCAAAACTAATCATGTAGAACAATTGAAGATATTGAGTATAATTAGAAAATATAATTTAATTTGTATATGAACTTATATCATGAAATGAGTTGTGGTTCATATCAAAATTTATTAAGGGCAATAAATAAAACTTGTAAACTTTGATGAAAACTAAAATTTTTATTAGATTTTCCTAAAAGGGCAAAATTTTAAGAATATACAGATAGTCAGTCTAAAAGAAATAAAGTAAAAATGCTGACAAAAATGCCCGATCATAAGGGTTCACATCAGCAATTGAAATTTAGTGGTCCAATATGACCACCTAGTATCATTAAGTGGTCTAAAAAATTTATAGGGCCAAAAATTTATAGGGCACACTGACCAAATAAATAAAGAAATGAGTAAAACAGACAAAATAAAAGCTAAAAATGATCTAAAATCTTTAATAAGAAGCAAATTTTAAAAGAGCAAAAAAATTATGTTTTATTGATGAACAATTACACCGTTAGTACATGAAGAAATACCAGAGTTTATGCTCGAGTAATATTTATATACATATTAATTGTTATCCTCACATTATAATTGATATCCTGATTGTTATCCTCATATATCAATAAGCGACATAGTAAAAATATAAAAATAACAGTTATTCCAATTGAAAAATCTTAAAACTAAGACCTATTCTATTTGTGCAACATTTTCCATTAAACTAAACCAATCATAGAACATTTGGCGACAATTGTTGCCAAACTGAACTGAACTCTAACCATCACAATAAACAAATCATCATTTGAATCTGCAAAGGATCATTATGAGTCTAATAACTCATAAGCAATATTTTTATTTATTTCTTATAACTATTTTTTCTAGAAAGTAGTAATTTGATTTTTTCAACCACATGTAATTTTTTTACATACTATGCTTTAGTACTAAATAATAGTTATTGTCTTGAAAATATTAAGATTGGCTGAGAATTTGATTGAATAATAACAATCCCCACTTTAAAAATCCTAGTGCAGCTGCAATGAAAAACTGTTTAATGCTTTGTTTCATTCAAGCTATGATTTATTTAGTAAGATGATTCATTCTTTTAAATGCCATAAGCAAAAATTAGTTTTGAATTAAAAAAAGTAAAAACTTTAAAAAATTAATGCAAATTGTTTGAAAGGATTTTATATCAAGTACAACTAACTTTAGAATTTGAGTTTTAAAAGCAAAACTATAGTAAAATAAGAACTGTTCTAATACAGTTGAAACTCATTAAAGAATGAAATTATAAAACTACCAAATCTCCATAATATTGTTATTACTAGAGCCCGGATTTTGATGACCTAAAAAATCTCAACTAATGCCCTTAAAAAGTGAAAAAAATGCCCTTAAAAAGAGCCAAAAATGCTCTTAAAAATGCAAAAATTGCGCAAAAAATGCCGGAAATAAAGTAAAAATATTGAATTAAAAAAATATTTTGGTCTTTAAAATTATTATGAGTCATTTAAAAAATATAAAGCGATGCAATACTTGTTCTACGTTCATTGAAGTTAGAAAAATATGTTTTATATCCTAAAATAACAAAAAAAGGAAAATATATTGACACCAAAATATTTTTATTTTGTATAGAAACTTTAATGGATATAACAACTTCCATCTCATAATATTACTAAATATCAGAATTACATTGGATTATTAAATGTTTTTTGATAATTTGAAATGTAAACGAGCGTCTCTTGTCTGAAAGTAAATTTTCATTCCGGCAGAAGCTTCTTTCAACGTCTACTGATGTTATAGGTGCGTACTTGAAAAAGACGGTCTCTCTTACTTACAATTCTTCTTCAATTTGAAAAGATTTTGCTTCACCTGTTAATATTCTATAGATTTTCTTCATTGTTTGGAAGCCAGTGTAATAATGAAAATTGATAAAAAATAGTAGAAATTGAAAAAAATTAACAAAAAACTTTAAAAAATGCATTAAAATGCAAAATACGCCCTAAAATTTAAAGAAAAATGCCCGATAAATCTAAAAAAATGCTCTAAAAGACAAAAAATGTCCAAAAATGCAAATGTCATCAAAATCCGGGCCTTAGTTATTACTAAAAATTATCATAAGAAATCTATATATACAATGCACAAGAGTATATACATACTGATTTTATAATTTATTTTCTATTTTTTCTTGAGTAGGTATTTTTACAGAAAATTAGTTTTCTGAGTATTTCTACAGAGTAATACTTTTACAAGTTCTACTGTTGTATTGAGTTAAGAGAAGAGAGGTTAAAATCACGAGAGGAATTTATTATACTTGCAGGAAATGAATATTTTTCGTAAGGATGAGCATTAAGTTAAATGGCACAAAAGTTGGCAGTGGCTCTTGCAGTATCAAACACAAACATTTTTTTCAACCTAATTTAATTA
This sequence comes from Parasteatoda tepidariorum, assembly GCF_982258835.1. Classification (NCBI taxonomy): domain Eukaryota; kingdom Metazoa; phylum Arthropoda; class Arachnida; order Araneae; family Theridiidae; genus Parasteatoda; species Parasteatoda tepidariorum. Next base: position 56,436,020 of record NC_141761.1, read on the forward strand.
AATCAAACACAAAAATGAAAAGGTAATTTGGGTACCCCATAGAAATTGGACTTACATGAACTAGATAAAATCCTTAAGGGAGTGAAAATATTTAACTGACCTCTAGCTATGAAGCAAATAATAATCTGGTAGCATAATATGTCAAATGTCATGTTATCTCCATACTGAATATTCAGAAAACAATTCTATTATTTTATTTAAAATCAGCAGTCCCAAAAAACTACATATTTTTGTAGTTAACTACAACTACTTTTAAAATGTAGTGCTGTCACCTTTATCAGCCATATCAATTAAATCCTTGCATATGTTCACTTTCACTTCTTTTTGTTCAGGTGATAACATTTTTGGAACCATATGCAAACATGTTCAAATCATTATGAAGAATGCTGTGAACACCCCTGTGTGAAGTTCCAAGTTCAAAGGCAATAGCATCAATGGACAATTGCCTATTGGCATGCACAAACTTTCAACATTTGCAAATGCACTCAACATTTTCATTTGTGGTGGAAGAACGAGGCACCCAGTTAGAAGATCATCTGCAATGTTTGTGCAACTTTCACGAAAATGCTTATGCCACTCATACACAGACGTTTTTTTCAAGGCATCATTTCCGTTCACTTTCTTCATTTCAGAAGGAGATTTACTAAGCAAAATGTAGAATTTTATGTTTGGATGCTGTTTTAAACACGACATTTCAAAGTCTGAAGAATGAAAAATTTGCTTTGTCAGAAATAACCTGCAGCTAATACAGACAGTACCAGAAATGAATTCCAAATGGCTGTGTGTTTTCATTATTAGTGCTACCAACCTCTAATAGAATGTTTTCCCTCCAACAAACACCTGTGTGAATGTAGGCGAGTATTTTGGGAATTTATTGACTCTACCTTGTATATCTTAACATTATGCAGTTTAACTTCTATTAGCATTTCCTTTATTTTCAACTCAGAATTTAAGTTTCAGTTTTTTTTTCAAGTACTTAAATAATGTGAAATAAAGCTCTTATTTAAATACTTCATTTTAATAAAATACTTCCAGCATTCAACCTATTTTGATGATTATTTTTGGTAAGATTATACTATAATTGGTAAGTTTAGAATTGCAATTGGCAAATTTTTTGTTCCATTCATAACAAAAATGAAGCAAAATGGAAATTTTTTTTAAAATTAAGCAATATTTTTATAATTCTTTCTGATCCTTTTATCATTATTAGTAACAAGTCAAATGCAATTAAAAAAAATTTCCAAGCATTCAACTTTCTAAAAAATTAGTGCAATAGAAGTAACACTTTGTGCTACGGATGCAAAAATTCCAAAATTAAAAACTATAAATGACACTTGTTAGGTATAAATATATGTAAGAAAGACAACAAAAAAAAAATATTTCTAAACCTTTGTTCCCTTTATTTGTGATAAAATTCAAGCCTATATCATTTAGAATGTGTTATATTTACAGGGTAAATATTTTCAGATGAAATATTTTACTAAGTGGCAGAATGTGTAACAAATATTCTGCCACTATTCAGTACTCGGTCTTTTTGCCAAATATTTTGTTGGTCAAATGTTTGGCTAAATATTTGGTAAAGTATTTTTTTGGAAAAGTATTTTTCGACAAAGTTTCTTTTTTGGAGAATAGATTAAATGAAGAATAATCTAAAATCATAATTTCATATTATCATTAGAAATAGTTTTAACATGTATAATCATTAAGTTCTATTGCTTGCACATGGCTTGCAAATTTGATATCTGGAAGATAAATGGAAAAGCAAAATTTAAAGAATTGAAACTAGATAATTTTACACTGAACCATGAGTTTTGTACTGCTATTTTTTAAAATTTTGTTCTAGCAAGTCAATTTTACCGTATTTTCAAAACTTTTTGTTTTAGGATTTTTTTGTTGTTTTTGTTATGGTGCACATTTCAGCAAAGCGTTTCTGATATACTTCACACTTTCACTGCCACTTTTCTCCTGTACGGCAAGACAGATAACTGGTAACATAGAAAACCGTAATTTTCTGTTTCTTTCAATTTTCTTTTAATCAGTATTTTTACCATGACACAGCATTTTTTAAGAGCATTTCTAATTAGCGTTATTCTTTTATCATCAGTTTTGTCTAAAATTACAAGAACGTGAAAAAGTAAAATTTAGATTTTTAGAGTTAATTTTTTACCCCATACCAATTTTAGGTTTCCTACAGCTAGGTTTTGATTGATTTTCAATAATGACTAAATTTATTTAAACATAAAAAATATTTATTAATGATTTTTTACAAAAAAAACAACAACTTGTTATTCGATTGTCGAATATTTGGTATTCCGTAGATCTTTTTGGTTAAATATGTTCGGTATTCGGCCAAACCACTATTCTTTACATTCCTTCTAAAGTTTATAATATTTTGGAAAGAAATAGCATTTTAAAGATTGGCAATATTTGATATCAAAACTCAAAATTCACAGTGGTTTGTTGGTCCGTAAAATAATTAGCAGAGGTTCCAAGACCAGCAATCAATGCAAAGAGATGGCCTGCTCTTTAGGATTTTTTAATTTCGAATTCACGTTTTGGTGGTTTAATTTTAATATGAATTCATTTTATTAATTTAACCCACTGACGGTTCTGCACGTAAAAAGTCGCATTTTAACCTGCAGTCTTCTCTGCATAGCAAAACCGGTTTTCCCATGTTAACTGATAGGGGAACTGTGTGTAGGGGAGAAACATTCTCCCAATTTTGCCCATTTCCGCCAGTGGGTTAAAATAAAAAAAACGACTAATATCAACAGGACTATATTAACCAGAGAAAATTTGTACACACTAGTAGTATCTGATAGTTACTGGTATTTCACACCAATGAATGACTAAATTAACATAATTTTTACCCTTGATGTTAATTAAATATTCAAGTCTGTCAAGAGAAAAGCCTCCAACTGACATGAAATATAAATTATTTTTTTTTTACTAAAATTGAAGATTATGAAATTTAAGTTCTAAAAATTTTACCTACCAACCAAATTTTGATAAGAAAAAGTATTTTTCTTTCTTATATTGCTTGTACAAATAGTGATCTCTATAGGATATATTATTCCTTGAAATTGCTCTAAAATTTAATTTAAGGCTCACTAAAACATTAAAGTGTTTAAACATTTTCGAAATTTCATTTTCTAGAACAGTGTTGCATAAAAACTGAGGAACATAATTACTTTCGTGAATGCAAAAATCAGATAAGAGATGCATTCATCAGGTGTATTTTAAGGAGAACTTCTCTGTCATGCAACAACGAAATGAAGTACAAAGTTCACACAGGACAAATGACTTAATTATCCTACACACACTTTTGTGCAGTTGCACACACTGTACGAAGAATATATTCATATGCAACAACCTTAGATTATTTGCCATATGAAAATTTATTTACAGAGCTAAGAAACTTCACGATCTTCAGTACATTGATATTTTTTCTGATGATTTCTGTTTTTCTGATGCACATAGTTTTAAAACATTCCAAAAATGTGAATAATTAAATACCAGCTGAGCCTATCAGATTAAAAGGAAAAACTTAATTTTTTTTTATTTTTCTACATATTTTAAGGTTTATTATGGCATTGTAAATTTCTTATGTCACAATTAAAACATGAGCATTATTTATTTCTCATTTAATTGCAAACATGATCAAGAAATAAACTTCCTACTTAATAAATCTTTAAATAATTTTTTTATATTTTTATATGCTTATTTATTTTTATAAAAGAAGTGTAGTGTACAAAAAAGTACTTTACTCAAAAATTTGTAAGCAAAGCTCTTTCTTACTTATCAAATATATTCATAAAACCATTTTTCTTTTGTAATCTTTTATTTACTCATGGCTTCTATTTTGTAAAAGCTGATCCCCAATTTAAAAATCAGAATCTTATCACTATATCCAATTAATTTGCACGTTTCAGAAATTTTCAAAGTCATAATCTTTACAACTTGAATGTTTTTGATAATAATATAATCTTCTTAAAAACCCTTTTTTTTTTAAATTTTGTTATAATGCATAGAAATATGGAAACTGCCTACTGTGCAATTTTGATATTTATGTAAGTTACATCCTTAACAGTCAGTCTTTATTATTTTTTTAAAAAAGACTATATTTTATAGTTTTCAAACAAGTGCAGAGGACTCCCAAGAATCATCCCTATAAAAAATATTAAAAGTATTTATGACTTTTTAATCAAATTATACACAGTCGAAGTCTGCAAATGTTATGTCCATTACAATGGAATTGTCCATATTAGGTACTTCCACAGTACCAGAAGTATCTATCAACATAGTTAAGAAACACTGGCATAAAACTTTATATGGCGATTTTTAATAGTTCTCTTCAAGAGAATTGAATGAAGGAAATTATCAAATAAAGGAAGGACGCAATTTTGAATAAATATAAAACACGATACTATTTTTTCTGAAATCAATATAAAGAAAAATAAAATTTTTACCAGTCATGAACGCTGTTAAAAGATTCCTCATTTGTCACATCATACATAAGAATAAAACCCATGGCACCACGATAGTAAGCAGTTGTAATAGTTCTATATCGTTCCTGTCCAGCAGTATCCTATAAAATATAGATACACAATAATGCATTAAAAGAATTTAATTTTAGTAATCCAAATAAATAGGTATTTCAAAGGAAAATAACATTATATAACATAATGCAAGAGCAATCAATATCAAAACATAAAAATTTTTGGAGTTCTGCACACATTTTTTGAAATTTTTTTTAGAATTTGAAATTAGACAACTTTTAAAATACTTGTGTAAAAATTTTCCTGCAGTTAATAAATTTCTTCGTTAATATTTGGTTATGATATATTTAAGATGAATATTTGACATAATGAATATAATATATATGAATATAATGATAGAAATATTTAAGATGAATAAAAAACTGAAGTTGCATATTGAAAAAAAGAAAAAGAGAAATAAAAAAAAATTCTCTTGATTCATAAAATAAAACTTTAAAGCTGAAAATAATATTTTTCGCAAAACATATCCATAAAACGTTAAAAGAAATTTAGTCTATTAGATACTCGTTTAAAAATGTTGCACTATCACAAAAGCACCCAGAGAAACAGAAGGTTATACATAAAAGCGAAATAAAAAATAGAAATCGATCTTAATTCTCAAAAAAAAAAAATTTTAAAACTGAATATCTCAATTTTCCAATATCTGTGTTTTCAAGAAAAAGTATAAAGCTAGATAGAAACCAAAACAAAAATAGTTTTTAATTTCTTAAGGAAAAATTTAAAGCTAAAAATCTAAATTTAATTTTGCACACTGTCATATTTTTTGAAAAAAAAAAAGAGGATAAAAACAAATATAAATTAGAAACGCTTTTTAAAAATGTATCATAATAAAACTGCTGATAAAAAGTAAAGTTAAATCAAGCAAAAGAGAAAGCGAGAAAAAAAATTTAGCCCTCAAAAAATTACTTCAACATTAAAAAACATTGTTTTCCACACATCTAAAATATTTTAATGTTACTGGTTCTTACGGTACAGGCAAAAAATTGAAAATAAAATAATCAAGTCTATCAGAAACACTCCATTAAAATGCTGTGCTAGAATAAAAAAAAAAGCAGCAAAAATGTTCTCTCTTAAAAAACAAAATCTTTTAAACAAAAATTGTTGAAAAAGTAAAAAAATTGACTTGTCCGAATATAATTTAAATAAATTAGCAATATGAAATTCGTGGTTCATAATAAAGTAATCAAGTTTCAATTCTCACAATTTCAGTTCTTCATTTATCTTCTGAAACATAAATTTGCAAGCTGTGTGCAAGTTGAAGAACTTAAATATGTGTAAAAACTATTACTAGTAATGTATAATAAAAATTACGATTTCTAATTATTCTACATTAAATCTATTTTTTTTAAAAAAAAACTCAAAAAATACTTTGCCAAATATTTGGCCAAATTTTCAATCTGAAAGATCTGAATACTGAATAAGTGCCGAATATTCGGTGCATCCCTGATCAAAATAATCTTTTGAAAACATAAATTACTTGAATTTTACTTCTTTCCTTTTTATGGAATTTATAAAATTCTTTATTAGTCAGCAGTTTTCAAAATTTTTACTATAGCAAAAATTTGAAAAATACATTCTAGATCTATCATGTGTGAGTCAGAAACAGAAGTTAATCCCCATGTTAATAGGATTATTCTTTTAACTAATAAAAATTACTTCCTTTGGAGAAAGTTCTTTATAAAATACACATAAAGTTAATGAATCACAAAAAATATTTTCAAATGCTTAACATAATTGTCACAGAATAACTAGTTTCTACCAAAAAAGAAGAAAAAAATCTATTTTTGATTTTACTGGCCACCATAATAATAACATAATTTTACATACTATACAACATGAAGCTGCTCATTTATTCCTTAACTAAAAATTACGTAATTCAATTATGCAAAAAAAAAAATTCTTTTTAAATTTAAAATTACAGTAACACTTTAAAACTAATAAAGTCATTGGGTGTATTCTTTAGATTTAGATAAAAAAATATATAAATTTAAAAAATGCACTTAACAATTTAAATTGAAATAAAAGTTTATGCAATATAAATATATATAAATAATGATTATACTGAAATTATGAAGATGTGTAGAGAATTAAGCAAATTAAGAAAACCTAAATAAATATTACAAATGAAAATTTATGTATGTCCCCTTTAAAATTTTTAATAAAATTGCAACTTTGTCAAATACTTTTTTCAATCAAAAGTTTCAATAACTTTGAAATAAAAATAAAGTGAGTATTGGTGAGAAATGCAGCTGAAAATTTTTGCAAAAAAAATTTATACCACAGTTCTTATTGCCATTTAGTGTCTTTACCATATCTGAGATTTTATAAAGCAAAAATCTATGACAAATTTTGTTATAATTTAAAAAATCTATGTGTTCAACTATTAATAAATATCATTTCAATAAATATCTTGTTAGCAAAGATCTTAATTGTATAAATTAATTGGTATTGTCTTTAAGTATATAAATTCTTGAAATTTGATGAGTCCAAAATAGAGTCGAAATGAAATAGATCATAGAAATCTGATCACAGTCTTAGAATGTATAAATGGGCAATTCCATGATGACTGACATTACATAAATGGCATGGAAAGGACATAATTCGTATTTTTATTTGGAAATTCTCCTTGTTTTATAAGCAATAAGAGGATTACTTTTTAAAAATTTATTTTTAAAAAAATCAAATTAACAGGAAACATATTTACAGATTACAGAAAGCGACAAATAGAGAAAAAGCTCTTCTGACATTTGTTAAAATTTTTAAGTAAATGATGTTACAAATGCAAACTATATTAAAATTTTAATAAACTTTTTTGTCATTATTATTACAAAATACTTAAAAACTACTTACAATTTTTAAATTCACATCTAAAATAGTTAATAAAAACTAAGAAATTTGTCAATGGAAGGATGCTATTAAACGTTTAATTATTTATTTATTTTTTGTTATGTTGTCCTTCATATCATGGAATTGCACAAATGTTTAATATTTTCTTTATTGCTTTTATAAATAAAAATATCTACAAAATCAAAATGTAAAAATGAGGAGAAAAATAATAAATAATTAACTTATATGCATAACTTAAAATGAACTAAAAAAATAGAAAAAAAGTAAAATTGAATAAAATAAGAAAATTACCCAAATTTGAAGTTTTACTCTTTTATCTTGTCTAAAGACTGTCTTCACTTTAAAATCGATTCCCACAGTACTCACAAATGCTGAAGTAAAAGAATCTTCTGCATATCTAAACAAAAAAGAAGTTTTTCCAACACTGCTATTGCCTATTATTAAGATTTTGAACATGTAATCAAAGTTCTGATCAGCTGCATCCTTTTGCCATCTATCTGGACCTGCTGCCATCTAAAAATAGTGAAAAAGTAATCATTAGAATTAATTTTACTTGAGAATTAAACTTAGAAGAAAGAATTTAGTCACAAACATTGCTTTGAATAATTATATTTTTCCCCATGAAGCATTTCACATGTAAGTTTTTAATATACTTAATTTTTTACACAGTGAAAATTTGGAATCTTTTTAGTTGCAATATTCAGAAATTGCTTATAATTTTAAGCAAATAATTTTCTTTCAAATAAAAATTTGTTAATGCAGGAAAAATATAAAAATAATTTCTTAAATGATTTTTTAATTAATTTTAATTTTTTAACTTCTTATTTATTAATTTTTCAACTCCCAATTAATTCCTTTTTCACTTTTGAATAATGAAAATATTTTCAACAAAAATTAGATATCTAGATACAGTAAGATAAATTTTATTTTATATAGCTATAAAAATATTTTTGACTTTGCATCATTAATTAAAGAAAGTAAACTAATTGTTCAGTATTGGGACTTTCACAGTCAAATTTTATTTTTATGAAATTACAAAACGAGATAATAAAAATTTATTTCAAATGCATTTTATAAGATTCAACATTTATAAATCTTTACTCGATTCAAGTAGAATTCTATATTATAATACTTTATACACATGGAAAAAAATTAATTTCACTTGGGAGAAAAAAGGCTTACATAAATATTTATTTGTTATTTCAGTTCTGCTGTCAATAGACAAAAAGTTTAAAAAAAAAAAAAAAAATGAGAGAACACTTTCTTTTTAATGAATTTTTGAATTTCGAAAGACATTTAAAATAATAATAGTTTGCACAGTGTCTATAAAATAAACAAAACAATTAAAATGAGCAGACATTAAAAAAATCACTCCTTTAAAGCGTAATTGAACCTCTTTGAATTATTTATAATGCAATAGAGAGAACTGAGGTATAGAAAATAAAAACTTTTCAAGAAATACAAAATTTTATAATGAAGAGAACGAAGTTCGGCTAGTTTTAATTAAAAATTTTAAGAGAAGGAAGAAGAAAAAAAATGATTTTACTATACAATTAAGATTTTCTAATTCATACTAGGTACATATACCTAGCGTATTTCTAAAGATAGAAATAATGGATTTCTGTGAATAGTATATTTCGCCAGTGTGTATTGTATTTTAGGATTGTATTTAAAATGAAATTCATAATTGATTAAAAAAAAAAAAGAAAAGAAACGGATATACAAATTGGATTATTAAAAAATTACAAATGAAGTAAAGATATGAAAATAAAATATGAAATTAAAGACATGAAAAAAATTTCGCTGAACAACCAAACTTTAATTATAAACTAAATTAGAAAAAAAAAATTCATGGTAGGAAAAAAAAGCAAAAACAATAATGTAAAGCACAAATAATAATTTATAAGTATTTAAATAATTTTTACAACTTCCTACTTAGCTTTTAATCGAAAGCCGACTAAATTACAAAATCGTGGGAGCACTTTTGCTTATAATATTATTATTATTATAATATAATGTTAATAGCATAATATAAACAAAATCAACCACAGAGAACATCTGCAGTTTTTTTAAGAGAAAAGCATTTAAATTAAGATTACAGCAAAACCACAGATGATGAATTTAAAAATGGAGATTTTATGATTTACCTTAATTTGATCAAATTAGTGTTGATGTCTAATTATACAATATTATTAGTTTCCAATAAATATGTCAATGTCCCCAACAGGTGATAACAGGTTCTTTGAAATGATTAATGAATAATAATGATGGCGCTGAAACGATTACAATTGTGATTATTTTTTATATCGATATCTAATAAACAATCAATACTTTATTAAAGACATTGTAGAGGGCACTTGTGTAAACAAGAAGACATCAGCTCATTGGCTTGTGAAATCGATCATCAACAGTTGTATTTATCTACACGCAGTGTTTCCCAAAGTGTGGTACGCGTACCCCCCGGGGTACGGACACAGCTTAGCGGGAGTACGCGTTCTCATGCGAAATATCTTGCAAGAAGCGAAAATTTAATTTTTTTTTAAAAAAACAAAGCTAGCCATGAAAATTAACGATTACGTATTTTTCTATTGGCTATTTGTTGCAGAGTTAGCAGTTACTAATTAGTGGTGTCAACAGCCAGTTGTGACTTTTAACTTTTGGGCAATTTTTTCATAGTAAAAAATACATGCATTTTTTTATTAGTGGTACACAGCGTTACGAAACATTTAGAAAGGGTACACAAAAGTCATAAGTTTGAGAAATACTGATCTACAGCAACATTACTCCTTAGGTTTTATTATAGATTTTTAAGTTGGATTTTTCTGAACTTTTGAATATTTAGAATAATATCGAGTAGAAAAGTTCTCCTTAAGCGATGATTGCTGAAATCAAAAAAGTAAAAGGGGGAAGAAGAACCACTGTGCCGACCTTGGAATTTCCCAGAAAGCAGCACATTGGTTTCATCGTGTGTCCTTCTTAATAGAAATTTGATTATTTAAATGTTTCAGAAACGTTTCTGTTCAGAAACGGTTCAGAAACGTTTAAACGTTTCTGTGCTTAAAATGCTTATTTATTATCTCAAGCAAATGATCTTCCCTAGTGTCAAAACTAATTCGATTTGCACTTCGAATCGGAATTAATTAATGATCTCAGGATTCTTGATTATTCCCTAAGCAACTTACCACACACAGAATGAATTATTTTACAGTTCTATTTACAAATATATAAAATACAAACTCTCAAGGATATAAAATGACGTAAATATAAATATATTAATGATCAAAAATAAATAAATATAAGCACAAAGTCATTTTGTTTCCTCTCCACAAAAAGAAAACGAACAATCTCAAGAAGAAAAAAAAGAAAAAACTGCTACCATAGCAACTTAATTTTATGAACTAAATCAAAGTTAAAAATTAAGCAGACGATAATTCTCAACATCGTCCCACCTAATTTAATTTCTAATTTAAATTATAGTCGAGTAATTGCATAGTTAGTTTACGTTCAAAAATATATGAATTAAAGTAAGAAAATTAAAATAATGAAATAGAAAATTATGAAATATATAGCGTTCAGAAGTTCAGTCTCTGAGATACTTTGATTCCAGACATTTGAATCTGATGGACAGAACTTACTTCAGTCATATCATCAGAAATAGAATCTTTACAAATTTCATCTCCCACCTTCTCAGATGAATATTTCTCAAAAATGGGATCATTGTTGGAGATTTCACGTGGATATAATACGTGGATATAGTACAAATTTAACTTGAACTTGTTTACGCTTCTGATATTGATGTCTAAAACAGTAAGACAGTATTATACACTTGTTAATAGAACAAAAAATTTAAAGAATTTTTATGTATAAACAATACTTTTTTTTTAATTTTTGCATGGACAGATGTATACACTTAATAGTGCTATCCAGAAACTATCTGAATAGGCAATGTTAATTCTCCGATACAACTGTTCATGTAATTATATAAGACGAATCCCAAGACAATCGGATTAATAGTTTAGAAGTTGTAAGCGCTTTGTGTACAAAAAATATAATTTTGCACCTGCTCTTATTTAAATATTTTACATAGCTATACAGAAAAGTGAAGTACTGTTTCCTAGGTATTTTTTCTGATTTAATCAAATGAGGCAAAAATGCGAATCAAAATGGCCGATATTTCAAAAGTTGAACTGATAGTACAGAGGAGAGTAGGGGAGTTTTCAGGTATCATTTATATAATAGCATTTTTTCGAAAGAAAGACCTCTTATTTTTTGCTATAATTATTGGACTATTATATCAGAGCGTAAAAAATGATTAGGAATCCTAACGTTATATTCAGAAACATATATCTGAAAGAAACGAAATAACGTATAAAATCGGTTGTTGAGAAGGACAATATCTGTTTAAGAGTAACCCAGAACTGAATGTAATATGGAAAAGAGACTATTAAGCTTTTTTTTTTTTTAACGGTGGGGAAATTTGAAACACATTGTTAGAAATTTATTTACTACACAAAAATTTTCAAACGTTTGATTAAAAGCTTTGTTCTTAAACTTTTTTCAGTAAATATTACTAAAACTAATTTAATGTCAACCATGTAACCCTGCTCTAAAATCTTAAAGGGAAAAATTATGAGCAATCCATATTTTGCATATAAAGGTAAATGAACTATGATACGTTGTTCCTTCTTTCCAATGAAATTTGCAGATAGAAAGCCATCGGTCTTCCCCCCTTTGTTATTATTATTTTTTATCATTTCTTTATATTTTGTTTAAAAAAGTATATTGATTTTTAAACATTTTTATTCTTAAAACCAATTTGTTCTTCAAAACTATGAGTGTAGCCACAGAGTTAAAAAACTTTAGTCTTATCAAGTTCTTTTTTCTTTCTTATTTTTTTTCTTTTTTGTATGACAAATATTCTTGAAAGAACGCGCTAATTTAACAAATGAAATATTGTTTGAAGCTTGAACACAATTATTGCTAACATAATCAAGAGTTTGAAATAGTTTTTGCGCTAAAAAATTCAAATTCGAATTTTAAAAAAATTTAATCTACCAGTAACGTGGAGTTAACTCTATAATTAACTTAATAATTATAAAGGAAAGCAAATCTGTCAATGGCATAGAAAAGGGAAGATTTGTAATAAAATTGATTCAGAGAATTGTAAACGTAAACAATTGTATGACAGACACACTTTATTTATTTACATTTTTAAGTTGAAATGCATAAATGAAAAATAGGGCTATTTAACTTTGGAAATTGAAAAAAATCATGAGCGAATGCTCATGGGACAAGGCACCATTGGAGAACACAGGGACAAGGCACCATTGAGAGGAATGAATGCTGGTGTCGATTCCATGCAATAACAAAAACTCGCATTTAAAAGTAACTCTAGTTTTCAATACTATAAGAATACAAAAAATTTAATTCTAAATTGACAAAACTTCTTTGAAAAAAACGCGCTTCAAAGCAGCAGAAATTTCAAAAAACGAAAGAATAAATGCAGCAATAAAGGAAACGAAGGAAATAAAAATAAAAATATGACCACCGAAGACGACGTCTTCACGCGCAACTTGTTTAATAGCCGATAACAGGTTTAATGAAAATTTGTATGAAAAATTCTTTTTTATTTCGTTATTTGTTTCGTTTTAGTTTTTATTTCGTTACTTAATTTTTATTGCGTGAGGTGAAAAAAATATCTAGAACTAAATTATTGTAAAGAATAAACGTTTAATATAAAATATTCTAAAAAGAACATTTTTGATGTTTTTATGATGTTATTTTTAACTTGGATTTTCATTATTAAAATATTTGTTATCTATTGAAATATTTTTGTTCGTCTTGCGGTTTACCTCTTTCAGATAGATACGCGTTTCCATTAAATATGTAACATAGGCCATTTTTTTCCTTTGTTTTGCTTGCTTTCTCTACTATTTTAACACTTGACTTTGATTTTAACTCCATTTGATTGCTTTACATTGAGTATGTAATAATATTTGCGTTTAAAGTTATATAGCCACTTTAAACTCTTGTGATAATTTGTACTTTAAGCGAAATCATGATTTATGAAATATGCATATAGAAGTATGAAAGTTTTATTAGAATTTTAAAGAGGATGAATAAATATATTGTGTGTCTCAGATTTGAATGAGGCTCTTTTTTTTAATTAAAGATTTAATTTATCCCAAACACATAATTTCCAGAAAAGATAATATTGATGAATTATTGTTTCGAAATTTGAAACATTAGATTTTTCAAAAAACAACTTTTTTATATTTAAAGTGATTACCTTTTTTGGAATAAAAATATTTGCGGCTAATTAAATTATTTCTTACAATCATCACATATGTTTCTTCAAATCAAAAGTTTTGAGCAATTGCCTCAAATTTAAAAGCTTGAAACGTAGGACTACATCTAAATTACTAAAAACTTCTTAATTTTAAACTTTATAATAAAGTAAAATTTTTTCGCAAACCAATTTCAATGAAAATTATTCTGTCTAAAAAATGACTTATTTAATTATATGCATTTAATAACTTCATTTTGAATTTTTTAAACAACTCAAATATTTTAATTTTATATTATGTATTATTTTAAAGTATTTAAATTAGAGCAGATTTTCAGTTGTCAACCTGCAATTTTATTCAATTACTAGGAGGCTTCGCCCCCTGCTCGCTGGCGCTCGCCAACCCCCGGAACAGTTCATTTCGGATTGCTTCGCAATCCAATGCTCGCTCATTGAATACGTTCTTAACTTCTAGCTTTTGTATACTTTTTTGAATACTGAAGTTCCGAAAGCTTTTCACTGTAGAAAATTCTAAACCTGTGCATTTCAATATTAATTTGAAATTGCAAACAGTTCGCATATTTTTCTTAATCACACTATTCTAAATTTCAGTTGTTGAGAAAAGTAACTGTTGTAAGTTTTGTTTTAAAGTCTTTCCCACCAGAGGGCTAAAGCCATGTAAAGCATCGGCTTTGATGAAGATAATTTTGTATTTTTAATTCTCTGAAGGACGTTACACTAATAATATGGAATTTGTAAAATAAATGTATATATTTTTGATTGTTGATGAAGCCCATCATTTTGTGTTTTCATCAGTGTTCAGAAGCAGAACAACTATAAATTTTTTATTTTATCACAAAAATATAAAATGTATAAAAAGCAAAGAAAAGATAAGAAAATGAGTATAGTCATAGAAAAAGTTAAAATTATAATATAGTATTTGTCAGTTAAAATAAAACTTTTTGTTTAAGTCATTGCTAACAATTCAAATTTCTCCGACGCAATTCTAAGGCATAAATTAAGGTAGTATTGTTAAGTTGAAACACAATAGTTTTAGTTTTGATGTCAACAATACAATTCAATTTTTCACAAAAACGGTTGTTTCCATTGTTAAATTCAATGTCAACAATTCCAATTTTTCTGAGGCAACTCCTAACCTCTAAATATTATTTTTTTTATGTACACATTTCTAAATGTCAGTATTCAACCACAAAGCAACTTGAAGTTCTTAAATTTAGCATGAAGTTGTAAAATGTAATGAAAGAGGGTCATAGCAATACTGAAAGTATAAGTAAAGTTAGTACTGTAAAATTAAAACAATATTTTTAATCAGTGAGCCAAGTTTTTCAAGAAGCAGTTGTAGAAGTAGGTTGTTTATTTAAAACTTTTGGCGATACAACGCTTATAGAATTGAAGGATTTGTTACGTCAAGCGCTCAGGTATCATAATTTTGATCTAGTTGCGCTTCTATGTCATTTTGATTTATGTTGCTAAGTTAACTTTCAAAAAATTCTATGGCTGGCAACAGCATTTTTATTTTTTAAGTTGCTTATTTTTATTTCTTTTAGAATTCGTTCTTTTTTTAGCGAAATGTTTTTTAACCTAACAAAATTCTTTGCCGACTGTTTTCTCTATAAATGAAGAAAATAAAGTAAATATTTAAGTGTTGTGAAAAGAATCTTATTTAGTTGTACAAAGTAAATCAGCCAAAATTTGGGAGCCACGTAAGAGAATTATATATATTAGATCAGAAACACATCATTAAAAGGCAGAATTGAGTATAGTAAAGTGCGGCGTGCTCTCTGCTTTCGCTTATAACATACTGCGTTTCAATAGGTAAGGCTTAATTTAGCCTATCAAGATTTATATGAGCTCTGAGGCTTTCTTCAAATTCAGCATGCTTTCATCGAGTCCAAGAGGGAACTCCAAAAGTCAGAATGCTTTGGTAACGTAAACAAAACAAAGCAAACGTTGCCACCGGCGGAAAAGAAATACAGCCAAAATTTGGGAGCCTCTATTGATGGAAAATAACTTTGCTTAATTTTCTTCAACAGTTTTCTACTTTTGAATAATTTAGTATCTTTTTAATTTGTATAATATTTATTTTGTGATAAATATTACAATGTGATAAATACAAAAACCATACAGGGAACTAGTTTAAAAATATATTGCAACTTCAAATCTAATTCAGGTTTAGTTTTTACCTACATCATATATAATTCGCGATCGCAACGCTCGAGTACGCCGTCTAGCGGGAGCCTGTAAATATCGGACATTAATTTATCACGTTTTCATTTAGTTCCATCAAAGTCATTGACTGAATCAGATGCCATTTTTTAGCAGCAAATGAGAAACAAAATTTCCCTAAGGAAAAGGCCGAAGAACTTGAAAAAAATCTCCAGAATATTAGTAAATCTTTCAGGAACAGAACACGCCAAACATTTGAAGAAAAATTCCTCAATAAATTTTAATTTCTATTATCAACAAACTTGCAACTGATGACTTCCGATTTCGGATACTGTTACAGATGTGTGTATTAAGGTAAAATGCATTTCTTCTGTCTTCAATTCATTACGAATTAAAGTGAAGTCAACATTGCTTTCGTCATTCCAGTGAATAAATATGAATTCAGAACATACAGAATTGTAATAGTTATAGCATATTCTTCTTCGTTATAGAATAGTATATATTTCTGTATCCATATAATTCGGAAAACAACAATAAAAAATTATCCAAGTTACTTGAAATAGTGCCATTTGTGCTGATTCTTAATTAATTTAAATCGTTTTCTTGGTAAGTTTTTTTTAATTTTGAAAGAATAAGTTCAACTAGAATTGAGCTATTCTGTTTTTAGCTACATATTCAAATTCATATCAATTATAAAATTTTGCTGTGTAGTATGTTATCTAAAAGTAATGAAGGTATAAACTATGTATCTATTATTTGAGAATAAAGTTTTCAAACAAGGAACTTATCATTTTGGAATTCTCCGGGAATCATAAATCAGGTAAGTGCAATGATTTTTACAATAAAAAATTTGCTTGTAAATATTTTTTTTTTCATTTGATGATGGTTCTCTACAGAATGGTTTTTTTACGTCTGATTAAGAACTATAAGAATAATAAAAAAAGAAACAATATGAAAGTTTTTATTTCAATGTTAAGAATTCTTAAAATCGTTTTTTTTATCCTAAGAATTCTTTATTTTCCGTTTTTTAGTTTATAATTTTTTGATAAAAATTGTTCTCAAAATACTTTTGAAAAATTAAATGGTATAACATTATGTGTTTATGTATACTTCTTGTATATTCCAATGTTTGAAATAATATGATTCAGAAAAGTATGGAATAAAAATTCGGTACTTACGACGTATTAACGCCACCGCCGCTACAGATTTGGCGGTTTTTAAGTGCCGCCAATCTACACTTAAAATTTTTGCGACAGTTCATAAAATAAAACACTTTATTTAAAATCAAAATAGTTAATTGGATTTCGGTGGAAAATGAGCCGATATAGAGTTTAGCATAGATTCAAAACAATCATATCGCCATATGAACTCTGATGAATAAGATTCCAAATGAAATAACATTTCCAAAACGTACGTTTGCCAAGATAAAGTTTTATGTTGTGGGAATTGGTACATTTTCGTTTTTTCGGTAAAATATTTCCCTCCTGAAAAAATAAAATTGCATCTTGTTTTGTTTTTGGCAAATCCCAAAGACGAATATTCGTAGCACTAAAAATGGCGACAAAAAAGAATTGTTTTTTTTTTTGTTTGTTTTTGTTTCGTCAGCATTCTTTATTTTACGTTTCTTAGTTTCTAAATAATGATTTTTATTGAAACTTGAAATTTTTTGATAAAAATTGTTGTCAAAAAACGTTGTTTACAAAATTAAATTTCATAAAATTATGAGGCTTATGTATACTTTTTGTTCATTTTAATCTTTGAAGTAATATGATTCTTAAAACTATAGAATGTAAAGTTTAAATGGGCCTTTCATGTTATATCATTAAATTTAGTAATACTATTTCTCGGGCATTAGGTTTTAACTCTTATAAGAATATACATATTTTTTTCTGTTAATGTACAAATATTTTTCCGATGTGTTTTGGATATTCCTTCTCTAATAAAAAGAGATACCATTTTGTTTTCGGTTGTACAAGAAAGAAGATCAAGCATTTTTCTTTTTTAAATTTAATAAGCCACATTAAAGAAGGAACGTTGCAATGCTACACGCTACATTAACGACGTCTCCAGAGTAACTGAATGACGGTTCATATGGAAATCGCAGGTAAGCGTCTCATACAACAACGCCCCCTATAGTTCGTTGCGATCGCGAATTGAATTAATGTTTACTTTCGAAAATATCCGATTTGATCGAAAAAAAACATAAACGATCCTTAAAAACATCTTTCCTTGTCCGAAACATTCGAAGTACCATATACATTAATCTAATAAGGAGGGACACTTCGTGAATTTTTTAAACTTTTTTGAATGTAGTGTCAAATTTGAAACTATTTTCGAACTATAGTATGTGTGTCAAATTTTCCGAAAATGCCCGATTCTGTCAGAAAATAAATATAGACGATCCCTTAAAATATCCTATTTTGTCCGAAACATTCCAAATAGCATATGCTTTAATCTAATACGGAGGGACACGTCATGAATTTTTTTTAATTGTTTGATATTTGTGTCACGTTTGAAACTAATTTCGTACTATAGTATGTGTGTTAAATTTTTCGAAAATAACCTATTTCATCAGAAAAAAGCATAAACAATCCTTAAAAACATCTTGCCTTGCCCGAAACATTAAAAAATAACATATACATTAATCTAATAAGGAGGGACACTTCGCGAATTTTTTAAACTTTTTTGAATGCTGTGTCAAATTTGAAACTATTTCCGAACTACTCCGTAAGTGTGTCAAATTTTCCGAAAATGCCCGAGTCTGTCAGAAAATAAATATAGACGATCCTTTAAATCGTCCTTTTTTGTCCGAAACATTCCGCACAAATATCGAGAAAGTGTTTGATTTGAGAGTCAGCCTATAAGTTTGTACCACTCGGAGCACACTCCATCCACTGGTTACATCACATTTCAATTTCAAAAAGTTGCCCCTAAAATTCTCCAGGTGAGGCATTTATAATCAGATTCAAACAAACAAGTTATCTTCTCCTACACCCGTTATGCGACACTGTCCCTTAAAAATGACGTCCCTTCATAAAGCCATCAAGAAAAATATAGATAAAGCAGAGTATTTTGAAACAGTGAAAATTTTCTTATCGTAAAACGGAATCAGCTAACTTTGTAGGTATACCACACGTAGAGAAACTTACCTTTGTAGGTATACCACACGTAGGGATACTTGGGTATCGTTCCAGAATATTACTTTCTTGAGAGGGAAGAACAAATATTTTATATTTTTAAGCAAAGAAGAGGTTCATATAGATGTCATTAAAATGATTTTTTAAGTGTTGTTTTTTCCCAAATAAAAGACGTAGAAAAAAATTTAAGACTATTTTTTTTAATGAGTAGTTTGAGAAAATATTAAGAAATGCCATTTACAATGGGGAGAGGGGGGGTAGACCTCATAAACCCCTCCCTTACCTACGTACCTGCAGCTTATTGTGATCTGTTTTTAGTGGTTTATTTAAGATAAAAGGTGATATTAATCAAAATTTTAAATGGAATTTTTTTAATTAAATAAATATTGTTTTTATTCTACGACTGACTTTCTTAATCACTAAAAAGCTTTTCAATTTATGTTATTTTTATTCCGATATATAAAAAAAAAGGTGTGTTTAAATTAAAACAGTCGAGTCCAGAATAGATTAAACTTAATTTTGGACTGTTTCATGTTTGTGCTTTTAAATGTAATTTAGAAAATAAATAAATCTGTTATTTTTATTTTTTTCATTTTTTAATAAGCAAGCCAATTGGTAGGTTATAAGAGCCATGCGGTAAAAAAGGATTAAAAAAATTAATAAAAGTTTAAAACACAGCATTATGTTTTCAAAAATTATAAAAAAAGTTTTAAATACTATTTTAATTGGAGATTCTTAGAATTTTGATCATCGTACATTTTTATATTACGCTGATAATCATTTAATTTTTTCCTGAAACATTAATTTCTGAAATAAAATCCAATATTTTCAATTTTTTTTATTATAATAAGCATTTTGCTCAAGAATTTAGTAAAGTATTTGAAATTAAAATTAATTTGCACAAATAACAATAGATGGCTCTATTGAAGTTCGTTGTACCGAACTGAAGTTGACGCTCGCTAAGCATGAGTGAATTCGTTTGTTTATTTCTCTATGATTAAAAAAAAACAGTGATCCCAAAAGAGTAGTGACATTAAAAAGATTACTCATTTGTTTTATTTATTAATTTTCCCTAATATTTTTTGTTCAAGTTAAATATTGTGAGATAATCAAATGTATAGTTAGAAAATTCCTATGAATGATGACATTATGTAAAAACTTAAATAATAATCTTAATTAAACTTTCTAGAATATCGAGCGTATATGCTTCGCTTCATAAACACAACATTGATTTCAAACAACCGAAAGTTTTTAAGTTGTTGTCCTTTCCGATTTTAAAAAGCTTGTTGTTTCAACTCTTTTAATCATTCTTGACAAATATGTAGGTACTTTATTTACGTTTAACTTGAGATGCACAATGGGCTATTCTCGACTTTCTGGGAAACATCCCAGAGGATGATCCGAAGATCATGCCATTACGATTTGGGAGGCCACTTCCTCAATTTAGACAGAGGTCTGAAGGGGAAAGAAATCTTTTCCAGATCCCTGTATCCACGATACTGCTCAGCACAGGACTTTCGATTTCAGAGATTTTACAAGCACGTATATCGCATGTATCTTAGTGAAGCTCAGGATCGAACCCCGGACCCTTTGGATTGGAGTCCCATTCTTAAACCACTGGGTTACCACAGTCCTGTTGTAGCGTATGAAATTTAAACTATAAAGATGTGCTGAACAGCATTTCTCTAAAAAGAGAAACAAGAGTTCAGAGCACTGCTGCCGAAAGAACTAATACGCAGTTGCAAAACACTGAATTCTTGAAGGTGGATCAAACTGGCTTTGATCTAAACTTTATATATATATAAACCGACACTTAAACAAATACTGCAAAATGTGTTATATTGGTTAATATATTTTTTTACTTTTCTTTCATTTAAAACAATAAAAAAGGACGACGATTCGAAAAGAACATAATGAGTTAAATCAGTATTTTTTACATTGCTAAGAAAAAAATCATAAAAATTAGTCCAGTTAAACGAATAATAGATCAACCTATACAAGTCTGACACTCTTTTAAATTTCAAAGCTTTTTTTTCTTTCTCACTCTGACTGGAAAAGTCATAAATTTAATTTAACATTAAGTTTTGATACTTATTTACAGCTTAGACAACATTTTGTTACCTTTTAGGAGTAAAATTCGCCTAACAGGAAATTTTAGTCCACAACAATAAATAATTTATTTTCCTTTCTTTCTTTTCATTTTTATTGCTCAATTTTTTGCTTTCAAATCTAGAATGGTATACTATTCGACGAACCTTAACTTCACTAAGTTTGTATTTATTATAATTTTATTTTATTTCATAACCGTCGTTGAACAGCCGACCCAATTTTTGGGTTTACTACTACTAATATTCAACTACGTAGCCTTGTAATTTTGAACCCAATCCAGAAGACAGGGAAACTCCTGAATCAAGCATTGGGAGAAATTTGCCTCTCGAAGAGGATTTTTTCATGGAACTAACCCGCATTTGCGTTACATGGAGAGGAAGACCACGATAACCTCCCACGGTCAGCCAGAAAAGGAGACTCTAACCCATGATCCGTCTACCACTGAGGATTGCGTCAGCACTGTGATTTATTTTATACTAGCTCCTACCAGCTAAATGTAAGATTAACCCTTTCCGGGGCAGTGCGCCCAATCTGGCATCACTTATTCCAAAAAATAATGCGAACCACTAAAAATATAATACTATTTGCTTCTAATCGTCCACCGTTTTTAGCAACTACTATTCTTCACACAACATTGAGTTAAGTTGCTTGACTAAAATTTTTAATCAAAATATATTGCACATAAAAAGAGTTGAAATATTCAAACTAATATTGTTATTACAAATTTTTCGAGCTTAGAAAGTTTTAGTTTTATGATTAAGTCGCTTAGGTAAAACAGCATTGAATGTTCGGCAATTTTTTAATTCGTATAAAAACTTAAAATAATTTTGAAGATTGTATTTTTTTTTTCAATTTATTTTAAAGCTTAAATAAATTCCAAAAAACTTTATTTAAACTTAGCACTACCGTCCACAAGTTATCTTTTCATACTAAATCACAGATACAGTCGGACCTCTATTTAACGAAGTCGCTAAATCCCGATAAAAAGTTCGTTATATGGAAAATTCGTTCAGTACAAAATCACCCTTTGAAGTACAACACAAAACAGGTCCTAAATTCATAAACACTAGACATAATTAAAATAGCAATTAATACAGCTGTATTTTGTAAAGTAGTATTTACTATTTATTTTACAAATCTTAACCATAAAAGAAATCTGCATGGAAAGCAAGAATAGAGCAAAACATTATCCAATGTTACACTATCATGCTACATACATTTTCAACTAAAAAAACCTAAATTTATGTATAAAATTATAGCTGCATTTATTATAAAAGTAATTTTAAACATACATTACCACATACATTCTTAAGTATAATTGCTGCTGATAAAATCCGTTAATTTTGTCTGAGTTTTTCGTTTGAAATGCAAACAAAAACTGAAAGGGATTTTACTGCTTTCTCTATAAGTTAAGTGGCTTCGAAAATGTATTCAAAGTCATTTCCTCCGTAAAATGCGTTAACAAATTTTAAATGCTCTGAAATATTTTGGAAAACAGGGAAAGTGGATCTCAAAGAAAAGTTCGTTAAATGGAAAATTCACTTCGCTATTTGGAAGTTATTTTACAAAGAAATTTCCAAAATGTACTTGCTTCCTCAAAAAAATTCGCTAAATAGAGGAATTCGCAAAATAGAAGTTCGTTAAATAGAAGTCCGACTGTACTTTTTTTTGCTGTAAAATAATGGCTATCTACACATTGTTGTTAGAAAATGTATTTAGTTCTCTCAAGATCCATATTTTATTAACTTATGACAGAAAAAAAATGAGAGAGATTAGATGCTTCCAGGAAAATTTAACTCGATCTAGAACTATTTCTAAATTTCTTTTTATAAAAAGATACCTTTCAAAAATGCATGGCTGCGAAAATACGTAGCTTTAAATAATAAATACGTGCAAAATACGTAGTTTTGTTTCACCTGTAAATCAAAAAAGCCAAAAAAATCCCGTTGAAAATGTGAAGACGTGACAGCAAAAACTCCTAATTCTATTGCTAATGCTAATTGTGCTCAATAAACTTATTTACATGCATAATTCGTACAATCAAGTAATTTTCAAAAGATGGAAGCTGCAGAAATACGTAGTTTTAAATAATAAATACGCAGTTTTGTTTCACCTGTAAATCAAAAAAGCAAAAAAAAAAAAAAAAAGAAAGAAAGAAACGTTAAAAATGTGAGGACGTGGCAGCAAAAACTCGTAATTATATTGCTAATGCTAAGCTCAATAAACTTATTTACGTGCATAATTCGTACAATCAAGTAATTTTCAAAAGATCGAAGGAAACAAAAATAAAAATGGTAACTCGAAAAATAATCTCCTCAACAAACATTTTCACATCAGAGTATTTCGTAAACATTTCTCTAAAAATGTGCTTTTCTTTCTTTCTTGTAAATCAAATAGTTTTGGCATTCTGAGAATGATTAGCGAAGCGCTGAGAGTTTTCTTAAACAATAGAGACTGGGGCCAAAGCAATAGCGTTTTTTTATTTTCTTCATCTCTCTCACTTTCTTCTTTTTTTCTTCTTCTTTCCTGTAGAGCAGTGTTTCCCAAACTTAGGACTTTTGTGTACCCTTTCTAAATTTTTCGGAACGCTGTGTACCACTAATTTAAAAATGAATGTAATTTTTACTATAAAAAAATTGCACAAAAGTTAAAAATCAAAACTGGCTGTTGACACCACTAATTATTAACTCTACAGGACTAACTAATTACAGGACTAACTAACTAATTATTAACTCTGTTAACTCTGCAAAAAAAAAATAGCCAATAGAAAAATACGTAATCGTACATTTTCATGGCTAACTTTGTTTTTTTATTATTTTTTAATTAAATTTTCGTTTGTTGTAAGATATTTTGCTTAAGAACGCGTACCCCTGCTAAACTGTTCCCGTACCCCTGGGGGTACGCGTAACACACTTTGGGAAACACTGCTGTAGAGCAATAACGCACTTAAAGCATTAAACTATGGTCCATTTTGAAGGAAAGAAGAGGTGGAAATTATTTACCATCTCAAAAGGATAAGTTTTGCTTTTTTATACCACCAACAATTTGAATAAAAACCATGAATATACACATTCACTAGATTGAATATCCGTACCATTAAGGATTATAAAAAGTTTTCACCTAACATATCGCCTAATGTATGAAATATACGTGGGAAACTTGCAAAATATTTGGAAACTTACATCTGAGTCTGATTTCTCAAAAAGGGAACAGATTTTCGATATCATGGATGATTGGCCCGCAGCCTTCTCGGCGGTTGTAGTGTGGAAATTTGTAGAGGAGGTATCAGCTCAGGCGCTGTTCACGTCGTCTTAACAGGCTCAAAATTACATGGCATTCCTACCATAGTTGTAAAAAAATAGAGCCCTAAAAGTGTGGTTGAGTGCTTGGCCATAGTTGGGGGTGGCACGTAAAAACTTTTCGAAAAATTAAAATTTGAAAAAATGATTTCTTCGGGATGTCCGTGAAAACCATACTCGTACGCTGTGATATAGTGACAAAGAGTAACAAATTTAGAAATTTGGCAGAAAAATTTCATTATAAACAATACTTTAACCAAAAGATTACTAACAGTAATGAGCTTTTTAGCAGATAATGACTATCTATTAAAATTTTAATAGCTTCTTATTTCACAAATTTATATTGTATAATTTTTTTCTCTTTGTCTTTTTTCTTCTTCTTAATTTCCACATTTTTAATTCAAAAAAAATATATATTTTCTTTTTTTTAAAAATATCATGTTAAGTAGAAAATTTTTCATTTTAAACAACCATTCTTAAAGATTTCTTTGTAAAATAATGAACAACATTATGTTATTTTTATTTTCTTCCTCTTATGTGTATATTAAACAACCTAGCATAGTCTCAATGAGATTATTATGAAACAAATTCTATATCATTGTATTTATACACTGTAACTATTTATATACTGCAAATATTGTCTTGTACGTATCAAAATTTCAAAATTAATACCGCTGACTGGACCCGTTTATTGGTGGAGTGGAGCTGGACTAGTGGCCAAGTCCTGGGCTATATGGTTAAGGGTTTTGTATAACTTAGGTACATGCTCAGGGCTTGGAGGAAAGAAAAAAAAAGGTGACAAAGAGTGGCATTATGTGACATCAATACAGTGACACAATTTTTAAGTATTGAGAAAGACTTCCTTTTCCATTTTTTTAGATTTTTCGTTGTTTTAAATATTTTGTTTTCTTTTTGACAATGTGTAAACCTTCGATATCGAAAAGAAATATTAAGAAAATATTGAGATTCAGGATTTTGAAATTGTCTTTTTATTATCATTTCAATCATTAATATTTTTAGTTATTACTGTTTTCTAGTATCATTTTTAATGTGATTATTTTTAAAAATATTTGATACTTTTTTAAACAATTTTATATTTTTCTGCATGTTTGAAAAAGTTGGGAGAAGCATATAGTGGTACTCTTCTGTCCCCCCCCCCCCCAAAAAAAAAACTACTCGGAATTTTAATAGAGAAATGAAGTATGATTGGTTTCGCTATTGAGAGTTATAAAAACTCTTCAAAAACTCACTTAGTACAATTTTCTTAATCAATTCCTCAAAATAACCATATAAATTTCGTACAGTTTAAAAATGAACATCAATTAAAAATAATCCTATTTTTAAAACGTTCAAGCTATATGTCAGATTAATTTTAATATTTAAACATTTTATTATTTTTTTAGATAAGAAAAATCTAAATCAAATATATTACAAGTATAATGCATATTAAATAAATTTTGTGATAAATTTCGAAGATTGCGAATAAATATTTAAGTGCCATAAAATGGATTAACTTTACTCTATCATGAATTATGAGATTTATGTTCCATTAAATTCTTCAAATCCTATTTGCATACATTAAACCTTGCTTATAATAATCCTTTCAATCGAAAGTTCAAAGTTGTGTTTACCTTTGATATAATTCTTCAACTTTCAAAAATAATTCGAGGTTAATTTAATATGCACATCATTTTCATTGATTTTTCTTAAAAATCACACGCAAAGTTAAAAGAATGTATTATGGTATTAATAAATTAACGAAAGACACTTTTTTTGCCCTCAAGTAGCAAGAGAATAATATTAAATGCTACTAATTAAGCATGAAAATGTAAAACATTTATAAGAATGCTTTTCTGAAAGAAAAAAAAAACATTTATATTCCAAAAAATCTTTAACTTATACATATTTTATTTTACAATTATAGATTGGTGGAATAATAAGGAAAATACAATTACAAATTTTAATTTTCCATTCTTTTTTTCTTGGGTTAAAAAAACCCCGCAGACATGTAGATTATTATAAAATATTTTATTATAATAATACAGGGTTCCTACACTATTTTGAGAAAACAATATCCTGACTTTTGCAGGTTTTTCCTGACCTTTTACAATAAAATTCCTGACCCGCCGTTTCCCACTCCAACAAAACTTTTAACACTGCAGTTTCAATTAGTCATAATATGCTACTTAGTCATAAGTAGATATGCACTAAAAAACTTGAATATGTGCTCTTAAAACTAGAAATATGCATTTAAAATAGAAATTAAAAGTTCGACTTATTTAAATACTACTACTTACTTTTTCCAACAAACACAGCTAAAACATTTTTTTTGTTAAAAGGAAGAAAATCAAAATATTTCTTACTTCGATCTACACATTTCTGAAGAAAAAGCCTAAAACTGAAGTATGATAAATGAGAGAAGAAAAATCATCGCGTTTTCCGGAAAGATTTTATTAAACTGAATAATTTTTGCTGCAATACACAACTAAGTGTTTTTTCAAATTTTCAAGGGTGAATTGATGTCGTCGGTCATCAAAGATCATTTTGAAAGCAGAAAATGACCTCTCCACGTCAACCGATGTTATTGGACAAAACTTGTACAATTTCGTGCTCATTGGTTTTACTTTCTCTGGAAGTTCAGTTCCGTTTCCATTAAGAAAATCATTTATTTTCTTCACTGCTGCAAAACCCGAATTTTCGTTTTGAACGAAACACCATTTTTCTTTTACTTTCTTCCCAACTGAGTCTCGAAGAGCATTGATGCACTATTGAATTTTTTCAATTTCGGATATGGCCTCAGCCAGGGGAAGACCTAGTGTTTCGAGCTTTGTTATTGCTTCACTTAAGAAAGAAAAGTGAGTGTCAATTATGGCCAAGTCCTTCTGCAAAGAGATATCCTGTAGTAATTCTTTTGTGACATAAACTGAAGAAGCACAGGAACTGTCAATTGCATCTACAACTGACTTTATTGCATCAAAATTATTAGCGTAAAAACGTGCAGCTTCAATCCATGTACCCCACCTAGTTATCACAGGCTGTGGAGGTAAGGGCAAATCAGGATACAGTTCTTTATACAATTTTATGTGCACAGGTGCCTTGAGAAAAACTTTCTTGATACTAGAAATTAAATCATTCACAGAGGAGAATACTTCTCGAACAGTCTCAGCCAGTCTGTGAACAGCATGAGCCAAACATGTAATATGAAGCATTCTGGGATAAATAATTTCCAGTGCTGCTGCAGATTTGACCATACACGGAGAGGCATCACTGACAAAAATCAAAACATCTTCAGAGCCATCTCTATCAGGCCATAATAATCTGATAGAATCATTGACAAACCTTGCTATGGTTGAATGATTGACTTTTTCAAGGGCTTTTGCTTGCTAGAAGATGTGGTCGAGTAGGAATATTATACATTTTTCCACAAATAAAATGAGCAATATAGCGAACGCACTTATCTGTCGTCTCATCGACTTCAATCCATATAGGGCCATCTCCAATATCTCGTCGAATATCATCAAGTATTTCGTTATATATCGGTTGAAGGTAGTTCTTTCTTAAAGTCGATTCATCGGGAATGATCTGATTGGTACAATATTTTTTTAAAACCTGTCTTAAGTTTGGATTATTTAACTTCTGACCATCCCTTTCTGAAGTTTCTATGTCGAATGTCTGTTTGGGTGGGCCCTTTGTACCCCCCTTCCCGATTGCAATCACCCCCAGCAACATCAATCCAGCTGACCCTTTCAGGTGATAAAGAACGACAAAATAAAATTTAAAGCATTCCTTATGCTAACATAAAAAGAATAGTGATATGGTTTTAGGAGGGAAAAGCCATAAAATGCTGAAAATATGCATTTATAAGAGCAAATATACCTTTTTATGCACAAATGGCAAAAAGTGCTAAAATATGCAATTGCATATGCACGTATGCAATTGCATATTATCCGCTGTCTAGTCATAAGTATCATATATTGAATAGGATAAACACTTATATATTAAAGGGGAATTGCGTAATGGCACTTTATATCCTAAATTATATATTCAGTAAACTTGTGAAACATATTTTTAATTATCATTATCAGATTTTGTTGTTAGATACGAAAACTATTTAAATAAAAAGATCAAGAAAATCTGTTGGATTATGGAAGTATTATTTTATTTAATGTTAAGTGGAACCAAACGCATGAGTGTCGTCAGGATATAAAGGGTTAATCAAATCTGCGAGATATGTATCAGTATCCTCAAATAATATTTACTCTTAAAACATACTAGAACACTTGTTACATTAAAATATTAATTTTTAAAAATCACCAATTCACTTCAAACTGACTTTTCTTTTAAAAGATAATATTGAAATATAAAGGGGAAAAAGTCAAGAAAAGTTAATTATATACAAATAAAAATTCAGATAGAAAATTATGCAACTTGTGAGAAAAATAAAATCAAAAATATCTTCTTTTTTTTCCAGTATTTTTAAATTTATTTCTGTAAGCTTCCGAAGAAACTCAGGGGCTCCTATGTTATATAATATTTCTCAACATATTTTGTTTGACAATTTCTGAATTAAGAACATCCAGTTCTGTTACAGTAGTTTTCGTCAATTTAGCTTTTCTTAATTTCAAATCATCTATCTTTTCTTTTGTTCGTTTTCTCAAAATTTCAGCTTTTTTATTCTCTTCGTTTTTCTATTTGGCTTCTAATGCATGTCTCCATCTTGTTCTAGATCCTTTTACAGCATCTATCATTTTTTCATTAATGTCTATGTTTTTTATTCCATTTATAAATGAAACATAATTATACACACGCCTTTGCGAAATAATAGTCTTCATAGAGGTTTTCAACCAATAAGCTTTTATTGATTGAAAACCCCCCTTCGACTGTTGCGTTACCATGAGAGAGGATAAGAACAATTTTTATAACCTCCCACAAATTTTCAAATTTTTTTTATCTAATCTCTGTTGCTGTGGATTAAACTCTAAGAAACTCTTTTGCTTTTTTTTTTTTTTTTTTTTGGCAGCATCACAAAACAGTAAAAATCCCTTTTTTGCTTTTTCTGCTGTTATTTCAGCTACCCAGTTATTAACATGGAGAATTTCCAGACAGGTATCCATCCTTTGTTGAGCAATGAATGGATGTTGAATGATAAATTCTGGAACTAAACTTGAAATGCCACGTGTCATACCATACAACAATGGACTTTTTCCGACCGTCGTCAAAGAGAATTTTCGACATTCTAACTTGAAATATCCCTTTTCTTTCTCACTAATTTTTATCATGTTCAGATATTTACTTGCTGCAAAACCTATATTCACATTATTAACACTTAATAGATTGTCATTGCTTGTTAAGTCAATACTTGCTATTTTTTTTTGCAGTTGTAGCATTGTCTATAACCGACTTTTTTACACAACGCCGCAAAAGATTATGCGTTAGTTCCAATATACTGGAATATAAGTATGGACTGAGAGGTTTGGAGGTCAGAAAATTTAAAAGAAAAGGTCGAAATTCTTCAGAAATTAGCTTAAAGAATGCTAATTTTGGTAGCATTATCGGATCCTTAACACAGTCTTCGACATTTTATTCTGAGATTCCGGCTGGCTGAGAATTTTTTTTCTCTTCTATGTTCCTTTTAATGTTGTCAAAAATTAATATGGCCCGCTCCACACAAGGAAGATTTTCCAGCCACCTGATTTGGCAGAACTTTTTTGGAAAAATGTTGCTACCAGATTTTTACCAGATTACAGAATTTTTCCTTTATTTTTGCCTGTTAGTCTTTGAATGAATTATATATTTTTTTTATTTCCCAACTTTATGAATATGTAAGAAAAATCCTGACTTTTTAGCTTAATTTTAGAATATCCTGACTTTTGCGGATTTTTCTGACCGTGTAGGAACCCTGTAATAATTCTTCTTCTCTTTTTATTAATCTTTATTATTTTCCATGTTTTTTCTATATTTAAACATATATATTTACCCTTTTTTTAATTTGAAATGTAAAACAAGGATTTTTTAAAAATAAAATCATTTCAATTAATCTCATCTATACAAATCTAGAGTTCTATTATAAAGCGCATAGTTATTTTTAATCATAAAACTAATTTATTCTTTGTCATTAGCATTATAACCTAATGCAGTCCCAGGCTTTCTGATATAGGACAAAATTAACAGTCACCAAAAGTCACAGGGCAATTAAAAAACACTGTCTGTGTCAGTTGTTACCCCATTCGCAGCTTTTTCGTCGAAAAAGCACTCCATGAGCATTCTATTACTATCAGGGTGCGTAACCTAATTATTCAAGAAAAAATAAGCACCATTTAAGCACTTTTCAAGCACTCAAAAGATATTTTTAAGCACTTTAAAAAAATATAATTAGGCATAGTTGGAAAGTTTTTCACAATTGACGGTTATTATCTTGTTTTAACCGTCAAGTCAAAGAACCATTCGGCTTTGTTTTTGATAATTTTCAAAAATCATGAAATTTTAAATCATGTAAATCGAATGGCGCTTTCATACGCTACGGACTGACAATACGCTGAAATAGATTGGGGTAGAATTAATTGTGAAAACGTTGAATAGAATAATGTGAACTGTGTCTTTTTGCATAATTTGAAGTGAAAATCAACATAGTAAAGGAAAAATCTTATTTTGAAAAAGGGAAAATTAAGTACTTTTTAAAAACACCCTATGAAAAAAGCACCTTTAAAAAACGAAAATCGGAAATAAGCACCTTTTAAAAACGCTACGCACCCTGACTATTACTATTTTAAAACAAATATAGAATTATTATGAATATTTCTAATATTCTGAAAATTACTTTATTATACGCTTATTTCTTAAAAATTTTCTCCATTTTAGATAGGAACTTTGTAATGTTTACAAAATTTTGAGAAATGCTTTAAAAGTTACGCCTTACGTTAATGATGTTGACAGTTTTTCATTCGTTTTTAATTTTTTAAGAAATTCATGACTTTAAAGGCGGCTGCTGTTAAAATGCTTCATCTGGCTATTTTCTAATTTTGATTTATGCTCTCTGAAGGCTGCTTCTTTCAAGCAGAGTAGACGACACTAATTTATTTAACATATATTTGAAAAAGATACTTTTTTTTTTTAGGAAAAAAAAGCAATAATAAAACAACTCAACTCTTACAGAGCAAGCTTAAATTATTGTGATTTTATTACTTACATAAAAAATTCAGTTTAATGGATTAAATTCTTGAACAACAAAATTTTAAATCATTAGCTTTAACAAAATTACATGATTCCAGACAAAACAAAATAATAGTAAAAAAAAAAGGTCGACACGTTCGGCGTGGGACATTTAGAGCAAAGGGTGTTTTTTTATGGATGAGTAATTACTATTCGATTTTTTTCTTCTTCCCTTTTTCGAATAAACTTTCTCAAATTTGCAGCGCAGCCGATGAACTTCATTGTGGAGAGTTGTGCAGAAAGAAAAAATAATTTTTATCTTGTCCCTGATGTTTTTAATTTATTTATTTAACTATGACTATTACTTTTCTCATTTCCCACGAGAAAAGAATTTGTTCCAGCTTGGAAAAAGCTGCGGGAGGTCTATGTTTTCTTCTACCCCCATATCGAAATTCGAAGATTTTCGATTCAATGCATTTAAATATATCTTAAAGGCATTCTTTTTTTAAATGCGAAAGTTTTTTTTATAAGAAAATAGTTTGTCTGAAACGCCCAGAACAAAATTCAATTCAATGTACGTACATGTTTTTTTCTTCTTAAATTAACGTTAAAAATAGTATTAGATTTAGGAAAAGTAAATCTTTAAAGAACTGGGGAGAGCTTCATCCCCTGCTCGCTATCGCTTACCAACTCTCGGAACAGCTTACGCAAATCATTTCAGATAGCGAAGATTGAACCAGCTATTATACTTTATAATCATTATATTCGAGGCGAGATTTTAAATCTCAACTTATAACAAAATGCAATAAGGTTAGAGTGTAGAATAGGGTGCCCATTGGATTGGCACAGTAACTTGGAGCTTTTGCTGTATTTTTTTTCCGCAATTTTTTATTATTAGAAAATCTCACTTTAAAGTCATTTTCCTTGTTTTCTGCAAGAGCATAAAAATTCTAAAATGACGGAAGCACACTACATTAACTCTTTACCAGTAAAAATTCCAATAATTGTTGAAATAAAGACAACGGCACAGGGCCTGATTATCGCCTAGGCCCAATAGGCACGGGCCTACACTTTCTGGGGGGGGGCTCAAAAATTAGTAAAAGTCCACAATATTACATTGAAAAAAAAAATACTGAAAGAAACAGTTATTCTCAAATAAGGCATTTTTTATTTCAAATTTAAAGATAGCTCGTGTAAACATTGCACTAAACAATTTCGAAAGTACAGCTGAATTTCAATTGATGCAATTTTTACTCCAACGGCTTAAGCAAATGCAACGAGAATGCATAGTCGCAAAGTTTCTTATAAATGATTAGTGTCAACAAGAACTTAACAAATATGTAAAGCTGTAGATGGAAGGCTGCAATCTTTAAAATAATTAAGCTAATCAGTGACTTTAGCAAAAATCACTGGTTTCAATTGTTTGTGGTCACAAAACTATTTTTATTTTCATACAACATTGTTGTGTTGTTTTATATATTGCTTTATTAATTACATGTCTAAACTTTATTTTTAGAAAAATAATCTTTAATTGTCTGCTTTCATAATTTTTTAGAATGCTTCTCTTGAATCATGCAGATCAATAGATTCTTTTTATAGTTAGGACTACTCTTCAGAAACTTACTTTCAAAATATTTTGTTAGGGGCCCTGAAAATTTTGTGGGCTTTGGGCCTGAATTTGTCTTGATCAGTCCCTGAACGGCATCTTTCGCATAATTGCTCTTCAATTGTTATAATTAAGATAGACAACATCTTCTTATTGAACATATTATTGCTTGAAACAGTGCATTTGAATTTACGGCGATTAGTTAACTATTTAATACTTGCACAATAACTGCTGTTTCTTAGCATAAAATAGTTTTTTTCTTCGTAAGTTGAAATTTTTCCCTTTAAATAAATGTATTATAAAGAATTTAACTCACTTTCGCTAGCACCCCACATGCAGTATTTATTTCTTTAAATGAAATGCTTGATTTGGTAAATAGTACGAAAGATTTCGTAGGATTCTATTTATCTTATTCTATTAAGATCTATTGGTGAATAGGGATAATTTTGCTTAGTAATAATTTTATTTAAAATAACATTGATGCTGATAAATTAAATACAGCCTGTGCATGAAAACTGATAAGTAATAAATCATTAAACAAATCTTTTTAATGATAATTTATAAGAGTATATAAATGTAATTTACACAAAAAACATAAGTGTAAAATGATTAATACATTAAGACACCGATTAAAACAAGTTATCTTAAAATTTAGCTCAATAATGTAATATCATAGACGTACGTTATAAGAAACTTTTTAACAATTAATTTAGAAAACAATCAAAATTTTCATTAATTTTATACTGATAACAAAAAATAAATAAATAAATAAATAAATGTGAGAAAACTGGATCCTACAATGTGATTTTCCGGCCTGTAAAAATCTATCGACAGCACTGGAAAACTGCCACACCTTCATTAGATTTTTATAGAAACATTTTTAAATTTCTGGAATTAAAATATTTGGAAAAAAAAATCCTACACGATTTTGCAAGAAAAATCACAGATAAAATTGAACTTTTTTCGTAAAATTGATAATTCTGCAAATATACCATGGGTACTTTCCTCATCCTTCTGCCATAAAACTTTCCACCTAATTTCTGTTTAAAATTAAGAACATTTTTGTTTATGATGGAAGTTTTCGAATTTTACAGCAGCACAGCACAAAATAGTCTGAATTTAATTTTGAATTAAAATTTCTGTTGCTTCAAATCGCGAGAAATTAATTATTTTCATTTTGTAAAAACAATTAAAGCTAATGGATCACACAAATATTGCATTAACCATTTTTTGGTGATATTCAACCTTTTGTACTCGATACTCTTTCTACAATTAAAAAGAAGAAAAGAACAAGAATACTGCTGCAAAGAGTTGGCAAGACAAAACTGACAATTTAATATAATTTACCATGTAACTTATAGAAACCATGACATAAAGTGGTTACTAAGCATTATAGTTTGAGAATTTTAACATTCAGAGTAGTAGGAAATTGATGGTGCCGGACAGGCACCATCGAGTGCAAAGGCAAAAATATATTTGGTGATATTAAATATATTATAACTGAAGTTCTTCTTAGTAAACAAAGTAAAATTTGAAGATATAATTTTAAAAAAAATAATTCAAATAAAAAAATGATTGCATAATATTATTTTTCTTCAAGATGGAATTTTTTTTTCAAATTTAATAACGCTGCGCTAAAATATAAAGTCTTTTCTTTTTTTTTTAATTTACTGATTTTCAACATATTCCTGTTTGCTATCCTTTTCTTATTTTATTTTTCAATTACCAAATATTTTACATAATGTATCTGAATTTACCTAATTTATTTTTACTATAAGAGTGTCACTTTTACTAAAAAATTTCAAATTATTCTACGCCTTAAAATTAAAGGTAGTGACCTAAAACTGCAATATATTACAGTATAAATAAAGAAACACCTATTTTCATTCACGAATGTGTCCGATTTGAGCAATGCTTCCGGAATCCCACATACTTTCGTAAATATGATGGGGTCCACAACGCCGAAAAGTTCCAAGAATCCCTGAAATAAAGGAACTATTTATAGTGATGTTTTCAATAACCCAACAGACCCGCATCTTTAAATGGCATGTAAAATTCCATTAGGGGATTTTAATCTGCTTAGCACTCATTAGTCAGATATTGAAAATGTCAGAACCAATTAGCACTCGACAAGTAAACAACTATTTTAGTCATAATGTAAGCGCAGGTACTTCGTAGAATTAAATAGAAGAGTCGCTTCATAGGAAAATAAAATTAGAAACTCATTTTAAAGAGGTTATAACGTTCTCAAAAACCGTAATTTTTATTGCCAACCCTAAATATGATATGAAATCATAATCAGGGTGCGTAGTCAAATCTCTCAAGAAAAAATAAGCACCTCTTAAAGTACTTTTTAAGCACTCAAAAATTATTTTTAAGCACTATATACATTAACAAAATGCAAAATAATTTTCAATGACTTAATATGATCATGAAAAAATAACTAGTTTCTGACAAATTACACTTTCCTTGATTATATTAGCCACCATTAAAAGATAAGAGAGATTTTTCTGTCCGATTTCAGAGGGTTGAAAATGAAGCCTGAAATTGAGAATATCTAGCAAAATGCAGCAGAGCTGCACATGAGAGTGCAATTATATCACTGAACCCAGTTCAGTAGTTACTCTCAAGCATTGCATCAAACATATAACATGATTAGCTCTATCATACGTCACGGACTCACGGCACGCTGAAATAAATTGTGAAAACGTTGAATAGAACAATGTGAAATCCACGCGTTAGCACAATACGCAGCGAAAATAGACACGGTAAAGAAAAATAATCTCATTTTCGAAAAGGAAAACTAAGCACTTTTTAAAAACACCCCGTAAAAAAGCACCTTTAAGGGCTTAAAAAACGAAAATAAGCACCTTTGAGCACTTCCACCGAAACCAATCGGTCGTTTGCATTATAAAGACTCCACAGTTTATTTTTAGAATCTTTGTCAAAAGTGACCTATGTTTTCACTTTCACGCGATCATTCTATGGAAAATGAAAAAAATTAAAATTATTTGGACAAGTAACGAACATACAGCTATGTAATACACAACTTTTATTTCTATAAAACGCAACCTTCTGAAATAAATAATTACAAAATGGCAGTTTTGTTAAAAATTGAAAAGAAACACACTTACAAGAATAATGAACCTGAAACGGCATATACATTACAATACAATACACATTTACAATTCACACATTTCAGTTTGCTAAATGGAAAAATTTCCAGAATTAAATAAATTTATATAGCAAAATAAAATTTAATAATATTGCGATTACTATTTGATAAAATTATAAAGTTGAAATTTCCTTCAAAAAATATACTGGGAAAAACACACCAGATAAACTATTATTGACTATTTCATGAGAATTAAACAATTAATTTTATAGACGAATAATTGTCCTAATCAATGACAAAGTATCTTTATCAGTTTTTCATTGTATTATTAATGAAGCAGTGTCTACGCAGGAATATAAATTGGAATAGATTTAATAAAGTCAATAAATGATCGCATTAATAGTACTGATGAAAATTCTGTGTTTGGACAAACAAATAATTTAAATTTAAAAAGAATCTCAACATTTTAGTTTAATTACATAATTTGCACTGAGTTTATAATAATTAAAGTAAACAATAAATTACATCTTGAGGAAAACCTGCATTAAAGGCTAACCTGTTTGTTTTGAATTAATTAATAAAGTATACCTGCCATTGTGGACATTTTATTAACAAATTTAAAAAATAAAGTAATAAAAAATACTTTAATAATTTTAAAGATATAATAAACCTATCTGTGACAATTTATCCTTGCATACAATGTAAATTATTTGTACCAAAAGCTGTACAGTAAAACTGTCATTTAACAAAGGTACATAAAAATTTGAAATAAAAAGTAAATCATTCTCATAAAAGCCAGTTATTAGTAAGGGGTTATGGAGGTTGACTCCACAATTTTGAGACCAATAACATGAGGGGGGAAAATGGACAATCAATCTCACCAGTAAACTTTAGATCCTACATACAAATCTATTAAAAAAAGTTATGAAAGGAAATTAAAACATGAGGACTTCGAATAATAATAAAATTATTATATACATATACTTAACATCTGTATGGAAACTAATTTTGCTGCCTTTAGCATGATGCAAGTTGAGTTTATTTACATAATTAACAGTTAAAAATTCTAACTTTGCTGAGAGGAAATGTGAATAAAAATAAGAAAATAGTGAATCCAACTTTTACAGAAATCTTTGTGCCACACCAGTAGCTATTACGTAATAATTTTTTTTTTATCACCGGGAATAATTTTTCATAGCCATAGGAATTGGCATCAAGTAATTTTCTGCTGCATTTACTTTTAATTGCTTTTAAATCCAATTGCATAATACATAGTTTCAAATTAATGTTTGTTTTTTTAAGATCAGAATGTAAGCCTTAAAATTTATTATTAATATTCATGCAACTGATTAGATTGATTATGTTTGGATACAAATACAGTAAGGGGAAACCAGCCATACCACAAGAATTCTCGATCAACAATATTGAACAAAAAATTTTAGGTTTTAATCAAAGTTACTTTCTGTTGTCAAACATCGGTACTCAAGTAACAGGTTACAAATTGTCAGAAAGAGTTGAATTAGAGGGAAATCTCAGTTACAAATTTCACGTTGCAATATCTTAGTCACAAATGCTATAAAACAAAAACATTTTTCAATCTAAAATTTTTTTTTTCTGTTAAGGTAAAAAGTTTTTTGATTGATAAATATTAAATTTGTTACTGAAAATTTTACATATTTTATTCCAGATCTCAAGAATTCAGAGTAAAATAATTCCACTCTAGCATATACAATAATGGAGACATTACTGTGTATAAGGGAAGGTTGCCTTAAAACATTAAAAAGTAAAGCCTGCTTGCAACAGCATGTAGTAGACTACAGGAGTGATGGAGATTAAGGCTCCATAATTTCAACGCCAACAGCATGAAGTAGCAATGTGGTCAGTACTGCGCATCAGTCCTCATTACTCTCCAGACAAACTGGCATTAAGTTGGGTAGATTTCAAACTTCCACTAGGAAAAAAATTCTTGATAATATTTTTTCCCTCTCCAAATATAGCAGCTATTTTAGATTTTTTTTAAACATTATTTTTCAATAATTGCATAATTTTCTGAAATCCCATTGAAAATAATCATATGTGTGAAATTAGATCTTAATAATTTTAGAAGCAAAAAATAAATTCTTTTGTTTTTCTAAAATTTGATTTTCAAAATAGGTCACATGACTTTGAAATTAACAAAACTCTAATCAAAAATTTAAACATTAAATTCTAATCGCACCACAGCTACCAACATTTACTGCTAAGAATCGCTTCAATTGCATAAAATATAAGCTGAAAATTTTTTTAAAAAAAATTAATACTTTTAAAATGTAATCACTAAAATTTTCAAAGAAAATATGGATTCAAACTTAAAAAATATAATTCACATAAAAATAGATTTGAACCAAACTATTATATGAATAAAAGATCAAATATTTAAAACAATTAATTTTAAGCTAATAATCAAATTTAAATTGTAGACAAACTAACAATTTAAAGAAAAATAAATTATGTAGCATTCTGATAATAGCATTGTTGTATTTTCCACAGTATATTTTTTTGAAATTTGTTAATTATAATTTAAGATTTTTTAAAAAGTAAATCAACTTAAAACAAAACAAGATAACATATAGAGAGTTAAATTTCAAAACAAGCTATCATGAAAATCAATATATACAAAGAAATATCACCTTATAATATAATGCCAGAAGATAAAACAATGATTTATTAACAAGTGTTAAAAATTGTACATAACATGCATGTAAACAAATATGATTCTTGTACAATGAGAAATACAGCGAAGGAACTACACCAAAACTTAAATTATTTTATAGATATTGAGATATTTATTTTTACACACAACAAAAACAGTTAACATTAAGCATACAAAACAATTTAAAGTTTTTAAAATTGTTATTTAATATTTATGAATTTGATAATTTTACTTTAATCACATATAAGTAATAAATAATATTCTTTTTGTATAGACTCATCTGCCATTTCTAAATAATAATAAAAAAATCCTGTTTTATTGTACTGTAGCTTCACTAAAATATTTATCTCAGACAGATTTTATGAGAAAAATATTAAAAGAACTGAAACCTATCCAGTTTCCAGAAGGAGAAACCTATTTTTTGCAGAACACTGTAAAAAAAAATGGAAACCAAAAATTTGCAAAAAAATTATTCAGCAATAAGTATTAAGATTAGCTTAAATTTAAACAAATTAAATTTAATATAGAATTAGAATGTTAAGTTTCTTACATTGACTCTATATTAAAAAATAACTATTTTCTTATTATAAGTTTCAGTTTTATACAAAATTTTGAAATCTATATATCAGACGCTGTTTATGAGATCAATTTAAAATATTATTTCAAAGGCAGTTTGAGTATTCTTATTTAAAAGTATTTTAGTTATTTGAATTAGATAATTCATGAAATTGCTATTTGAATTTGTGAATTCAATACA
Organism: Parasteatoda tepidariorum; assembly: GCF_982258835.1. Taxonomy (NCBI): domain Eukaryota; kingdom Metazoa; phylum Arthropoda; class Arachnida; order Araneae; family Theridiidae; genus Parasteatoda; species Parasteatoda tepidariorum. The sequence continues at coordinate 56,475,763 of NC_141761.1, forward strand.
GAATTTGTAGTAGCGAATATGTTTAATATGTGTCATAATAAAATACACTCATTCGAATGAAATATTGAAACTAAACTACTTGCTATTTTAATTTCCTTGGAAATGTATTTAATTAATTTTTCTTCCAATTACTGTTTTTTGGTTTCACATAATTAAAAATGGCATTTTAAATAGCTCAGAAATCATTACTATTATTTAAAGTAGATTGCAATTATTTGTTTAAAAAACTGTTTTAAAAAATTTATTCTATTTTAATTTTTCTTTCGAAAATAACAGTCTTCCATTTTTTTCATTAAAGAAATTTATTTCTTATAAGGTGGTTCTTTTCTCCATGCTTTTTGTTTAAAAAATTTTTTTTCTACTGTGGAACAAACTTGCCATCCCAGCTTAAATCAAACCCTGAACAACATGCAAATTCTTTCCTCTAAAATCTTTCTATGAAATTCAACATATTTGGTTCCGGCTATTAAAAAATATCCATCAAGAAAAATTACCATATAATTTGGGTAGTCATTATCTTTGATAGCAAAGAAACTATTATAAAAATATAATAGTTTATTTTATTATCATTCTAAACATTATAAGAACAAAACCCAGGTTTTCCTTTTAAAATCCAACATAATCACAAAAATGAAGTTAAAAATAAGTTTTTAAAGTTACAAAGTCATCCACACTTTAATGAGAAAAACATTGATGCACATATTTTTGAGTTCATATTATAAACATTACTGTTTCAAGACATTTCCAGTGAATATAAAGTATTTTAGAACAATAGAACACAGAAGTGAGAAATTTCAACAAGACTTGCACAACACTCAATTGCAAACCAGCACAAAAAAGTTAAGGAAAATTGTAAAAGTTAATCAAAACACATAAAAAAAATAAAACAATTTTCAAAAATAAAAATAAGATTTTAAGACAGCTATTTTTCATGGCTTCATTTGAGGAAATATAAAAATACAACTTTATGCATAAGTTGTATAGAAAACAAAGAGCTTAAGGCAATGGTAAGAAACAATTCATTAAGAAAAGTTCAGGTATATAGATTTAAAATAATTGGAATCACAATAAAGGTGTTTATTTACAAAACAATTCATTATTTTATTAAATGTACACAAAGATGAGACTAAAAGACAATTTAAATTTATTTTGTCACACCAAACCCATTATTCTTTATATATGAGTTATTCTTTCTCACATAGTAAAAACATTTTACAACATGGTGCATAAGTCGTGAATTACTGAAATTAAAATTTGATTGATCAATTAAAACCAGCCGAATGCATACAGTTAAACTTCTAGCACAGAAAGCTTGGAACTCCATTAGTTGATAATTCAACAGTTTTAAAATATTGGCTTTAAGAAATTTTTGCTCTCCTAACATCAAATCTCAGGTAAAAGACTATTTTATTTTTATTAAAATTTGAAAATTAAAAAACCTTGGTAATACTTAAAAATTAATGATAATTTTTAGAGAACAATAAAATTTCTCAATTTTTCGGTTATTACCCCATTCATAAAATTTGAATTTATTTAAATTTTTAACTTTAAAATTTTTTTTTAACTTAAAAAATTTTTCTAAGTTTAAATACAAAGTTGTAAAAAATGATTATTTTTGCCATACCAGTGAATAATCATCTGCAGAAAAGGAAATGTCAAAATTTCTAAAAATGTTAGATAATTTTGAGAGAAAATCCCCCCCCCCCCCCTCTTCTTTCTGCAAACAAAAAAAAAAAAAAGATAATTTTTAATTATTTTTGTTTTTAATTTTACTGCTTTGAGTTACAGAAGTTTTACTGTAAATGCACCAGACACTTTTTCTTTAAACAAATTACAATCTAATAGGTAAACTAAAATCCACAAACATGTATTCCAGAACAAGGTTTCACCTTCATGTCAGACTAAAATTATAAAATTTCATAACTTAAAATTTCATTCAATAATAAAAACAAAAATTTGAAATTAAAATTTTTAACAAGAGGTATTTCCTTAAGAATGAAGAACGAATCGAATATTAAGAACAACCTTTGGTTTTTTAATGATGTAAATTTAAGGAAATTAAGGTTTTACTATACATATCTTAAAGACAAAATTATATTATCATTGCAAACAATTTTTTAACAGGATCGCAATAACATTTCCCTTTTAGAATCAAATACATTATTGTAAAAAAGAAAGTGAAAAAAAGTTACTTAAAATAAGTAGCTCTATATTTACAATGCACAAGGTCAGATAGATAAGTGGTGTAACTGAATGAAAATCACCAAATATGTATTAAATAGTTATTACACATTTTTCCTTCATTTATTCCCCAATATATTTACATTCTCTTTATTTCTGCAACTTTTTCTTTTTGAGACTTTTCTAATTCACCAGAAAATATTTACAAACCAAGAAAAACGTACTTGATGAACATAAATGCTTGCGAAACAGACATTGTTTTTAAAATATAAGAGACATACACAGAGAGAACAGAAAAGACAGGTAAAATGACTAGCAATAAGAAATATAGAGAAATATTATCCTCCATAGAGAAAAAATATCAGGAACACGAATCAAGAGTTTAATACTAAGAGTTCAAAATTGCATACATTGAAGATTAAAGTGTTTTAAACCACCAAAGGTAGGTTACAAATAATAATTTTGAACAATAATTTCCTATGCACTTCTTTTTTTAATCATAAAAAAACTTAATCATATGGGATATTAAAACCCTAAGGAATATAGAGAAAAATTATCCTCCAAAGAGAAAAAAATATCAGGAACACAAATCAAGAGTTTAATACTAAGAGTTCAAAATTGCATACATTGAAGATTAAAGTGTTTTAAACCACCAAAGCTCATAAATCAGAATTTTGATCAATAATTTCCAATGCATTTAATTTTTTAGTCATAAAAAAAAAATTAATAATATGAGATATTAAAACCCTAAGGTTTTTAAAAAAATGAAAAAGAATGAATTAAAATTCATTTCATTGAACCAGCAATTCAAAATTCTTAACAAATATTTCTTTTATTTAAAGAATACATGGATCTTCATTTTTAATATAAAGCTTAATTTTGAAATAAAAAACATCTCTACTTTTCCTTAAGCTATTTTTTTACAATCATATAAATTGTTTAATGATATTGTGGGAAAAAAAGGATTTTATACCAACAACAAAAATAATTTTGAAACCATGCACAGATAATAAAAGGATATCTTGAAATAGATATGGATAAAAATTTAAAAAGTATAGGTATTATCTTTGTTGAGATATAGACCTATGCTTAGACCTTATCTTTTAATAACTAAGATACGCATAATATTAATTCGTAATATTATACACGTTCATTATTTTATAGTATAGAGAGAAATTACGCCAAATAAAAAATGAAAAGTATTACATGATGCATATGAGTAGTAGCCCAGATGCAAAACTTGTTAAATGCTGATAGATGAAGAATGTCTAAATTTAAAATAAAAAAATAAAGCTAAAACAAAAATAGAGAGTATAGAATGATAATACAAAATTCAATCTCAGGGGAAAAAAATGGAAATTGTAGGTTTAGCATCTAGACAATACACAAATAGGAAAAAAAAGTGTCTAATTGATTCTTTTAAATCCATTTCTAAAAGTGCTGAACAACACCACTTTATAAAAATAGAAATAAAAGGAAATTTATTTTCAATTATACTGTCATAAAATACACAACTTAGTTTTTGGAAAAATAAAACAGAATATTTAACCAAGGCAAAGAAGGAGTTCAAATGGAATCATATTTAAAAGAAAAAAAAGAAGGTATCACAGATACTATAACCAGAAGACCCTTTTTTTTTTTTACATAAAATTTTGACAGTTTGAAAAATAAGCATTAAACCCTTTACAATCACTCATAAAAACTAAAGTTTCGAAAACCAGCACTTTTTGATTTTTAGCATGCAATTTTTTCATAATAAAAATTTGAAATAAAAACAACAAAGTTGAAAATATACAAATACAACAAAAGAGATTCTTTGAGTGCAGCTCGTGACCAAAAATGAAATTTTTAAAATTTCTCATTCTTAAATTTAATAAGAAGACCTTGATATTATACTAGTAAGTTATTATACATTATCTTTCTTACATAAATCATATTTTTAAAAAATTTTTCACTGGCCCAGAATGGATAAATGGATATGAAAAAAATTTTTTCTTCTTCTCCTTTTCTAAGATGAATATACGAAGAAAATTTGGGGTGAACTAACAAGAGCTTCAATTAAAGCTTTTACATGATTATCGCCTACATTTTAAAATTTATGGTTAGAAAAGAATTTTTTTTTCGTGAATATAATTTAGAAAAATAAACTTTGAAGGGTTCCTATACAAGCTCAAAAATAAAATTCCCTGATTGTTAGGAAAAATGTAAACTAAATTTCAGGCCACATTTTTGTTATACATGAATACATTTAAGTGTAAATATAATTTTTATTTAATAAGCTATGAAAGTTATTCGAAGGAAAATGTTACATGTCATGTAGAATTTAATAAATAAGTTCATAAATTATAGATAAACAAAATTTTGCACAACACAAGGATCAGAAAAACTTAAAAACTCAATGCAATATATTAGTAGAGTATATATTAAATGAGTCCCAAGAATTTTATAGCCTCTCTAATTGCCAATTTCCTTAAAATATGATTTAATAGACCAAGTACTCAAATGATAAAAAAAATTTGAAAACTTATAAAAATAATCATTTGCTATCTTATAGCAAAGTATTTCAATAACATTAAAAAAAATAAAATGTATACTTAATACTTCTTTTAGTTTGCTGCTTTTCTAAAAATAAAAACAGCACAAATAGATTCCCATGAAACTGAAAAATTTGTTTTGTATTGATTAGATTTTAAAGCTCGCACTATTGTATCAACAGCTTGAGCAAGAGTCCATAAAGATTCAATTTGCAAAAGACATAAGCTGGAATCTAACGAATTGATACAGAACACATATTAAATTTTAAACTTTATCTAAGCAGGAAGAAAAAAAAACACTAGCCACCATTTAGCTTAAAATGTATTAAACAATAAAAATATAATAGTAAAAAGTAATCTCAAAAATATTGTTTGATTAGAGTTTTTATCAATCAGTTAAAGCTAAAATTTTCATATCACCAATTCAAATAATATAAGGTTTCATAGACCAAGTCCCCAAATTTTTCAATGCGATAGAAAGATATAAAAAAAATGAAACTGCAAAAAAAAACTAAATAAATAAATAAAAATAAAGATTATAATTAAGCTGAAATTTTATTTATTTTTGTTTTGATTTGATAAATTTTAATTAAGCTCACACTAAGCTATTAACAGTGTCAGGAATTTTGAAACATATATTGAATTTTCACCTTTCTCAAAACAGAAAAGACAAAAAACAACAAACCAATATTTAAAGGGAGAAAAAAATAATAGAGCAATTTCTTTCATTTTTGGCGCGAGCTGTCACTCTTTAAACAATATAACTCGTCACATTTATTCTCCATATTCATTCTTTAATTTTCAATACAAAAAAGCAAAATTCTTAAAATGTTGTAACCTTTAATTATCACTTAGAATAAAATGTCAATTTCTTACAAAAATATGCAATGGCAAATATTACTCTTACAAAAGTTGTGGAAAAACAATTCTACTTTAAAATAGATCTACTGATCTTGTTTCTTTTTTCCATGAAGATGTTTATCAAATGTAGCACATATTCCAAATGAGCTATTCAAATAATCCTTTATAATACATATGTACACTTACACTAATACTTACAATAAAAGTAACACTGGTGAGAAGAAGCGCTCACTCGTTAAATTCATATTCATCACAAGAAACAATAGCTCGGAAAGTCTCTTGTTGAAGACATGTGAATCGAAGTCGGATGCCAGATCCATGAATTTTATTTACTTTCCATATTGAGGGTAACTTTTTCAGTTTTGGAAGAGATTTTTTAGGTGGCATTCTGACATTTGGCAGGTTTTTTGATTGGGAAAGTCTATATGATGTGTAATTCATCTGGAAAAGAAAATTTTTTAGACGGGTTTAAACTTATAAATTATAATTGAAGGTAAGCAAATTTGTAAATAAGGATGTTTTTCAAAGGCTTCATCGTAATATTAAATTATGCTTTTTTTGCGAATAATATGCTATTTTTATAACCGCTGTGAGTTTGCAATGGTTAGTCATGACTGTACTGTTAGGGTAAGTTTAGCCTATCTAAAGACATGCATGTCTAAGCTTATATTGAAAATGGCGCAAAACGTCAATATGGAGAAAAGCCTAAGTTTTCTGAAAATGAAAAGCGTTTGTAGTCTAATTTTTTAATATTTAAACACATACTCTCATGCTGCATTGCTTGGGCTCATAAAAATTTGAAAAAACTGAGAATAAGGCAGTGATATAGCTTATTTTCATCTAGTTGGAAAATATTGCCAAATTGATGATTTTTAACTTTTAAAATATTGAAGTTATTTATTTGTTCTAAAGCTCAAATAATTCTTCTCGGCAAGATTATTTATATATAGTTTAAAATCATCGCATTGCTTCAAGTGTAAGGCATTTAAACTATGGCTTTTTTCCCCCCTTGGCGACAGAGCTTCGAAAAACAGCGTTAACAAACCGACTTCGAAAGATTTTAAGAATACTACTAAAATAAACAATAATAACATAACATCTAAACACATACAAGACCTAAAAAAATATATATTGCTATAACTTATAGAAATGAAAGTAATAATTTTTATTTTTAAACATTAAAATAGAATCCTAAGTCTAAGAAAATAATAAAAATCGCAAAAGTTTTTTTCATATAAATTGATAGAAATGAACAATACTGCTCTTTTAAAACAGTTGTAACATATTTTTTGTTTAATGAGGAACCTGCATGTGTAGGGCAAGTGTGCAATGTTGATTATTGCGAATAGTCTTACAGAAAACTCTCGAAAATCAACTCAGCGTGTTTAAAATTGAAATTAATTTTTTAAAATTATAACTTAAATCAAAACTAACTTCACATGGCTGAAAAAGAGGCAAGGATTGCTTATGACATCAGAATTTACTCCCTGAATAAACGGAATTAACCAAACCGAAATTTGTCATAGGGTGAAGATTTTTACAAAGGTGTTTTATTATTTGAATCGTATTTTTCCAAAATTGTGTTAGTTGTGTCCAAATTGATATAATGCAGACAGAGAAGGATATTTGGTTTGAGAATTGATGTCTTGAATTCGAAAATATAATTTTTGTCATTTTTAAATGCTACAACTAAACTTGTCTTTGTCTATACATAGAAATTAGAACTGTTTTGAAAATTTTCACCTAATGGTTTGATTCCAGATAGGAAACAGAAATATTTAAGATTTTGAATTTTAAGTTTTTTTACTATCGATGCAAATAATTCTTAACCCTTTATTCATTTATTTTTATTCTTAAAACATTCTCTCCTGTACAACTACATAAAATAATTATTCACTTGTAATAATTTTTATTATATGTACTACAAATTTATTCAGGATAATAAACTGAGCGCGAAAATTGTTTTTTAAAATTTGACTCTATTATTGACTAAAATTTGCTTGCAGAGATGCATTTCACAAAATAAAATTCATGCAAAATTTAAAAAATAAATAAATAAAAACACAATAATAAAATTTTTTGTTTTGCTTATACCATAGGTAGTTTAACAAATTTAAAGTGTGACGTAAATAAAATACTACTACATCTTGACACCCCAATCTTTATCATATCATATTCTAATCAAATGAAATTGCTAGCGTTTTACACTGGAATAAAAGCAGGTGTGTTGGTTGTCCAAACAAAGAAATTGGTTTTAGCATGAATGCTGTAGGTGGTTGAATACTTCTAAATTTAACTATGCACTACTTTTTTGTATTAAAATTCTGTTTAGAATAAAAGTAATTTTTTAAAATTTTGTTATGTACTTCTATTTCATTCTATGATGTATACTCTCATTGCCTATTTCATATCGATTATCATATACACCAGTTTGTATTTCTTTAATTTTAACAGTTTTAAAGGCATAGAACTAGTTATTAATTTACCTTGCTTTACTTTTTACTTGGCTTTCTTTGTATCACTAAAATCTAAGTTGTTCAGAAACATAAATTGTATACACACACATATATATATATATGTACATATATATATGAATACATATATATAGTTTGTCTAAAGTAAGAACTCCCCTAGTCATTCGCCTGGACACATGGCAGTGACTATAGTAACAGATTTTGGCTTGGGTCGACAAGAGAAAGGGTATCTTTTTTTCTGGTCTAATGTGTTAGCCCTAGAGTGAAGAAAAGCTTCCCTCCCCGAAATGCATTATTCTTGTTTCCATAGCAGCAGATGGCCTCAGATTTTGTGGCGGGGGAGTTCTTAACGTAGACTAACTGTATATATATATTGCATTTATGTATAATTTTTTTAGAATTTCTTTATCATATGTGAATTTTGGTCCTTCTTTCTCGAAATAAATCTCCTTAATAACCTATATTTAAGTAAAAATAGACAATTTATACTGATTTTATCAAATACAGAGAAAAAACTAACTCCCAAGTATCAATTTCAAAAATTTCTCACACATAAATTTTATCTAAGAAGAAAATAACAGAATCACTTTATTCCAGGTTTGGTGAAAAAAACCCAAGCTGATTTGAGTCAATTGCTATAGAGTATGAAGAGAAAAACATTAAATATTAACTTTAAGATTACAAAGGTAGTTACCTACTTTTGCTACACCCATACTAGAACACAAATTTAAATGCTAAGTAAAAAACCAAAGCAATGAAAATCTGTTCCTTTTTTCAATTTTATAAAAAACAAAAAATGCCGTTTTTTTCTATATATAATTAAAAAAAATGCCAAAATGATAAATGTTTTGATCTTATATAGATTGTAACTATTTAATTTCTAATAAAATATTTAAGCTAGCAAATTAAACAGTATTTTAATTGTATAAACATACAGGAAACTGCACTGTGATTCTACAAAATGGGAAGTTTTCATATCCGTAACTGCACCAAAATTACCGCCAAGAAGGAATAAAAAAAATACAGAGGGGTGTATCGTGGTTCAACCTCTAGGACATATTTATCTAAAAAATTTTGAAAGTTAACTTCGGCGTTTTGCTGATTATAATGAGCCCTAAGGAAATATTAAGGGAAAAAATAGAGAAATAGTCAAAACAAAATAACAGAAATTATTTATAGATTAAAAGAGTTTTCTTATTCTTTTAAAAAATAAAGACAATGCAGTCAAGTTTATAAGTCTAAAAGTAAATGTTTTTCTCATTCTATAACTGCACAAATTGCTCTAAAAATTAAAAAAAACTCTACAAAACTGTCTACATTGATTTCTGGACTAACAACTGTGTAAAAAACCTAAAATTAAAATATGAGCAATAATATTTATTTATATATGCCAATACTTAAATACTTACCACTGGCTTTGACTCACTGTTACCATAAATAGTGGACTTGGAATCAGAACTGGAATGTTTTCTTTCAGACTTTCTTCGTGTTCTCCTGCCATAGACTTCACATCTTTTTCTTTTGACAGGCTTGACATGTTTACTACGCAATGGCTTTGATTGCTTGCTTGTATTTGGCGGATCAATTTTACAAATGTCAACATCAGATCTTAAAAGAGAATTTTGTTTAACTGGTTCCTCAGTCTTTTCCAAAGTACAGACACTGGATTTATTTCCAATCTCAAAATCAGTTGGAATTCCTGTGAGAGAGTTTTGGCAGGTTGATTTCTTGATAGGAAGAGCTGAACTTTTTTCTATGTGAATTTCAAAGTTTTTAGAAATGGTACTTGTGTACCTTTTCTTTGGGATCTGAACAGTATGGTCTCTGGGCTTAAAACTAGTTTGAGCATCACTTCTTTTATCAGTAAGTTGGCTAGTACAGGAAATAACAGTTTTTAGCTCAGGATTATCTAATGATTTAGCACCAGATAATTTGTCACAACTGACACTAGTATAACACTTCATTCTTAATGCATCAGTATCAGATGTATTTATAGTTGACAAGCTGAGATTTCTCACTTGACTAAAGTCTGTACTCATAGGAGGATCATTTGGAAGTATTGGTTTCTTTTCATCAATGGCATTAACTTCTGCTTGGTGAAATACTTTAGAAGACCTTTTGAACTTATCATATTGGCCATTCCCTGATGAAATGCTAGTTTTAAACATTTGGGATTCATTGGTTTTCTCTAGTGAAACACCTTGGTGTTGTTTCGGAGCTCTAGTAGTATCATCGAAATCTTGCATTTTTCGAAAACCAGGATTATTAATTTTGGAGAACTTTTCTTCACAAATATTTATTAAGTTAGTTGCGCTAAATTTACTGCTTTTAGGTAGCGGCATTCCATAACACCCATTTAACGGTTTGATAGCCGGCAGACATTTAGTATCAGCTTCAATGGTAATATTATCACGATTGGTGTGGATATTTGTTCCAACTGAACAGCTTACAGTTTGAAAAGGTTTTAAATCATTTTTGTATTTCATGTCAGAAGCAGAACATGTATTTTGAATACAGAGATTTTCAGCTATTGATACATTTTTATCAATATCCAGAGGATATGTAGACTGTATTGTAGAACATCTAATAAAGGGCTGAATTCCAGATTGGCTCTCCAGACTTTTAATGTCCATATCATTGCTTTCAAGATTTAAACCACTATCAGATGCACTAACTTCAACCTCTCCAAAGTTGACACATGTATTAGAGTTACCTTTATTGGCTATCGCATCCATTCTGGAAGCTGATAACGCATCACTAGTTATCGTAGCATCCGTGTTTTTAGCACTTTCACTATCGATATTAATATTGCTTTTGATAACATTGGAAAAATTCTGCTTGACATGATCAGCTTCAATTTGAAGTTTGGAATTTTTATCTTTATCAGTCTCACTTGAAACTACTTTGCTATCCAATTTCATTCCACTATCACTGCTGGGTGCTAGGTTTTGGTTTACTTTAATGGTTTTAACTTCACTCTCGCTGTTTGTTATGATGTTTAAGACATTATAAATAAATGAATTACCAATTTTAGGATTGCATTCCACCTCATCTTCAGAATCATCAGAAAACATTTTATCGCCAGATTTATCTGGAGCCATATTTGAACAAGAAGTTTCTAAATTTGGCTTTTCAAAATAACCAAGTTCTGCATTACCAGGCATTTTATATGGCTCTAAATTTAATGGTGATTTATCAGCTTCAGCATCAGGTTCAAAGTTCTCCACATCAACTATACTTGTATCATCAACAATATCAGGCATTATTTTGTAAGAGTCTAAAGTTACTGGATTGGAGACATCAGCAGTAGCATTTAACTTGAGTGGATCATAACTTACTTTTTCATTGCCCAACAGTTTATCAATAGTTAAAGAATGTCCAGGAACTGGAGATGCACGATTAACAAAATCCATCTTATAAGGAGAAAGACCAAAATCAGACTTATCTCCAATATCTTTGACTTCGCCAGCGCTATTCATCAACAAGGAAATGTTCAAACTTGTATTCAACGGTAAGGATGCAATACAAGATCCTAACCCAGTTGTTTGAGGAAGATTTTCAGCCTCAGGTTTGTTGAATTCCTCAATTTTTTGTCCATCATCTAAATCAAAAATATTATCATCAAAATAGATATCTTTTTCTTCATCAGGAAGACTATCGAGCCAGTAACTATCAAAATTTTTCAAGCATATTTGAGCTAATGAGGCTGAATTTGGCACATCAGCCGGTACAGTCTGATTGGGTTGTTCATTTTGAACAGCTTCATCAACTTCATTTGGCTTTTCATCAACTGGATCATCTTCACCAACATCAATCGGTTCTGTTTTAACCCGATTTAAGTCAAAGCCTGGTTCACAACGGACAGTAGTAAGATCTTCAGCTGAGTTTCCTGCTTCATCAAGTTGCCCAATGAAATTAGGATGTACTAATAACTCATTTGGCATTTCTGTATCATCTAGTGTCTCAACATGCAAATCTAAAGGCATATCTTCAATTTCCTTCATTTGTAAAGTTGATTGAGTTTGGTTTGTCATTATGGGTTTATTATTAGGCAAAGGAAATCTTGCATCAATTATTGCACTATTATCAGTCATAAAATTCATATTACAACTTGAAATAGACAAATTTGTAGGTAAAAAAGATTTTTGATGTTTAGCCATGAAGTCTTGAGCAGTTGGTAGTAACTTCATTATTTCAGTGACAGTTTCGTAATTTTTTTCATTGTTTACGAATTTTAGATGGTTGTTACTAGCTAAGTGAAGTTTTAAGTCAGTATAATGAGATCTGCAGCATTCACAGTAATTATTTTCTTCTTTGGGTTTGGCTTTATTCAGTACTTTTTTATCACCAGGTTTTAAAGCTGGCTTTAATTCATTCCCAGCTTTACCCATTCTCTCACCCCCATTTGTTAAACTAATATGCTGTACCTGTTTTGGTACGACTGGAGTTGTTAATATATTTTCACAGGTATCAAGTCTTACTAACACTGATGCATTTCGAAGAGGCATCAAACGCTCAGTGTCATTGCCAAATACTTTAAAGCAGGGTCGAAATTTCTTGTTTTGACTTTCAAACTTTATGAATGTGCCTTGAAGATTTGACACATTTTGATTCGACTTTTTCTTGGTTGTCAGATGGATAAACTTAAGCTGGGGTTCAATGGAGGCCAAAAAATAGGCGATTCCACAGATAGAGATACGAAACTCTAATGCAAATTTAATCACACGATAGGAATTGTTTACATTGTATCCCTGTGAAGTTGATGGTAAATTATACAAATCACCTTGGTAGCTCGCAGCTGATGCAATTATGTGAGGTACATTAAAGAAACTAGGATCTACAGGTAGATTGTTAGGATAGTACGTATAAGTAGCTAAATGAAAATCGTCTATAAGAATCGTTGTGATATTTTGACTCAAGAATTCGTCCACTTTACCTCCAAGCAATGCAATTTTTTCTTTCACAAGTTTAATGTTCTGCTGGTTAGACCACAAGAAAAATAACTGTCCCTTTAACCATGATTCGGGAGGTATTTTACGAGACGGACACATATTCATTGGACCGGACGCTTTTTGGTACCGTCATTTGATATTAAAGTTCACGAACAAAATCCCAGATATTTATTGTTCATGTTTATAATGAATGTAAACAATATGTTGTAAGATTTTTCAGTCAATATATTAGCACTGCGTAAAAATGCCATCTTCCCAGTTAAGCTTCATATAATTTATACAATAACACCTTAAAAATCACAAATAAAAACCTCAAACTTATCGTTGCACTCAGCATCGTTGCCATTTAATTAAAACAGGTTCTGGAAAATAGCTATGTAAATCCATAAACACAAAAGAAGTTAAGTTGAGATTAAATAAATGCGATTTTAGGCATTTATAATCAAAGCAATCAGCTAGATTCCATATGATAGTGTGGTAAACTTTACTCTACTAAAAAACCAAATGAATAATTTGGATTAATAAATTAAATGAAATTCGCGATTGGATGCTCATGAACGCCATCTGGGGAGAACACCAGTTTCACGTCTAAAGTCCCCACCAAAGTAGCCGGATCACGCTATTCGTCGAAACTGACATCACTACGTGTGGGAAGAGAGATGGTACAGGCAAATAATTCATATTCTTTGGTACAGGGCCGCCTTGAAAGGAGGAGTTATTATTTCAGGGCGTCAGGGCACTCGTTTCATGACATCCCACATTAAGATCCATCTCCGTTCTTCATTTTTTGTTTAGATTTTAGTAGTTTGAATGTTGTTCTAAAGAGATTTAATTGCAAGAGCTGCTAAAAAGGGAATCTTCATTTCAACGAAAATATAATTGTTGAATTTCTATAGTGATAATTTTAAAAGAATATTTATTTAGTTTTTTATCTGAATTTCTCTACACTCCTTCACAGAAATATAACTTTTTCGTTTATCTGCATATTTATAATTCAAAATATGGATCGTAAGCAGAGTAAGAGAAATTAAATTTCAATTCAGTTAAATATTTAACCATTAAATAATCAGATTTTCAAGCAAAACAAATAACCAAATTTCTTTTTAAAAAATAGAACATCAGATAATCTCAAAACTTGGCTTGAAATGAATTACAAGTCCTTTTTTTTTTTTTTTTTTTTTTTAAATTTTCTTCTGCCTAAATTACTTGACATTAGAAATTTTCAGCTATTTTCAAACTTTAGAATTAGAGTATACAAATTATAGCTCGGTATTAAATGTACTAGAATTTAATTTCTTATAATTAAGCATAATATGAATTTAATGCATATTTAATAAAAGCTAACTGCGTTCTGTCCAACATTTTGATTTAAAAAATTTTTTTTTCAATTGATTAAAGAGGGTAAATATTCTTTCTACACTTTACCTATATTAAATCTGAAAAAAAAATAACAAATAGATAAAATTGTGTTTCAGTTGCAATGTTGCTTTTGTATTGAAAATTTGTTGCGAACTATATTTTTAGTGCATAAAAGCTGAACAATCTATTTTTATGATTCAGCTATGATTTATCCAATATATTGTTATTCACTAATATGAAATTTTGAACCTATATAATTGGAATACTTTCAGATAGGAAACTCTTAGAAAAAAATTATTTTAGTTCTTTACAATTTAATGATAGTTAATTTTTATAACTGATTGATATTGTAAAAATATTTCATGTTGTGCATTTAACAAGACTTTTGCTTATCAGTCGTGTTTAAAGCATATAACCTCACCAGGGACCGATCAAGATAAATTCAGGCCCAAGACCCATCAAATTCTCCGGGCCCCTTACAAAATATTTTGAAATTAAATTACTGAAGTTTACATAATATTTTGAGTGATAAGTCCAAACAATAGAAAAGAATCTATTGAACTGCATGATTCAAGAGAAACATTCTAAGAAATTTTGAAAGCAGACAATTGAAAATTATTTTTCTAAGATGACGTTTACGTATCTATAAATTAAAGCAAAATATAAAACAACAAAACAATGTTATGTCAAAATAAAAATAATTTGGTGACCACAAACAATTAAATCAGTGATTTTTGCTAAATGTCACTGATTCTTCCTCTCATTGCTATGACAGCCCAGGATGGGCCTTGGCCTTCTCAACAAGCCTATGCCAAGACATTCTTCCCTCAGTCAAGGTTCTCCAGTTTATTATCCTTAAAACTTGTAGGTCCTTTTCAAGGCAGTCTAGAAATCTTAGGTTTGGCGGTCCTCTTTTTCTTGTACCTGTTGGCCTGGCACCGAAAACTTTTTTGGTTGTCCTGCTATCCTCCATTCTTATAATGTGGCCTGCCCATTTAATCGTTTGAATTTTGATAAATTTAATGACATCAGGTTCCTTATATGCTTTGTAAAGTTCCGTGTTTGATACCGCTTTTACTTATTCCACCAAAAATACTTCGCAGTATTTTTCTCTCAAATCTAGCTATCATATTTTCATCTCCACGGATCACTGTTCAGGTCTCACATGCGTATGTATGCATTGATCGTATATTTATAGAGTAACACTTTTGTTTTTCTTTTTATTAGGCTTGACTTAAGATATTTTCTTAGACCGTAAAAACACCATCGTGATTCTCGTGTGTATTTCTTATGTAGTGTCGTTTTTGTTGTTAATCTTAGACCCCAAATAGGTGAAGCTATCAACGGCTTCGAATTTGTATGCTCCAATTTCAAACTGTGTTTCTTTATAGCCAGCTTTTGTGCAGGGCATATATTTAGTTTTATTTTCATTGATTCTTAATCCCATCTTAATGGCTTTCTTCTCCAGACTGATTAGCTGAATTATATTTTTATTGCAAACTGTAATTATTTTTTATTTAGTACTTAAGGCAACACAATAGCTATCCCACCTTCCATTAAACTTTTTACTAATTTTTGAGGCCCCTAAGAAATTGTGATCCCTAGACCCATGCCTATTGGGCCTTGTCGATAATCACGCTTTAATGCAAACTTATATTTAAATATAAGTTTGCATTATTATTTAATATATATATATATATATATATATATATATATATATATATATATATATATATATACATAAAGAGAGAGAGAGAGAGAAAATAGAAAGAAATAAAAATTAATAAAAGGAAGAAAGAAAAGGAAATTTTGGACATAAAATAAATAAATAAATGAATGAGAATAACAAGAATGCAAACAAATTTCAAGAAAAATAAAACAAAAAATGGACTTAAGAAATAAAGATTTAAATAGTAAAACTGAAAATAATTTAAGATTATGAAAAAAATTCCCAACTTCAGGAAATTTCAGAAGGTTTTTCAGATATTTTTGCTTAAGATATATAATTGAATCTCAAAAGGTAAGATTAACATCAGACTTACCAGTGTCATTTTTTTTCCATTGAAATAAAAAACACTGAAGTCCTAAACTTCAGAATTACGACGACTGTGCCATTTTTTATTTTATTTTGTTTTCAAACAAGGTAAACAATACTGACTGATATAATCGTGTGAGCTGATCAAAAGATTATATCTTTTATTTTCCGGATTTTTATTAATTTTTTCCCCCTCCGGTTTCTTTTTATTATTATTTTCTCCCCCCCTCTTTTTTCATTGTTCTGTAATTTTTTTCATGTTTTCTCTGGGGCTACCGAAGCGGGGGTGCCACCCCCTCCGCAGAGGATCAAAATTGTGGTGGCATGTCTTCGGATCATCCTCCGGGATGTTTCCCAGACCGTCGCCAATAGCCCATTGTGCAGCTCTAGTGCGACGTAAATTAACTACAACTACAACAACATGTTTTCTCTGCATTTTGAACTTATTTTATGAGTTCTATTTACTTGCAGCTTATGCACTATGAATAAAACTTATTGTTTTACTTAATTTTCTTCGTGTTATTTTGTATTTATTTATTATGCTGTATGTATATAACACATTTTAAATAAGTTTCAGAAGAAATTGCTTAGCATTCTTATGAAAAATTTTAATATTCTAAATCTAGAATTATCCTCGTCATCCCAATTAATACAAATTATCATACCCACCATTGTTTTAATATGCGACATTTCTTTTTTACACATCAATATTAGAAATTGATAAAGAATATTTGAACCGAATTATTGAAAGCAAGGATGTACAATCTATATCGCCCACGTCATGAAGTAAAGTTATTTTTTATAATTTTATATATGATTTAAAATGATGTCTCTAGGATGCTGCCATGGAAATGGATTCTGCTAGGCGCTCTATGGGCTATTTTGCTCATGAATCATATTGCCAGGAATTCATCGATCTTCTTTATAATCGTAATCGATAAAATAAAATCAGGAATGCTATAATTCTTGTGAGTTAGATAAAAGTGTATTATTTCAAATTAGTGAAGAAAGTGAATTCGTGAACGTGTTGTTGCGGTATTTTGCTCCTGTGTTAATAGTTTCGTTATTGAATA
Source organism: Parasteatoda tepidariorum (assembly GCF_982258835.1). NCBI lineage: Eukaryota > Metazoa > Arthropoda > Arachnida > Araneae > Theridiidae > Parasteatoda > Parasteatoda tepidariorum. Next base: position 56,493,232 of record NC_141761.1, read on the forward strand.
AAATAATACATATATTTTTTTAAGTAAAGAATTGGATCATAAAAGAAGTTTTTTCTTCACATAAGAATGGCTGATAATGAGCAAAAAGCTATGCAACTGGTTGCAGATGCTGAAAAAAAATTGAAATCTGCACAAGGATTTCTAGGCAGTCTGTTTCGGTGAGAGGAAATAAATATTTTGATATCGAGTTAATTCTTTTTAATATTATTCAATCGCTCTTCTACTTTTTAAATCAATAGTTACTTAATATTTTCTTCTATGGCAAAGAAGCTTATTATTGTTTTAGTATTGTTTTAGTGCGACGTTAACTGTCAAATCAATGGCTAATTATTTTAAATTATTTTGCTCTCCTTTTTCTATTTAGATCGTCTTCCAAAGTTGAAGAGGCTTGTGAAATGTATACAAAAGCTGCTAATATGTTTAAGATGGCGAAGAAATGGAGTGGTAGGTTTTTCGTAGATGTTACTTTTATTTTAAATTTTGTGATTTATTTCTAATAAATTTTGACTGCTTGAATTTCACAGTGATAAGATTATCAATTATTTTCTGAACTTAAGCGAACTATCTGAACTGCAATCTGCTTAAGGCTTAATCGATAGCTATGACATGAAAATGTAATGCAAAATGTGTGTTTTTATTTTTACGTATAATAAATAGAAACTTATTTTTTCAAATATATCAATTATTCCAAAAATTAGATTTGACATAGGTGCATTTAGCTACATTGCAATTACAGTTTAACAGAAATATTATTAATTTGAGTATCGTCAACTCTTTTAAAATCAATAATTTTGTATAATTATATATTTCTTGCATTGACTTGACTGATGGAAACCTGTAATTGCTCTACGGTGGGTGTGGCCATCAATTTTTGTAGAGTGATTAATTATTCATCATTTAATCTATGCTATGCTTCAATCTATGCTATGCTATAATCTATGCTATGCTATAATCTATGCAATGCTATAATCTATGCATCAGACTAAAATGATCCATATCTAAAATTGCTGGGTATAAATTAATTGCTCCTTTCTGTATTTGTCTTGTTTTATTCTAATGATTGTATATGCTTCTGGTTTTTAAACATATTTTAATTTATATTATACTAGAAAGTTTTCTTTCTTACTTTCCTTCTGTATTTGTCTTGTCGTTTTTTCCATTGCTTTATGCTTCTGTACTTTACTGTATTGTATAACATATTTTTCTATTTATTCTTGTATATTTCTGGACCTGGGAAAAACTTTTGGGGCACAGAGAAAGCAAATTTTTTGACTTTTGTCTTAGCTTTTTTCAATAGAAAAAGTTTTGCATTTTATGACAATTCAAGGCTGGTACCCCCTAATGACGTCAGCTTTGATTGTCATGTTTTTTCCAATTTTTTACTAATTTTTCTTCAATGTCTCATTTGAAAAAGTTTACTTTTTTTAAACTTATTTGCTTACTTATACACTATTTTTTTTAAAGTAATATTGTATAAAATTTAATTTAAATAATACAAATTTTTAGCAACATAAAAATTTTAGTGTGTAATTTTTGTTAGTCTCACATATGCTAAATTTGCTGTATACGTGTTAGAAGTACGACTTGATAAATGTAAAAATAATATCTTGTCCGCATTTTTAAAGAGTAGAAGAAAAGTTTACTTGACTTCTGATTTTTGTAAGATTTTAATCCGATTTTAGCTACAATATGAAAAAAAAAATTGGATAAGTTGGTAACGAAATTTGGCATTTTTGGACAGCGCAAAATTTTTTTTTTTTTACGTCTCTCATAAAAGGACTATTACTGCTAAGAATCATGCACTTAATTTTGGAGTGTTAAAAAATTTAACGTTTTGAAAAAATTGCGGATTTGAGATAAAATTATCAACTCAAAAGCGAATCAATAATCGATTATTCAAAAGTGTGATTCGGAAATCTGCGAATTGTAATAATATTAAATTTAAAATGAAATCCGAAACTGTTGAAGTGAAGATTAATAAAACCACACCAGAAATAAAAATCAAGTAATCAAAAAGCAATTGTACAAATGCGTGATTCGAAATTTCCTGTGTATGATAATGTAGCATGAAAAAAACTGAAAATCGGTTATAATTACTGATTAAAATGCTATCATAAATCCAGGTGAGATTGCGGGTGAATCGTCAATAATTAACTGCATAATGTGCAATTCAAAGTTTGTCAATCGAAATAATATTGTATTAAAACATTCAGATTTCTAAAATGAAGTGAAAATCCGCTTTAATAGCTCTCGAAAAAATGATCAGCAAAACCATGCAGATTCACTGTGGAATTGTTGCTAATCGAGATGATTACTAACTGATGATTACTAACTGATGATAAAATGATTACTAACTGAAATGTGTAATTCGAAATTTGCATCGAGATTTTAAAAATAGTGTTTAAATCTGTAACAAAATCTTCAGAAATAGCACAACCATGTAAACCATGGGGATTTATTTGTTGTTGATGCAAATTGACTTTAATTACCGTCTATTTGTTACCTTTTAATGAATTGGGATGTTTTGATGTTTATTTACCTTAAGAACCTATTATCCAGAAAAATCTATTTTCCAAACTTTCTGAAGTCCCGACGATTCCGGATATGGGACTTTCCACTGTATTTAAAATTAATTAGTTATTTTCAACAAGGAATTTGTAAATTAGGTATTTTTTTGCTTCTGAGTTATTAGTCTTTGAAGTAAAATATTTCTCCTTCTAGGTTTTAATTAACTACTTAACAATTTTTAAATTTTTAGAAATTCAAAATGTTCTGGCCATACTGAATATTTAGGTATATTATTGAAATATTAAGTCATAAGATGTTTAACAAATGCATAATCAGTTTTATTCAAAGTGAGTAAAATAATGCTATTTCTTTCAACCAAAACGTAGAATGCTCCTTTAAGCTTCCCCTAGCTTTTAAGCAACTGCTTTTTTATAGCTTTAAAATTTTTAAAACCTTAAAATTTTTTGCCTACACTGTATATTTAGGTATAATCAAACTTTAAGTAATAAGCTATTCAATAAACACGTAATCAGTTTTATACTAAGTGAGTAAAATGTTGTGATTTCTTTTAACCAAAAAATGAATTTGTCTTTTAAATAATTACGGTTGTTTGACTTAAGGTTTTATTTGTTCTATAAAAGTAAAAAAATATAAGAATTCGTGTTATAACTTGTATTATGAAAAAAAAAATAATAATAAAAGTAATGTAAAGATTAATATAAAAAATATTAAGTAAATATATTAATAAAAATTTGGGAATTATAGTGAAGTTTATTAGTTTTAAATTTCTGGAAAATTTGTAAAAATAGCAGATTGATTTTGATTTAATATATTAGAATCAATCTGCTTCAAATCCTTTCTTTAGAATTAATTTTAAAGATGAATTAATTTACAATAAATTTATGTGTTTAAATTATATTTAGCTGCTGGAAGTGCTTTTTCGGAAGCTGCATCTCTACGTTTAAAAATGGATAACCGACATGATGGCGCAGCATTATTGATTGATGCTGGTAATTGTTACAAGAAAACAGATCCTCATGGTAAAGTTATAAGTTCATTCATTTTCTTACTATTATGTGTTTATATTTGGGGTTGGCCAGTTTTGTGTGTTTTTTACCACGGATAAAACAGTCATCCCAAAAATCCTGTGTAAAAACCTATACCCAGAAACAGCCAAAATTCCAACAAATTGTATTTATGTATTGGTAGAAGTATTATTATTCATATTTAAATAGCCCATTCCAGGTACTGTAAAACACTGATCTTATACAACTTAAGTTCAAGGCTGTTAATAGGTTCCTATTTTCCTAAATGGTATATATATATTTTTTTAAGTTGGCTCCTAAATGTCCCTTTTATCATTTTTTTGCTGTTTTGTTAGGACTCCAATAGCAGAAGTCCTCCAGCACTGCAGTGGGTACTGCAGATTATTTTTCTTCATCTGCAGATTATTTTTCATATTAGATTTTAAAAAAAATTGTCACAGCACCTGAAGATAATTTTTCAATTCAGAACTCAGATTTCAAAAACAAACTTAAAATATTACTATATTAAAAATATTAAAGGTAAAAAGATAAATAATTTATAATTCCTAGACTTACTCATTTACTATTTGTCTTAGGACTTTGTTTATCAATATATAAGCAAAAAAAAAGTGATGATTTTTAAAAGAAAAAATTAAATGATAAGAAAAATGTAAAAAATAAATTTTTAAGTGCCATTAATTGCAGTTGCTTGTTTATAGTATAAGGACTTATTCCTTTCTTTAAATTTAAATTGTTCCATTCATTTTAAATTGTATAAATATTTTTAATTGCAACAACAAATGACAAACATTTACTTTTGCTAACTTTGCTGTAAACATGTAAAATTAAGCCAAATTTTTTGAATAATATTCTCTGTCCAACTGTGTAAGCGTCGCAGGAAAACTTTTATTTATTAAGATTATGTTGCAGATTGACTCTATAAATTATTCGTTGTAAACCAGGTTAATGACTCTGTATGATGTTTGCATTCTAAGTGAAATAATAGAGGCATTCTCAATTCAATGATGCTGTTTGTCAAAAAAAATTTTTTTTTTTCTATTCATGTGTATTCATAATAAATAACATGAATTTTTTTGTAAGCATTTTTATTTTTTACAGAGGCAGTCAAATGTATAACTAAGGCTATCGAATATTACACAGATGCAGTAAGTCAGCTTTTTTAAGAATATTTACTTAAACATAATAATAATAATAATTTTTTTTATTGAAAAAGTTTCTTTTATAGGGTCGATTTACAGTTGCTGCTAAGCATCATATGACTGTTGCTGAGATTTATGAAACTGAAATGGCTGATGTTGAGAAAGTAAGAAATAGATTGCTCATGCAGTTGACTCTGAAGCCTGCACAACTTGGAACTTATTTGTTTAAAATTTTCTTTTTGAATTTATATTAAAATTATATCAATATTAAATATACAGTAGAACCTCGATTTAATAGCTGCGCTCATCAGACCTTACAAAAACATGGTAACTAACAAACTGAATGTCGCTATATCATGGTCATGAAAATTCCCATATAAACTGAAATTTAAATGCCTACAAATGTATTTTTATTTTGTTAAACAATTAATGTAATTAAAAATAGTTAGATTTAATTTATTTAGTGAAGAAGAAAAACGTAATTATTTTAGCGGAAAAAAAATCCTACATTTTTGTTTATCTTTTTTTGTTTTGAAGTACACAATGAATTTTTCAAAAATTCCAAGTAGTCCATTTCTTTTTCTTGTTCTAAAAGTTCTTGGAAGTAAAGTTTCTGTTCATATTGCTTCATTGAATCATGATGGGGGATCTGCGTGAAGATTCACAGTCGTCTTCATCACTACTAGATTCTATAATTTCAGCTATTGAAATTGCCTCCAGTTCGTTACCTTTCCATCAGGTCGTTATAACATAGAGAATATTCCATAAAGAATTCTGTTCTGAAATGCTATCGGTATTCTCCTCGGATGGAATTGATGTAAAACTACTTTTTCTGGAACCAGGTGGGTTTTTCTTTTTCTCTTTTTGTAGGATGCTCTAAATAATGGGATTTTATTGTATTGGTATATAAAACGGAAAGGGATCAAGCTGAAAACAGGTATGTAAAAAGCGGAAAATCATTATTCACGGATAACGTTAAATCCAAGTTCTACTGTAATTTAAAATTTTCATTAAATCATTTAATTTATTAACTAGTTAATTTTTTTTTCATAGCTGCCAACTCTTCTGTATATTGCGTAAGGTTACTGCATTTTTTCCCCCGCTTTCCACGTTGGGAATAAAATCTTTCACATTCAGGAAATTGATCCATAAAATTTTTCTTCCCCTTTCTGTAATTGCGAGTACTAGAAAAATATCACATTAATAGTATTGTACTTAAAAGAAAATAATCAGGATATTAAAACCCTGTACAAGCAACAAATCCAAGACATTGTCTCGTCAGGGAAATGGTCGACTAGACTACATTTTGACTTGATTTGTTAACTTGTGACTTAGGACAACTAAGCGTGTAAAAATCCTCCTGGATGTAAAATGGAGTCATTGTCATTTGGAATTCAAATTAAAAATTACGGGATTTTGAAAATTGCTTGGAAATCGTTGAGAAAAAACTATAGAAAACGCAAAAATTTTATGGTAAAAAAAAAACGAAACAAATTGTGCTATTCGAAGTTTGTATGTTATAGTGAAATTGGATTAAAAAAAATTGGGATTTTAAAAACTTTCTAGAAATCGGTTGCAGTACCGTCTTTACGCATGGGCACACCCGGGCAGTGCCCAGGGGCTCCAGGCACTCAGGGGGCCCTTGAGAATCTTACCTTTTATAAATTGTATTAAAAAAACAACTAAGAATAAACAACTTTGCATTATATAATTTTTAAAATAAATTCCAAATAGCAAAATATGGTTTATTTTCACTCAGCAAAAACCTTTCAATGTAAACCTAAAAAGGTTGGCTATGCGGCTTACGTGTAAATCTTCTAACCTTAAAACGAGATCTGTGACAATCTGCTCTATTCTACGCACATTACCCTAATCCAAAATCTTGGAAAACAACCTTCTATATAAAAACCTTAAATAGATGTTGACTTAGAGTTTCCAAGCGTGAAAAAAATCCTTTAGTAAAGCTAGTCTTAAGGTGAAAATACTCTTAAACCTTTCTTTTCATAAAGTCTTGCATGCTCAGCTAAAATCCACCATGTCATGAAATTTTAATGAGCAATGCAGATTCTATCGTTAGTGTGTGACGTCAGCTAAACCGTCATTATGGACCTAAGTGACCATTTTACTTAAGTTACAACACTTATTTTAAAAAAAAGTCTTAAAAAATAATTTGTAATCCTTTTAGGATGAAAGGTTTAAAAACTGCAATATTTTTGCCTTATTAAAAAAAGGTTTTTAGTACAAACACTTTCGTTCGACTATAAGAAGAAAATTCTGACAAAAGGTAGCCGTAAGGTTGCATGCTTTCTGGGATATATATATACTAGTGTAAAAAGTGCGCATTTTTTTCTTCCTAAGAATAGTGATTGATTACCATACAAACACCAATAGTTTGAATAGTTTATCACTAGGAAAAATAAAAAGTCAGCCAAAATCTATTTTTCTTCGTTAAAATGAAGTTTTTAGGTGCTCAACTCCCTAAGTGATAATGTCTCTGAATATGCTTGAGATCACAGAAGTCAAGCATCACTGGCTACGGTCAGTGTGAGGGTGGGTAACCACTTGGATCTGTCTGCGTAGGGACCGAGGATGTGCGGTATGGGTCCTCGTTAAACTGCGTGTTAAACTGCCTCGTTAAACTTGTCGACTTCGCGTGCAGGTCATTGGGCTACCGAAGCGGGTGTGCCATCCCCTCATCAGAGGATCAAAATTGTGATGGCATGTCTTCGGATCATCCTCCAGGGATCTTTCCCAGACCGTCACCAATAGCCCGTTGTGCAGCTCCAGTGTGACGTAAATGAATTACAACAACAACTAAATATGCTTCTCAACCAACTCTCTTCAGTATTTATAGTTAATTAAAGTAATAATTGAAAGTGTTTCGAATCATACGACACAACTTTTAAACTGGTTATGTCTGATATGCATTGAAAGATGTTTAAATATTAATATTATAATAACTGACATTTTAATAGTTTGACGAAACAATTCATACCTTTTGAATTTTTTTAACTGCTATACCCTAGCCGCGATGGCTCAGGGGATAGAGCGTTCACCTTCCAATGAGGTGAACCGGGTTCGAATTCAATGATGGCTGGTCCATACGAATCTGCATCCGGCTTGCACAGACCACAGTGCTGACGTGAAATATCCTCAGTGGCAGACGGATCATGGGTTAGAGTCCCTTTGCCGTCAGACTAACCGTGGGAGACTCTCGTGGTCTTCATCTCCATGTAATGTAAATGCAGGTTAGTTCCACTGAAAAAGTACTCCACGAAGCCAAATTTTCTCCCGATACTTGATACAAGAGCTCCTTTGTTTTCTATATTGAGTTCAAAAGTAAAAGGCTACAGAGTTGAACATTAGAAGTCGTAAACCCAAAAAATGGATCTGCTGTTCAATGACGGTTATAATAGAAAAAGAAAAAATTGTTTAACCCTTGACCGGGATAGCCTGGTTGGTAGGGCACTGGGCCCATGTATGTTCGTGGGTTCGATCTCCGCCGGCCAAAAACTCCCCGTGTAGTAAATGGTGACTGATGCACGTTAAGTCTGTCGAATCACAAAGTCCTCCATGTTCCCATAACCAGTCATACCTCTGGGGGTACTGATCCAGGAGTTTCCTTGTCTTCTGGATTGGTTCAAAATTACAAGGCTGCGGAATTGAACATTGGTAGTCGTAAACCCAAAAATTGAGTCGACTGCTCAGCGACGGTTACAAAATAAAATACAAAAATTTTTTTTATACCCCTATGCCTTTTAATTTACTTATTTTAATTAGCTTCTTCATTTTGAAAATTACTTACTATTTGAGGATTGCAATTTGTTAGCATCTCATTTTTTTAAGAAAAATTATGCCTAGTTCAAAAATGCTTTATTTTATGCGCATTGAGTTTTTGGGGCTATAAAAATGTGTTTAAATTTGTTAAAATTATTGCATAGCTTAAAAATGCTTAATTTTATGCATGTGAAGTTTTTTAGTTCTATTTTAAACAGTATGGACTGTAATAGGGGCCCAAAACATTTCTGTGCCCGGGGGCCCTGCTTGTTATTAAGACGGCCCTGATCGGTTGTAATAATTACCAAAAAAATGTTAGACAAGACTGTGTGCAATGCAAATATGCGTCAATCAAGTGTATCAAAAATTGATTGTTGAAATGAAAATTCGTGTGTGTCGCAATAACATAGTATCGAAAATAACGGTATTTTGAAAATCATGAAGAAATTGTAACAATAACTGCTGAGAAACAAAAGACAAACCAAGTAAAATGCTCTGTGGTAGAATTGGCCACAGGGTATCAGTTCTAAAATGAGTGTCACAATAAAATTGAAGAAAAATTAATGACTTTAAAAGCCATGTATATCCAAAAGTGATTATACAAATGCACAGTTAAAAATTCATGTTTCGCAATAAAGACAATACAATAAAATCACAAAAAATTTTATCAACTTTATTGAAATCAATAGCAACAACTTCTGAAAAAAAGATAAGAAAATCACTTTTCTGACAATTAGAAATTCATGCATAATAATACTGTTTTAAAAGATCAGCATTTTAAAGAAAAACTTGTATTTATGCTGGAATTGGTTAAATTTGAAATTTGGGTATAATAATATAAAGTAAAAAAATCGTGATTTTTGAAAAAACAAACTTTATTATGTATTTACTTCGGAATAGGCTCAATTAGCAATTCAATTAGTGGTAATAAAGTTGTGTTCGATTTAATTTTACTACATTTTACCAACATAAGCCGTTTTAAATCAAAAAACGGCTTATTTTATTGATTATTTTATTGATTATTTTATTGAATATTTTATTGAATATTTTATTGATAAATAGAAAAATGATAAAAGAATATTATTTTCAAATCAAACAAACTTTAAAAGGTATGCAATTCTTTTGTTTTTGGGATTTTTTGTAAAATTTTATATTAGATGATTAAGCAAATTGTTTGACGTGATCATGGTTTGGGTTATCTTTCATAATAAAATTAAGGTAAATTCATTTTCAAACAGTCATTTTATGTTAAAATAAAATTGCAAAATGTATTGTAGATATTTCATGATTTAATATTTCAATTTATAAATACTATAAATTTTAAAAATGGATTTGAACTTCATAAAATAAATCTTCTGTATTTTAAGTGATTTCTTCTGAAATTTTGTAGTGAATCTTCCGCAATCTAAAAAATTGGTACTGGCAGGTATTTTTTCATTTTTTTCATTCATAAATATTATTTTAGTATGTTTCTAATGTTTAAATTTATTTTCTAGAATTTTTAACTCTTTACTTCAAAATGTATCTAAACTTTTGAACAAAAACCAAATCTATTTCTCAGCCCACCAATAATAAAGTTTTAAAATGTTGATAAAAAATAATTTATTTTTTGAAATGCTTCATCGCCACTGTAATGTTTGAAAATCAATTCTCATCAAACAAACACTCTTTTCTGCTTTGGATTACCAGTTTAAAATTTTCATTATGACTAGATCTTTTGTTACATCCTCTAACCATCTCTTTTTGGTTTTCTTTTGGGTGTTAAGTTCATTGGTTTTCTACTTAAAATTTTTCTTATTTTTATTCATTCATTCTTTCTGTATGGTTCAGGCATGTCAAGCATCTCGATTTTATGAATTGAATAATATCTTATTGTTTAATTTGAAAGTCAAGTTCAGTCTTGTTTCTAATTCCCCATTGTGAATTGCTTATTTGAATTAAAATTCTATTTAAAATTTTCTTTCAAGTATTAATAAGTTATTTTCATATTTATTTGTCCAAGTTTTACTACTATAAGTCATTTTATGCCTGATGAATGGTTTTATGATGATGAATGGTTTTATGAATTTTTAATTTAGTTTTTGTTCTAATGAGCAATTTTTTTCCTTTTGAATTTATATGATCTTTTATTTCTTTTCTGTGTTCTCGAATTAATAGATTTTCCCTTCAGAAATGTAAATTTGCAGTCGAACTTTTATAATCAAATAATCTTTCCCGGAGAAATTAAATACGTGTGGAAATGAATTTTATTTTGTTATTTTTTAACAGACTTAGTTGAAAATTCCTCTAAGAAAATCAATTGTTTATTTATAAGTTGTTTTTATCTAGCTTTATTATTTTTATAAATTTTGTTTACAATGCTTCGTTTTCAAAATTAATCTTAATAATATGTAAGATTCATATGTATATGTATATTTTTGTGTGTCTTTTTTTCTCCTTCTATAGGCTATGCAACATTATGAGCAAGCTGCTGATTATTTCAGAGGAGAAGAATCAAACAGGTATATATATATTTTAAATTTCATTATTAATTTAGTAAAATGTAAAAGACTCAAGGGAAAAAAAAAACTATACAATTTCTCTGTGTTAACTTATGTGATCAAAAAGAAAGAAATTTTGAAAAACCTCCTAAGTTAAGAACCCTAATGTAATGCGTGGAAAGAACAATAATTTACTACGATTTTACCATACGAATAGAAATATTTCAAATGAATTAGCACTGAAGCCAAATGATTTTGTGAAAATTCGTCCCAAGATCAAATTTGTTCAATTACTTAAGAGAATTATGTAACATTGTTCTAAGGTTATTTTTAGTAATATGCATATGAGCAACAAAATATTTATAAATTAAGAAGAGAAAACGGCCTTTTTTATGGCCAAATTTATGTTAAATGGGTGGAAGTGAGACATTAGTTTCTATCAGTAGAAGTGATTTAACAAAAATGAATTTAGCAAATTAGGATTTTCTATATTATTAAAATTATTTTGTTATAGTTGCTAACATGTTTTTAAAAATGAGTTTTTATTTATGTGATATTTTTTTGCTCATAAAATAAAAACATCAGTGAAAGTATTACATAAATATTTTAGTGAAAAAGTAAATTTTTCAGTACTGCATAATAAGCAATTTTCATTGATTTGTACTCCTGTAAGAAATGGCTCTAAACTTTTAAATAAAATAACATCTATAAATTAATATCAAAGTAAATTAATATATATATCTATAAAAACAGTTAATAACCATGTATATATTTATTTTTTAGCTGTATTTAAATAATTGTTTTAAATTAACATGATTAATACCTTATATTAAAGCTTAAAAGCATTTCATAAAATGTTCCCTTTTTCCTAGCAATTTTTATGGAGTAAAAAGTTAATATGTGTCTTTTCTATAAGCTATAACAGCTGCTATAAACAACATCATATTGAGTTAAAATCTTTAACAGTGTGGTTGCAGCTTTATGACTCAATGAGTCACATGATATATAAGTCATGTAAACAAAACAGACAAGGAATGCCATTTGCTTCTTCCCGAACCGGATCATTCCACTTACATCCCCTCCACTTTCATTCAAAATTTTAATTTGATATTTTTTTTTAAATCTGCATATTTTTATCAATATTTTCTTTTAATAATAGTGGTTAAAATATTCTATATTTTATCTTTTATACAACTTAAAAATCTTACATCTGTTCATTTTATCGTTATTTAATTTTACTATTGCAATTAAAAAATAACTTAAATTGAACATAATTAGGAATTTTTATAAGATTTGCAGCTTTTTAAACTTTTTTTGTTACTGCTCCTAATGTAAATTTATTTTTAAGTATCCAAGTTCTTGTTTATGTTTTATTTATAGAATGTATATTCAAATGTTATTATTTAAAGCTTAATCCATTACTTAATGTACTTAATAACTATATTCATGTATTATTATTTAATGCTTATTACATTACTAAATGTACTTAAAGAGAAAACCTAATTTCACTATTTCGCTTTCATCCAGCAAAATTTAAATTCATTGAAAACACAAATATTTATTCTATTCAATAATCTGTGGACAATCATTAAAAAAAAGTTATTAAACTTTTAAGTGTACTTTTTAAAGTGTAAATACTCCAAGTATGAAAATTTACATCATGCACAAAATATTTTCTATTTTTGGTAAAATCTTTCAAATTTGAACTTCAATCTTACGATAATTCCTACTCTTTAAGGTTGGCAGATATGTTTTCTGTTTCCCTGGAATCAAATGTTAATGATCTTAATTTTATTTATTTATTTATTTATTTTGGTGACGGATTTGTGTTAAAAAAGTTAAGTTTACTTGCACCTGGTTAACTGAAAAGTTCCTGTTTAAATTCAAATAATTGACCTAAAAAATCTAAAAATGACAGTGATATTATGCTTTTGTATGCTTTTTCACCACATATTGACAACTTTTTGAGTTATGAATGCCTGTTTCACGTTGTCTTTCTGAAAAAGAATAATAATTATGGTAATTTTAAAAAAATGGATAGGGTGCAATTTGGTTGAATTTTTTTAGGTTTTTCAAGTTGAAACAAATTATGAATTTTGTATCAAGGTTCCATTTATTTGTTTATACAGCATATAAATTTTAATTTATTTATTTTACAAATAAAATATTGTAGATTGTAAGTTCACTTAAATTATATTCATGCATTTAAAACCAAAGTTTCAATTAATATATGTTTGTTACAGTTCAGCAAACAAGTGTATGCTGAATGTTGCCAAGTATGCAGCCCAGCTTGAACAGTATGAAAAAGCTATTAGTATTTATGAACAGGTAATTTGAGTGTTAGATAATTTATAAGATGTTCTTTACATTTCTAGTTGTGCTTTGAAACTTCTCTAAATAGCAACTTTGTTAACTGCTGCAGAGTAAGGGAATTGGATGTCCATTCTTTTCCAATGTCTCAAAGTTCACTGACAGCTTTTCTTTATTTTTATTTCTATATAAATAAAAAAATTTATATTTTATTCTTTGTCCATGTCTCAAAGTTCATGGGCAGAAATAGTCCCTTTTTTTATACTTGTATGTAAGTAATTGCTACAGAATTTAGTATTTTATTTGTTCTGTCTCTAAATTTGCTGGCAGAAGTAGCTCTTCTTTATTTATATTTGTTTATAAATAATTTATAACGAATTTTGTATTCCATTCTTTGTGCATGTCTCAAAGTTCACTGGTATTTTGATTAATTGACATATTAAACAGGTATAAAACAGATCTTCAGTTATAGCTTTTTCAAAAAGGATCAAATAATATTTTAGCGTCTATATATGTTTCACTAACATTGATTTATTTTTATGTAACTTTAAATGACATTTATATTTTATGATACTAACACAGACAGTTTTAATTATAAATGTTTACTGATCATAAAACTGAGTTTATTTAATCAAAACACGATACTATGCATTATAATTAAATAATATTAAAAAGTAAACATTTTGCAAAAATTTAGAACATATTGAATATTGCACTCCCCTTTTAATTGAATAACCTACTTAATTGCATAGATTTGACTGAAACCGACGGTATTCCTTTAAGCGTTGTTGACCTTAAAAATTTTACTTTTAACAAATTTCGATTTGAGTATACGGAAAATCTACCTTTGTGAAGTAAAAATTAGGGGTTAACTTACATCAGGTCGATTTTTACTTACAAAATATTGTAATGTTAAAAACATGTTCTTAAAGTTAATAATAAAATTATTTTTACTTGACAGCGTTATGGTTATTTATGTATAATTAAAATCTTATTTTTTATGATGAATATGTTGAGGTTATAGCTTGGAATGATGTTTGATTCTATTTTAAAAAATCATTGTGTTATAGGTAAATTATTCAGTGTGTAAAATATAATGTTTTGCATATTAATAGCTCCATATACATATTTTGCAGCATCCATATTTTGCAATGGCTAATTCTTTTGAAGTACCCTGAAAGAGAAATTTCTCTGTGTATTTGAAAATATAAATATATTTTTAAAAATATTTCTTGTTTTATACTATTATTTGTAACAATAATATTATGCTTTTTAGATTTTTGTTGTGTTTTGAAAGAAATGTAATTACATCTGTGCTGCTTGATTTTCTTCTATCTTGTATCGATTTCTTCTTGTGTTTCTTTTTTTTCTTTCTTAATGTTACAATTGTTATTTTTTTAAATTATTTTTCTTATTACTTATTTAATGAATTTAACTGACATTGAAAAAAAAAATTAAAGTTTATTTAAAAAACTATTTCATCAGTAAGGCAAAAAAAATATTATTTTAACTTTATCACTTTTAAATATACTTTTCAATTTTGTTTTGATTTAAATCATGTTTGATCAATCATGTTTTGATTTAGATTTTCTAAAATTTTTTCTCAAATATTTCAGAGTAAGATTTTAAATTTGTATCATTATTTTTTTTATGATGTATTTTTTTAAAATAAATTATTCAAAATAACATGATGAATTAAATATGTATATTTTTTTTTAAAAACAAGATTATTTTTTAAGTGATTCAAGTTCTTAGTATCAAAAGTAATTTCATGTTATAAATCATTTATTTATTTATTTCATTACTTGTTTAGAAAGATTTATTATAAAACTTTAATACAAAATATAATATTTAATAATTTTAAGGGGTCTCAGGATCTTAGATATAGATAAAAGGTATATGTAAACAGGAATAATTTAAAGTTCTTGCAAATTCTAGACAAAAATAAACAGCATTCTGATTTTTGAACTCATAAAAATATTGTAAAGCAATCATTTTACACATAACAAAACAGCATATAAGAAATGTTTCTTGCAATTTGTTAATAAACTGTTCATTTTGAAATGTAAAAAATCTTTGTCCATGATTTTTCTAACATTATATGCTATGCTAACTTAAAACTTTTTCTAGGGCATATACTATTCCCTTCAATAACTTATATATAAATTTAAATAATACAGTGCCCATCTCTTATGAAAATTACATCCGTTCTGAGAATATTTGATTTTATAGGGTGACTGTGTTTTCATACCAAAATCTCTGCACTTAGGAAAAATGTTTTCCAAATTAGGCTTTAAAAATGCACCAAAAACTAATTTTATTTTTACTAAATCTTATGTTCTAAACCCATGCTATAATAAATTTATGCTATAAATCAATGCTTTTAGTCTTATAAATAAGAGTTAGTGTTCAATTCTAACTGTAAATACATTTTCAAATGCAAACTTTTTAAAATTTAGTACTTACTTAAAGAATTATTAATAAATACACTACAGCTAATGAAGTGTTTTTTAAAAATTAACTACTAATTATACTTACTAGTTAACTTTTAGTTTAATTCTAAGAGAGTATAAACCCAATGTAACACAGTATAATGAATAAAAATGTTGTTAAAACGCATAGGTGTGCCTATGGGGCGAGTTAGGTGGTTCTTGGCCAACCCAAATGTATTTTTTAAAAACTTTAAAAAAACCAAAACAAGTTGAATAGTTGCTAAGAGTGTTTGCATTTCCAAATAAAATGTTATGTCATTAACAAATTCCTTTACTTATCCTTCATTTTTATAAATTTAATCTTTTCTCTAGTTTAAATTAAAAGTGCCATGAAGCTCCAGTGTAATAACTAAATCATTGAAAAATATGTCTTTATGTAAAATATGAAAAATATGAAGTAATTTATGTCTTTAAAAAGAAATATTTAATTTACCTTCTGTAAGAGACTGTTTAAATATTATATAATCATGTTTTTGGCAATTTTGTATCATTTTCCTCTTTGAGCAAAAATAATCAAAATTACGAAACCTATCACAGACTTACGTAAGAAAATCTCTTCCTTGTCTTTTATAGTAATCTAATTTTAAGAGTTATTGAATTAAATTTTAATTAAAGATTTAAATTTGTGAAAATTAAAATTTACATTTTAATATAATTTAAATAATTTTGAAAGTTCTTATTGATATTGTTCCAACCTTTTTTCCCTCCAAAGTTGAACTTTTATTTCAAATTTAATCGCATTTTTTTTTGTTATTTATTTTTTTGACATTAAAAAATTAATAAACAAAGGGATTTTAGCATCATACATTAGCTCATACCCTTTTATTCCAGAAGGCTTGTTTATTTTTTAAAACAAACATTAGTAAAATACTTTTGTATAAAAGTGAAAAAACATGTTTCATTTTAGCATTTTTGCTGAGTGTTTGTGAAAAATGCTACCTCAGCTGAAATCATGCATTGAATGATGATAGGCATTCTATAACTTTTCTTAATTCATACACAGCTTTGATTTGGATTTTTTAATGGTCCTTGTTTCATAATTTTTTAATTCTCACTTTTCAGTTTTCCTAAGATTTATAATATGAACTTGTAACTCTGTTCTTTTTGTTCTTAGGGGCATAATAATAAAATGTATTATCTATGAGCTTTTAAAATTTGAGAAAATAGAAGAAAGAAAAAGAAAGAAAATTTTTAATTATTTTAAACGTGTGCCCTAAAAAGTGATTTTTAAGTGGTGATCATTATTTTATAAAATGATGATAGCATGTCATGATATTGTAATGCTTCTTTCAGAGTTGATTTTAAAAAGCCGCTGATTTTATTATACAGTGATTTTGATTGTTGTGGTCTCTGTGCTTGTTTCAAATAATTTTAAAATAGTTTCTACAAATTTAAAAAAAAAAAATATTAATTTTAAAGTTTTATTTTTAAATAGTACGGAACTCTTAAATTGTGTTATAAAATTGTGTATAGCTCATAGTTATTACTTTTACACAAAATTTGGGACCTGTAATTGGGAAACTGTTAATAAATTAGACACTTTACTGGATTGGATAGGTTTTTAGATCAATTTTTTTGTTCATATGTAAGACTTCTATTTAATTTTATTTAGAAGTTGTAGTAGCTTCAAATGTTTCGTGCGTGCGTATGCCTTTTGTTTGTTTCGAGCCTCAGACCCTTTTGTGCAAACTTATATTTAACTCTGGTTTATTAAAACAAAAGTTTGATAGATTAATAGGTGATTACTTAATGACATTTCATTAAGATTAATGTTTAAATCCTAATAAAGTATTGTTTTCATGGAATTTTATATGTTACTAGGTTGGGGAAGCAGCTCTTGCCAGTCCATTAATGAAATACAGTGCCAAGGAGTATTATTTTTGTGCATCTTTATTGCATGCATGCATTGATGTTTTGAATGCTCAGGTAAAATTTAAAAAACCATTAAAATTCATTATATACTTTATTTGATAAATTTGTTTATTAACTGTTTGATAAAGTGTTTATGAAATTATTCACCTATTATGTTTTAAATATATACTTTATTTGTTCAAATAGTTTTGAAACTTTTATGCATCAACTTTACAGCTGAATTAGTTTTATTATTGTCATCCATTCTTGAGTTTGGTTTTATACTATATCTAACCATTATACTTGGATAAAACATGAGCTGTAACAATAATATAATATATGAATTCAAAATTTTCAATGCTCATTAAATTCCATATTTTTTTTTAAATTGCTCATAAATATGAAACAATAACTTGCAGTAGAGTTTCAGCAAGGATATATATACTAATTGATTATTTTAATGTTGATATTTATTTAATTTGTGTTTAAAAAATTTTGACTTATTTGACTTTTTAAAATAGTTTCCTTAAAATTTTTTCTTTAAATGGTCTTTTTACAGCATGCCATCAAAAATATGAGTTATAATAATGCATAAGTTTAAATTTTTGTAGTCTTCAACTATCTTCAAAAAATCTCACTTTGTTCTTCTTTTAATATTATGTATGAATATATGGATATAATTTGCATTATAGTTTCATTTATTGTTTTCATGTTGTTATTTATTTTGTTTGTATATACAACTTTTCTTTATAATATTTAATTTTCAAAAATTTTTTGCAGCAAGCCATGAAGAAATATGAGGAAATATGTCCATCATTTCATGATTCCAGGGAATGCAAACTAGTTATGGTAAAAAGCTTTTGACTTTTAAAAGTTTTGGTATATTGAGCCAGTAATATTCAGTTATTATAACGGCAATTTTCAAGATTTCTAAAACATATCAAAAAACTAAAATTTATAATTTTTTGATATTTTTATAATTACATTTCAAGGATAACATGTAAAATAAAAGTTTTTTTTAAGAATATTTGAAGAAAATACTGTTATAAAATATGGTACGATAAAATCTTTACATAATAACCTAAGGTACATGCCTGACATTACAGGCATTTTTCAGATTGCCGGGATTTGTTTTAAGTATCAATTATAAACACCTTTTTTAAGAGAGAACTTGACAAACCCAAAATCCATTTTACATCATATTCTTAAATTATTTATTTGACTTAAATGTAATAAAAGTATGATATTTGTGCTAATCTAAGTGTTTGTTGAACTATTGCTGTTTGTGATTTTTTGGTAGGAATGTTCGATTATTAAGAGTATTAGAAGAAATTTTTTTTTTATAATTTAAACACTTTTTCTGTCATCACCTGCTCTATTTTGTATACGCTTCCAAAAGCTTTAATTTTTACTCAGAGAAAAGATAGCCTTAACGGACCCTTCACAAAATATCTTTTCATAAAAGCGGACCCTTCACAACATATATTAACTTAAAAACGGACCCTTCACAAAATAATTTATCTTTTAATCGGACGCTTCACAAGAGACACTCAAAAGACATTTGCGTATTATTGTAAATGGGCTGGAAAAATTGATGCTGAGTGTTCAGCTGTTAATAGATATTTTCAAATCTATTGACAATTGACATATATTGCTCTAATATTTTTTTAATCATGTTTTTCTGCTTTAATTCTAAGGCTAAGTTTGATCTCATTTCATGTATATTAAGTACCTTAACTTCTTTGAAGTAAAAAAGAAATTATAAATTCCAAATGTAGTATTCTAAGAAAATATTTCTATTTCTACAAACATCGTGTGTACTTTCTTATTGATATTAAATGGTATTTTTTTGTAAATAAATAATTGAGCAATATATTATTCATAAAATTAATTAATAGAATACTATGTAAATAAAAATTAATTTTTGGCAATTTTTTAAATACAATATTATAAATTTAGAAATTGTTTAAGTTTATTTAATGTGTAACACATTAGAAGTGATACATTACTAAGTTGTGTTATTTAAAACGTGTCAACTGAAATTAATAAAAATGAGAATGATTTTGTTTCCATTATTCGTCCGAAATGAATATTCTGTGTTGTGCAGTATAGGCTAAATATCAAATATTTGTATGTTGCATCTCTAATTTAGTAGCAGCAATAGCAATTTATTTTTAAAAATTTAATTTTTTTAAAATTATAATTTTTCAGTGTTGAGCATAATCTTGTATCCATGAAAAGGTTTTTTTGCAATAACAGGACTCTATTTGCACAAATTTACAAAACAGAACTCTGGTTGAACGAATGCGACTTAACGTTTATTTTATATTCACAAATTACGAGTAATTTTTTCACAATTTTACAAAAAAAGGACCTTTTACAAAATGTTTGGACAGACCCCTGTCAATCATTCCTTCAACAGAAGTGAATGGTTCTAATCCATCATATGTAAAATATTACTCAAAACAAGGAATATTTTCTTTACCTAAGTATGTTTACCTTGAAAAACTTAAAATCTTACCTTTGCTTCAATTAATAAGCATAGCACTGTTTTTTTTAGTCTACAAAGTCAATAACTTGGAATTGTATAATAGGCTAGAAAGGGGGAAATATTATAAGAACACTCATATGATATAACACATCACTCCATAAGTCCCCGATTAAGCACATTACCCGGCAGCACTGTTTACAGTCCCATATGATTTCGGGATACTAGTATCTTTCAAACGATACATGTCAAAATTTCTTGATTTACTGATAATCAGTTTATAGGTTACAAGTGGTTTTAGTGACTCCAATTTTGTAATTTTCCAAACAATGTATAAAAAAGAATTTCATGTGGTAATTCAGGGTTGCCACTCCACAGGGAGAACAGGGAAAACCTGGAAAATATAGGGAATTTAAAAATCACCTAAAATAACAGGGAAAATGCAAGGAATTTTGATTTTTTTCTTTACAAACTGAGAAAATACAGGGGATTTTGTTTTTTTTAATTTTGGTCTTTTAAAAAATGGTGACCACTCAAAGCGTAATCTATGGGATATTTAACCATGATATTCCAACTATACTAAACTATTTCATTTACCATAGCATTATTTAAGTATGTTCAGCTGTTTTTCCAGCAATTGAAACTAATAAATATAGTTAACCAAATATAGCTCACACAAGAGCACACTAATTGTTGTTTCCTCTTAATATATTGCGTATAACAGGGAAAGCAGAGGGAATTTTTTTTCCAGATTTGAGTGACAACCCTGTAATTAAACATTTTTTTTTGATGGTGAAAAATACTGTTGAAACCAAAAACCCACTTAGTAAACATTATGGCAGCTCTGCATCAATTTTCAATTATTCGGTTAATTTTGACTGGTATGATAAATTTAAACATGTTCATAAAAGCACTGATGATGCTGAATGCTTTGTCAAATTGAATTGGTAGTTGTTCCAGAAAAAGTAAAAAATTTCACAAAATAGTTTTGAGAAACCTTAAAGTGAAGTTTTGTAGGATAGCTGACTTCTAAAAGATATCGAAAGTTGCTGTATTTGGAAATTGAGGAATTTTCAGTGCTCTGTTTGACGCAAAATAAAAAGGATTTTTTGCAATGATGTCTCACAATGGTTGAAAATTTAATTTCCCTGCAATACATTTGGATCAGATGGATCGTTAGCCGAGTGAACAGAAGCCGCTGAAATTCGTCCAGATTGAACGATACCTTAAAAGTCTTCTGACTTGGTTATGGCATCCATATTTTGGAATGTGCGCAGTATTTTATTTATCGACTATCTTGAAAAAGATTAAATTATCAACTGTCGAATTACATGGCACTATTGGATCAATTGAGTGTAGAAAAAAAAAAAAAACAGCCTCACATGCAAAGAAAGTATTGTTGCACCAAGACAATGTCTTGTGTTGCAAGTCGAAAATTTGAATGAATGAAATGAAATTTGACTCAAAGAAATGATTGCTAAAACTGACGCCAATTTTGAGAGTGCATACAAATCTTTTTACAAAAAAGAAAATGGCATTGAAAAATTTGAGGAATGTTAGAATGAATGTATTTACTCTTGAATGAGACTGTTAAAAAATAAAATCGAATTTTAAAAAAAAAATTGTTTTTTTCTTGTGTAAAATGGAGACTTATTGAGAGATGTGTTATTTTTATTTTAATTAATTTTTTCTCATTATTAAGATCATTTTAATTACAAGCTATTGCCATGTTCTCATTTCAGACACTTCTTGAAAAAATAGAAGAGCAAGATATTGATGGTTTTACAGATGCTGTTAAAGAGTATGACTCCATATCACGCTTAGATTCTTGGTACACTAATATCTTACTGCGCATTAAAAAGTCGATCTCTGAAAATCCAGATCTCTGCTAAATTGGCTGTGAATTATAATATTTCTATCCCTGTAAGTCGTGCACAGTATAAAACTGCAGTGATATTATTTATGAAGCTTTATTGTATCATATATGTATAATGACCAAATGCATCTATTTTGCAGTGCATTGTTATGTGTTCACTTATTTATTATAATTTATGTTTATTTTGTGATAATTGCATTTAGTTCATATATATAGTTGACTGCATTTAATTGAAGCTTATATCTGTTATTATGTATAAGCAATTTTTTCCTTCTTTTCTTTGGAAGATATTTAAAGTTTTTATAATATTGTTTATTTAATTGTTTTCATTGCTGCTGTTGTGAAAATTTTTTTTTTGTTCCGTTAAAGTTCTGTGAGCTTTTTTTTGTTACAGAATGTATTTTAATTTTTAATTCGAAAGAAAAATGGAGATACTGATTATTATTTTGAGTTTGGTTGCATCATTCATTTATTTGTTTAGAAATATTCAAGATTTTCTATTTGACTATTTTATAATTTAATTAAATTTTTTTTTAAACTGCCTAAAAAATTAGTGTTTTTTAAAAAATTTTTTTTTTTACATTTATGCAAAAAACAGCTGAAAATATTAGGTGAAAGCAAATTATTTTAAAATTTAATTTTGTGTTGTTAATGATGTAATATTATTACTTGTTTATTAGTTTTTTTTATAAATATTTTGTGCATAATTTTTATACAATTTGTTTAAAGAGCTTCAGATAAAATCACCGAAGTGAGTTTTATTTATTTATTTGACCAATAATAAAAAGCTTATTTTAAATGTGTTATTTGTGTATTGATTAGTTTTGCAGTTACATACTAATTTTGTTATAATGTGATATTTTTTTTTGTTCCGTTAAAGTTCTGTGAGCTTTTTTTTTGTTACAGAATGTATTTTAATTTTTAATTCGAAAGAAAAATGGAGATACTGATTATTATTTTGAGTTTGGTTGCATCATTCATTTATTTGTTTAGAAATATTCAAGATTTTCAATTTGACTATTTTATAATTTAATTAAATTTTTTTTTAAACTGCCTAAAAAATTAGTGTTTTTTAAATTTTTTTTTTTTTTTTTTACATTTATGCAAAAAACAGCTGAAAATATTAGGTGAAAGCAAATTATTTTAAAATTTAATTTTGTGTTGTTAATGATGTAATATTATTACTTGTTTAATAGTTTTTTTTATAAATATTTTGTGCATAATTTTTATACAATTTGTTTAAAGAGCTTCAGATAAAATCACCGAAGTGAGTTTTATTTATTTATTTGACCAATAATAAAAAGCTTATTTTAAATGTGTTATTTGTGTATTGATTAGTTTTGCAGTTACATACTAATTTTGTTATAATGTGATATTTTTTTTTGTTCCGTTAAAGTTCTGTGAGCTTTTTTTTTGTTACAGAATGTATTTTAATTTTTAATTCGAAAGAAAAATGGAGATACTGATTATTATTTTGAGTTTGGTTGCATCATTCATTTATTTGTTTAGAAATATTCAAGATTTTCTATTTGACTATTTTATAATTTAATTAAATTTTTTTTTAAACTGCCTAAAAAATTAGTGTTTTTTAAAAATTTTTTTTTTTACATTTATGCAAAAAACAGCTGAAAATATTAGGTGAAAGCAAATTATTTTAAAATTTAATTTTGTGTTGTTAATGATGTAATATTATTACTTGTTTATTAGTTTTTTTTATAAATATTTTGTGCATAATTTTTATACAATTTGTTTAAAGAGCTTCAGATAAAATCACCGAAGTGAGATTTATTTATTTGACCAATAATAAAAAGCTTATTTTAAATGTGTTATTTGTGTATTGATTAGTTTTGCAGTTACATACTAATTTTGTTATAATGTGATATTTTATTTAACTGTAATTTGAGTAGGAATTTGTTATTGTAATAGATGTTTGTTTTGGTAAAATATTTGCTTCTACTGTAGTTATTTTTTACCTTAGTTTTGTTTTTACCTTTTGTTTTTATTTTTAGTAATTACTCACTCTTAAGTATTTTTAATAGTGTAAAGAAAATTCTTTGCAATTTGCACTGTTACTATGTAAATGTAAATCAAGATAATTAAAGAAAAAATTACATCTGTATTTCTCTATTATTCATCTGGTATTTTTCTTGCAATTTTAAAAGCACTACAAGTACTATTTTAATATATCTGATGACTTTTTGCAATGTTTCTCTATACAGTGATGACTCTATGCAAAATGCATATTACAATTTCAGTTTCAAGTGGATAGTTATTAGTTTCACTATTTTTACAAATTTTTTTTTTTTAATATTTAAAGAAGTTTTTAATTTTATATAGTGTATTTCACATATCATTCTGAATAAACTAATGATGTAATATCTGTGTTTCAATAAATTTTGGGAGAAAAAAAATTTAGACTTTGTGAATCTTTTTCTATAATTCCGTAAATGAAAAAAATAATATAATTTTAGTGACAGTTTTTAACAAATTTAGCATTTATAATCTATTTTATGTTAAAAATTATAAGTTTAAATATTATTTTTAATTTTTAGAATTATTAAGTTTATTTCACAAGTGTAGTAAAGTTGTAAGCAACTATGTATTATTATTAAAAATTAATAAAGATTGTGTTTTCGGTTCTGTAGGTTTCAACTATTGTAAAATCATCACTAGTGAATATTAATCAAGGCATTCACAAATTAGAGAAAACTGCTTTACTGAAATTTTGAATCCTCCCCCCCCCCCATCTTTTCTGTGTTTCAATCAAAGTAATACTTTTTAATTTAAAGGGTTTCATGCTCACTATATTTTTTAAATTCTAACTTCTCACAGAAGTGTTAATCTTTCCACTTCTTTTATACAATGATAAGTATTTAAAGTATTCATTCACATTCTTTTATTGAAATAACTATAATTTTTCTATTTTTATAATGTGTATTTAACTGTTTAAATTTCTGTTTTTTGTTTTGTTTGTTTGTTTCTTTGTTTGTTTTTGAATTTATTATTTTTTCTTCATAAACATTGACATGCATTTATGTAAAATGTTTCTATAAAATATCTAAAAATTAATTTCAAATTTTTTTATTAACTGTCTTGTTTTTTAAAGAATAAAGGTGCGAAAGTGGTTGAAATGATTTCTAGAACTAAATGCATCCATGAATGAAATAATATATTTTAAGGTAAAAAGATATGTAAAAAACGCAATTTTTTGAAAATTGAAATAGTTTTCAATTTAGGATCTGTTTAGTTCAGTTGAAGGCTAATCATATTAAGGTTATTTGAAATTATTGCTTGAAGTAAAAGTATCGTCACCAAATACTTTTCTTAAAATTTAATTTTTGTTTAATTTATTTTTTCTTCAAAATTTAGTTTCTATTTCAATAATAAACAAGCTTCTAGTCAAACATTTACATTGTATTAAACATTAATATGTTCTTCCCTCCACTATGTCATCAACATGATTGCCCATACTTCACGTGAAAAATATATTTCCTCTCGGAAAGTTTATTAGTGAGAAATGTACTGTGGTGCTTACACACATCAGCTAATAGCCAGATTCTGTGCTGCTTGGTGTTTTTCCTCGTAGATGACACAATTTTACTCTCTCTCTCTCTCGTGGCATATGTGTGTTAGTGCAAGATAAAGAAAACTACAATATATCATGTGCAAATAGCATATACTTAAAACACTGTTTCTACTTTATACTACTACTTAATGGTTATAACTTATACATTCTTTTTGATCTAATAGTGTTGATGTGATTATGTTGGAGCTTTATTTATTTATTTTTATTCATTCTGGTTTAACTTTATGAAGTGAGTATTTGAATTAGGTATTGATAGATTTTTAATTTTTTGCCAAAATTGTAACAATTTTAAACTTTATGTGGCTTGAATCAATTTTAAATATTTTAGCTTTTTTATTTCAATCTGGATATAGATGTGTCACAAGCATTTTCAATTATTCAGAGAGAAAAAAAAAATGTGCATAGATTTTATGTCAGTGTATATCTCGGTCTTCTCTTTCTTTTTTGTTTATTGTTGTTTAGTAAAAAATAGTGTATTAATAAGATATACACCATTAACTTCTATAAAATATTTTCATTTATACTTTATTTTGCATATTAAAAACTATTAAGAGAGAACGAATTTTTTTTCACTTTAATATAAAATAACTCAGAGAATTAGAGAAAGCATCAATAAAAAATTTGTAATCAATGTTTTTTTGAATCATTTTACTAAAAATGTGCAAAATTTAATGTTTTTTATCCAATAGTTTTCGCATTATGAGAGTGATCAGCATGTACAGCAAAACTTTTCTGTAACAGCAGTGACGGTAGTAACTTTTTTTTAGTATAGAGAGAAGCAGGATGAAAATTGGACTGATTATCGTGCCTACAATTAGAAAAATGTTTTTAGAAATGCCGTTTAAAGAGTGCAAAAGTTTATGTAAAAAAATCAGTTTACAAAAACTATTATAAAAATACTATAACTTTTATTATAAAAAAAATACTATAACTTTTTTATTTTAATGAATTTAAACTTAAAATTTTAATGGTAATTTTCTCAAGTGTGTATACTGTCAAATTATTTGAATCAAATATCAATTTTTGTTGTTTTCCATATTTATTGTTTTTACTTTAAAAAGTCTGTCATTGAAACAACTGATGATTAAATTTTGTACTCACATTCTTTCTTTGTAAAGCATAGCTTTTCTAACTAGTTTAGTTTTGAATGATTTTTTTAAACAATTAATTCAACTCACAAATTTGGACATAATTGTAGACATAACATGTGAGTCTCATTTAAATTAATATCAATTTATTTTTAAAAATTCAAAATTTTATACAAAACGGGCAAACCAGTTAGAAGTCAGTAACTCATATTAATATTAACTCTTTAAAGCTAAGCCAGATAAGAAAGTATTATGGAAAAACAAATTTTAGAAATGTACCTACAAAGTGAAGAGTTTTTATTTTCTCCTTTTGTTTCTTGTTTCTGGGCAGTTCTCATTCATAATGCATTTATATATTCTTTTCAGTTTATCTATAAAAATTTCTTAAAGATCATTTCAGTGAAATGTATTGATACTAATTTGTTATTTATATTAAATAATTTCCTGCTTATAATAAATATTATTCTTATTAAAATTATTGCGATAGTTTATTTCGGAAATTATTTAATCGAAATTGCTGCTAACAATTATTTTATTGTTTTTTCTTAAAGATCTTATTTCTCCTCTTTTAATTGTATGTATATACATTCTAAACTTTTCATGTTATCAAATTGTGAATCAAAAGAGGAAAAAATACTTCATTTTAAAAGTTGGTTCATTATCTATGGGGATATTCCATAAAATAAAACGATACAATGAGATTAATTTAGAGATCTCTCGTGAGAAAGTTTTACAATTTTTGCTGTAAATACTTGTAGACATTTTAGAGCAAAATTTCATGTTGAGCAATATTCATGTGTGTAGTGTATAAATTATTTCTAAATGTCTGTCTTTATTATGATGGAATTCATTGCTGTGATTTTATTTATTCATTAAAGTAAAATGTGTTTATTTTTAGTACAGTTGTAAAATATCTACTGATATTTAGTTTGTTATAATTTTGTTGATTTTGCTGTATATGATGTATTAAAAAGTGTTATTTGAGAAAGGTGTCTTTATTTATGTGATTAAAATCTATAAATATATTATTGTAATTGTGAATGGTGGTATGTTATCTATTTTATTTATTTATTCATAATTATTCTCTGAACTTCCTGGTAATTTCTAAAAAATATGATTTGTGAATAAATTAAATTAATATTTAAATAAATCTAATATTTGATAAAACAAAACTAATATTAATAATTATTTCATTGAAGTTCATTTTATAATTTTTATGTTACAAAATAATTAAATAGTAAAATGTTATAAGGACACTTGACATGGTGAATTGTAAAATTTAAATGACTTATTCTATTAATTAGTAACCGCGTATTGATATGAACGAAAAAAAAAAATGGTAGTGGGGAGCATATTTATTTTAAAATTGTTTAGTTTATTTTCATAAAACAATAACTAGTGCCTAAAATGATAACTTTGTTCTACAACAACCTTTTTATGTATTAGGTATAGCCGCTATCTTAAAAGTTTCTTTGGACAGCGAAATTCCGATATTTTATATATCTGTCCTATATCTGAAATTGATTGCGCGAATCACAATATTTTTACGCTGATTTATAAAAACGGCTAAATAAACGGCCATACAAAAATCATTTTTTAAGTACGATTTATTATTATTTAACAATGATCGATATTTTGATGTATACACGAAGCTCTATAATGATGTAATCGAGCATTAAATATTAATTAAAAATATAGCGTTTATGAATTTTTGTTTTTCGGCGACTATTTGATCGCTTTCTTTCAGCTTTAGATTTTGTACTAAAAAAGTACATGTTTTAAGGGGTTGTATAATTTGTAAGTATTACTTCTGGAAACTTTTTGATCTTTAAACGATCAAAATGATTTCTTCGATCTTTTTTATGAAATTTTTTTTCTAATTAAATAGTAAAAAAAATCAACATCCTCTTTCTTAGTACGAAATTGTCCTTTGTTTATTAAATTGTCTTCGAATCATCAGTGATACAAATTATTCCAATACAAATTATGTTGTAACAGAACTATTTTATCGAATGGCGACAAGAATACTTTGCTGGCAGTCGACCTCCAGCTTCGAAGATTATAGGTTCCCAATTTGTCTCTGTAGCTTGAATGTTAATTTTTAATTGCTAGGTATATGATGTACGTTAAATCTGTCGAGTCACAAAGTCCTCCGTGTTCTCATAACAAATCATACCTATGGGGGTACTGATCTAGGAGTTTCCTTGTCTTCTGAATTGGTTCAAAATCACAAGGCTACGGAATTGAATATAGTAGTCGTAAACCCAAAATTGGGTCGGTTGTTCAACGACGGTTCTAAAAAAAATGCTGGGTATAGAGCGTTCACCTTCCGATGAGGTGAACCGGGTTCGAATCCTTGCGATGACTAGTCGATACGAAATCCGCATCCAGCTTGCACCGACCGCAGTGCTGACATAAAATATCCGCAGTGGTAGACGGATCATGGGTTAGTCCCCTTTCCGTCAGACTAACCGTGAGAGGTTTTTCTCTCCATGTCACGCAAATGCAGGTTAGTTCCATTAAAAAGTCCTCCACAATGGCAAATTTCTCCCGATACTCGATTCAGATGTTTCCTTGTCTTCTGGATTGGGCTCAAACTTACAAGGCTACTGAGTTGAACATTAGAGTCGTAAACCCAAAAAATTAGGTCCGCTGTTCTACGACGGTTATAAAATAAAATAAAATGCTAGGTAGGACGGCGCTGCTATATTGTACATTCTTAGTATGAAGCAAACTGAAGTCCTGACTTTTCTGGTACAAATTGGTGACGCAAATTTATTACTTTATTTTTCTTTCAATTGTTCGACAGCTGTTAGTAAATAAACACTCTGATCGCGTAATTTGCTGAGCTTAATTAATAAATAGTTTTGTTTTATAAAGAGAAGTTTCATTAGAAACATTAACACAACCATTTTAGGTGTTTTATTTCATAACTGTTCTGTGTTTTGCCATTTTAAGTCAGCACTTATTTCATTTCATATCCGTCGTTGAACAGCCGACCCAGTTCTTGGGTTTACGACAACTAATGTTCAACTCTGTTGCCTTGTAATTTTGAATCAATCCAGAAGACAAGGAAACTCCTGGATCAGTACCCCCAGAGGTATTGATTTGTTATGGGAACATGGAGGACTTTGTGACTCGACATATTTAACGTGCATCAGTCACCATTTACAATACTACTAAGTTTTCGGCAGCCGGGGATCAAACACCAATTAGGAACGACTGGAATTAATCACCAATCGTCTTTTCGATCTCTTTCTAAATAGCTAAAGTACTAAAAATTCAACTGGGGTTCAGTGCGTGATGGCGAAACATGTTACATTTATGTACTTTCAAGTAATCACATGGTTGTGCATGTCGTGTTAACGTTACAACTTTTGAACTTGGGTTTATTATCACGCTGAATAAATTTTCGGATCAAATTTAAATGTATACCTGCAAGCGACGTCATGCGTGTGTGCTGAACCTGATAGGCTGACCCACGCGTCTGCAGGTTAAATTTTCATTTTATCCCCCATAGAATTTATCGAAAATCAAAATTTTGGCCTCTTTTCGACAATCTAGTGTGCTTAAATTTCAGTGCTCCTTGACGAATGACGATACAAATTTCAATAATTTCCTAATCATTTGAAATGGAATGTATGATCAAATCGAATTTATTCGCAAAATAAACAAACAAAAAAAAAAGCTATTTTTTATTAACTGAAATCAAAAGGAGAAAATAATTGCATTTTATTAAATACCTAGAACCATAAACCTGGAGAGCATCACTTTTTAAATAAACTTTAATCATCACCATCGACAACTTCCCCCTCTTCACTTATTCTTCAAAGGTGATGCGGCCGAACGTTTTTCATATTATCGGCGTGTCAAATATGAAATTACTTATTCCTTATATATGATTTATTTAAAAAAGGCGTTTTTTAACATTTGTTTATTCGTGTTTGAAGCAAGCAAAAAAGCTCAAAATCTGTTTAGATCTAAATGGAAGTGAAATTAACAAGTTGAAAGTGGACACCCAATCACCGTAGATCACCATGATGAGTAAAGTAAAAGTTCGCTAACCCTGAGACAGTGTGAGGTAATCACAGGATGACCGGAAGACCGGAAGAGTTAGTTATCATCTCATCATCATCCCTACTTAAGTTCGCTATCGTCTCACATATATTGTTTTACACAATTGTTACACTGAATAAAGTTTCCTCCCATTTCGCGAGTTTGCAAATACTTTTACCTCTTATTAAGTAAGATATAAAATTAATCTTTATTTACTTTGAGATTGGGAAGCTTGTATTGTTGTTCTAATTACACTTTTTTTCCTCAGCAATTTTACAAAGACTCACGAAGTAGTTACACTCAAATTTTTTCTGTCAAAATAATAAACAAACAAATAAAATATTAGATACTCGAATAATAATAACAATAATACACTGGTGGACAAAATTAAGAGATGGAAGACATTTTCCCAAATATCTCAAAAAATACTGAATATAAATAAATGAAATTTGGTATGGATATAGCTTATTCCATGATAATAAAGTATGCAAAACAAAAATGAAAGTGCCATTCACTGGCAAGACCTATTGCCAATAAATCCAATGTAGTCTGAACCGGATCCGGATTGCATAGTGCTGACGTAAAATATCCTCAGTGGTAGACGGATCTTGGGTTAGAGTCTCCTTGTCCTAAGACTAACCGTGGCAGGTTTTCTTCATTTCCTTCTCCATGTAACACAGATCCGGTTAGTTCCATCAAGAAGTCCTCCACGTCGGCAAATTTCTTCCAATATTTGATCCAGGAGTTCCCTTGTCTTCTGGATTCAAAATTACAAGGCTACGGAGTTGGACATTAGTAGTCGTAAACCCAAAAAATTGGGTTGGTTGTTCAACGACGGTTATAAAAAAAAATAATAACCGGTCAGTCGGGATGGCCCAGGGGATATTCCTATAAGGTGAACCGGATTCGAATCCCAGCGATGGCTGGTCGATACGAATTCCACATCCGGATTGCACCGACCACAGTGCTGACATAAAACATTCTCAGTGGTAGACGGCTCATAGGTTAGAGTCTCCTTGCCCTCAGCCTAACAATGGGAGGTTTTAGTGGTTTTCCTCTGCATGTAACGCAAACGCGGGTTAGTTCAATCAAAAAGTTCTCCACAAAGGTAAATTTCTCCCAATATTGTCTTCTGGATTGGGTTCAAAATTAAAAGGCTACGGAGTTGAACATTTAGTTGTGTAACGAATCAAGCTTTATTATGAAACAGTTCCTTTTATTTATTTTAAATTTTTTATTTTTTAATTTTTATAAAAGAACATATTTATTTAAAAACCACATATAAATGAACAAAATCAAAGTTCCCGTAACGGGAAAGTAACAACTTTGCAAAAAATACAGAAAAACCCGTAATTTAGTTCCACATGGTTTTGTGCCTCTCTTTGTGTTAAGTCTCTGTGTAAACACATAGTGAAAGAATTAAAATCATTGAGAAAGAATTCTTGTGAAAGAATTTAGAATGTGTCCATACTACGTCCCTTACAGGTACCGCAGGTAAATCGTGGTAGTTGTCGATTCAGAAGCCAATCAGGTATGACACACGCGCGTGACGTCGTTTGCAGGTATCCGATTAAATCTTATTTAAATCGCATGGTCAGGCATAATCATTTTATTGCAAGTACCAAATTAGTTTAAATGTGTTTTGAATTATTATATATAAAAAAAAATCGTTAAACTGCATGATTTTAATTTTTGTTTATGAGGTAAAATAAAAATTATATTTCATAATTTTCTAAAATAGGGTTTTAATTTATTATGAACAGCAATTTATCACTTATTTATTGATCAATTTACGTTGTTATTTATTTAGTTTTAAGCATATAGCATTTCAAAAAATGATGATGATTAGCAAAATATATTATGCATAAATAGCACTTATAAACAATTGTAATCCTGGCTAAATTTTCTAAAAGCACTGCTATAATGATTTTACATTAAAGAGCAATTATTATTATAATTATTGTTTTTAATAAATTGTATACACCGATTCTTCTAATTTTGTTAAAAAAAACTATTTCAAAGCCTTTCTATAAAATACTATTTTTCATACAATGATATGCTCTTTTTAGTATTCTTTTTTTAAAAACATGTAGCATTTTCAAATAATCTGTACTGAAATCTCTTCATTAACTTAATTTTAAACACTTTGCGCGCTTGTGTTGTAGAAATATAAAAATTTTAGAACTCGTACAACTGGTTTAAATGCTTTCAATTGAAATACCATTTCCACTGAAACACGAACCTCATTTCCCTTCAGTGAATGAAAGGTGAAAAAGTAGTCTCCACCCCAAAAAAATTAATTTGGGGGAAAGTTATAATGAAATTGGTAGTCAATACATATTTCTTTGAAATAAATGTTAAATTAATGATTTTTTTTCGAAACTGTCAATGCAGTTCTTAATGGTATTGAACGAAAGGTGTTGAAAGAAAACTACAGATTGAAAAAAAATCCATTTATTATGCCCTAAAAACTTGCAAACGATTTCGAACATTTAGTTGCGATTGCTATTTTATCAGCTAGATTATAGGTTTAAAACTCACGTGATAAAAGTAGCCATTTAACAAATGATTGTTTTATTAAATGTTTTACAGTTGCGCCCTACATAAACAGAATGCATCAATTCGTATCTTTTTTAAGAGGTGGGAAAATTCTTTTTTCTAATGGAGATTAACTTTCTCTCAAGCTTCCTTTTCGTCATTACCCTCCTTAACGGTGGCAACACTGTTTCGCTTTTGTCTTTCGCAATATTGCTATAAATTTTAACTACGATTTATCACTTTTTTTGTTTTAAAATTATAACGTAATCTGCTGCTTTGGAATTGAATGCTGTCTGGAAAATTGTAGGTGACAGAGACTACTTTTACTTTTTCCCACTATGCGTATGGTACTTAACCATTATCATTGAGAGAAAAAAAAAAAGATCATAAAAGTGAATGCTTAAAAGAAAGGAGTTGAATGGTAACTTTTTTAAATTATTTTGAACTTATGAAAGAATTAATATTAAAGTAAATATGAAAATATCGTGGGAGAGCCACGGGCCCTTAGTCCATGTATTAAAATTTTTTTCGATAATTCGTTTAAAACTAAGAAAAATGAAATGACATATTTCTAGACTTGCGAATCAAATAGGACCAGTATGTATGAACGCAATAATTCTTTATAATTTAGTTTCAAAGTTGTTTTTATTCTTCATTTCAATAAAAATATTGAATTAAGTTTGATTGCGTCGATTTATGTTAGAGTTTTGAAACTTTTTCCAATTTTGTGCGTTTTTATAGCAAACATCTTCATATATTTCAATCCATATTTTTTTTTAATTTTAGATTTTAGTTTTATTAATCGTAAAAACTGTTTCTGTTATATTTTTATGAACTCTTTTTTATTTCATTTTTTTCACATGATAAATTTTTCTGTAAACAAAGAAAATATCTAAATTAATAACGCTTTTTCGTATGTATTCTCCATGAGGGGAAAAGGATCAATAGTATATGTTACCCATACAAAAAAATATGTATTTTGTTCTAAATTGAATAAAAAAAAAGATAAGAAATTAAAATATTAAAAATAAATCGTAATTTGCTTTACAAAATGTAATTTTGTTTTCATTAACACACGAAATCCTTAAAGAATTAACATCTCAGCATTTCATAGCACCAACATGAAACAAATAATCAAACGATTTTAAAGAACTTTACAAATTAAATTAAAACAAATAAATGAAAACGATAAACTCATCAATTTTGATAGCTCAGGGGATAGAGCGTTCGCCTTCCAATGAGGCGAACCGAGTTCGAATCCCAGTCGATACGAATTCCGCATCCGGTTTGCATCGACCACAATGTTGACGTGAAATATCCTCAGTGGTAGATGGATCATGGGTTAAAGTCCCCTCACCATCAGGCTGACCGAGGGAGGTTCTCGTGGTCTTCCTCTCCATGTACTGCAAATGTAGGTTAGCTTCATCAAAAAGTCCTCCACGAAGGCAAAATTTCTCCCAATACTCCATCCAGGAGTTCCCTTGTCTTCTGGATTGGGTTCAAAATTACAAGGTTACGGAGTTGAACATTAGTAGTCGTAAATCCATAAAATTGGGTCGGCTGTTCAACGACGGTTATAAAATAAACTAAACTAAAATAAAATACTCATCAATTTAGGCCGGGATAGCCTGGTCGGTAGAGCTCTGCGCCCATATCCAAGAGTTCGTAGGTTCGATCCCCGCTGGCCGAAGACTCCCCGTGTAGTAAATGATGACTAATGCACATTAAATCTGTCGAGTTGCAAAGTCCTCCATGTTCCCATAACAAATCAATACTTCTAGGAGTACTGATCCAGGAGTTTCCTTGTCTTCCGGATTGGTTAAAAATTACAAGGCTACGGAGTAGAACATTAGTAACCGTAAACCCAAAAATTGGGTCGGAAATAAAGAAATAAAAAAAATCATCAATTTAACTAGTAGTTACGCTTCTTGCCCTAGCATTGTACTAAAATCGTCAGGGCTTGTGTTAGCTGTTTTGATAAAAAGAAAAAAAAACCCTGTTCCGTGTTCTTTTTTGTATGCTCTAACAGTAGAAATGCTTTATATATTTCTCTATGAATTAAACGTTGAAGTAATTTTTCTGTGAACGAAGTCAGATAAAAAAGTTTCGTCTTAAGTTCAAAAATTTTGAATTGATACTTACAAGGTGATCCCATTTCCTCCGAAAGTAATATTTGCATCTATTTCAAGAATATAACTCAGTTTAAAAAAATCACGCTGTTCTAATATTTTTTGTTAAAATAAATTGCATTGGTATTTATACTTAGTATCCTCAATACTTGTGCATATTTTTTAAAGTTTTTACTACTCTGTTACTATATTAAAGAAGACAAATGCGTAAAATTTAAGAATGTTTTAAAAAAACAAGGAGATACTTGGTAAATACAAGAACCGAATCTTAATAATAATGATAAATCCATTTAGATTTGATGAAAACTGACAAAACTGTTATTAAAATATACTTAAAGGAAAAATGCAGTTCGTTAAGTCCTATTCGAAAAATAACGCCACCTAAGAAAAATTGTTACTTTGGATTAGTTATTGGATTAGTTACTTTTCAGGCAATAGAACAAAAGTTTCCACGATGAAATAAATACTTTCAAGATAGTTTTCATTTATTATTACCTCAGGTGAAACAGTTATTATACATCTATAACAGATATTATATATCTGATATCTGTTTTTATCTAATTTGGTGTAGATTAATTATTTATAATGAGAAAATATTATTGTATTAATCACCTTCCAATACAGAGCAGATAATTTACAGCATAAAATAAATACTTTCTGGGTACTTAGTTTATATTAATCATAATTACAACAAGTGACATAGAATATGTGCTGAGATATTTCGATTGTGTAAAATTCGTAGTAAATGGGACCAAGCATTAATATTCAGGTTTTGTGCTTCCTTAGTTAGAAATGATTAGTTTGAACTACAAAATATTTAGTTTTCTATTAAAGTTTTTAAATTAGGAAATTTTTCCATTCATATAGTAGATATAATTTTTTAAAATAATTTTATCATTTCTCTTACAAAAACTATCAAAATTCTCTATTATAGATGTAAAATATAGGATTATGGGTTTTCTTAAAAGGGTTGGGTTTTCATTATTTATTCAAAACGTGATTAAATATTTCTTAAAAATATATTAATGTAAAAAGATTAACTTAAAGTCTACCGAAAGGAACTTTCCTCAGTTAATTCGATTTAACAAATTGATCAGGATCTTTCAGCAGTTCAAAAATTTTTCTAAATTTCACTAATTATACTTATCGTATTGTCATATAATAAAACAAAAATAAACTTTTTCTACTAGTTAGATTTTCTTAAATTGAAATGTTTTATAAAATAATGCTATTAATATTGGTTTTTCGCTTTCTAAACAATAATTAATTTTTTTAGTGCTCCCTATACCGTTCCGAGTTCAAACTTTTTCGCCAGGTTTTAGAAAAAAAAAAAGAAACTTAGGAAGAAATACTCCAATTAGTCTAATTCTTAAATTGAAATACTTTATAAAATAATGCTATTAATATTGTTTTTTCGCTTTCTAAACAATAATAATTTTTTTTTAGTGCTCCCTCTACCGTTCCGAGTTCAAACTTTTTCGCCAGGTTTTAGAAGAAAAATAAAAAAGAAACTTAGCAAGAAATACTCTAATTAGTCTAATTCTTAAATTGAAATACTTTATAAAATAATGCTATTAATATTGTTATTTCGCTTTCTAATCAGTAATTATTTTATTAGCTCTCCGTATACCGTTCCGAGTTCTAACTTTTTCGCCAGGTTTCAGAACGGGGAAAAAGAAAGAGAAACTTCGGATGAAATACTCTAATTAGAGCTTTTAAAGTCGACCACTAGATGGCGGAAGAGTGACTGTAGAGAAGAATAAGAGTTCGTGGGAAACGACATGCCTGTCAATCAAGGGCAAAGGCGAAGTAGCTGGACCGTCTTCAATTGAAGCGCGAGGCCAATTACGGTAGCAGTGACGGGAATTAATAAAAGCTTACAGGGTTACCAACAATGCTTTTCATTTCATATAAAGCCAATGTTCGCCACAACTTGAGGTCACAATACGTTACGTTCTTTAATGGCAGCTTCATTACACTACAACTGAAGATCGGCTTAAAGATTTTTCTCAAAGGTGCATTTGAAAATCTGCAATTAGAGATAACGATTCTAGATTTAATTTAATTCTTATATAACGTTTCATTTATTTAAAATCCATTAAATTAAAAAAAAGACAGACTTTTCATTCGCGATTTATCGAATGTTATCTTATATAATGATTTTTATTTTTATTTATTAGTTGTCTCTCAAAATTTTGTCTCGAAGAATGTTGTTCCAAAGAAATCAGAACGTTCTTACTGAAAAAAAATTTAATAATAAACATTAAATTTTGCACTAGAAAAAAATTACGAAAATCTATTTTGGTTGACCCAGCGGCAATATGATTGTACTGTCACCCAAGAAGGGCGTAGCCAAAGGGAAACGAGGTACAAGAGCTCCCCTCCAGAAATTTTAAACATTTTAACCAGTAATTACTGATTAAATTTGTGTAATAGTTTACTTTTATACATGTTCATATATTTCCAATAAAACAGAAGAACTCTTTAAGTAATATTTCAAAATAATAATTTTTAATTATTATGCATGTTTCTAATGAAATAGTATAAATCTTTTTTTGATTCCGTAATGAAACGAATAAATTATCTCCCAAATTTTGAGTACTACATCAAGCGAAGGAAAAAAAAAATCGAAATTTTTTCGTTCCAGCTTATGCTATTTAGAAAATACGTACATATTAGTGAAGTATTAATTGATAGCTGATCACTTGAACATTTCATAAACTTATCAATTTCATATAATTATTTGATAATTTTGAGAAAAATTAAAGAAAATTTGAATTATTTTCGTTTTAATATTTAAAAAAAAATGAACTATAGATATTTAGAAATATAATTAAATAAAAAATAAAATAATGAATAAGAGACTTTTGAATTATAAGGAGGAGAAAAAGAAGAAACTACATCAAAATGTGTGTTAAAAATGTTTAATAAATTCCTATAAAAAAGATTCAAAATTTAGAAACAAAAAAAATTCAGATATATGTATTTTTTTTTATGTGTGATAAATAAATGAACTTTAATTTATCACTCATATAAAAGTTATTGAAATATGCTCACATGAATGAAAAATACGGTTCAATTTTTCATTGTAATCGGAGAAACTTTTTATCGCCAAAATAGCGCTTTGTTGTGAAACTTGAGTCTTAAGTTTACATGTTTGAAAGCATTGACCGCTGCCGTTAGAGACCTTCGCATTCCCAGACGACCACTAGCCTTTTGTTTTCATTTTTATATTGTTATTATTTATAATTTTTTATATACATGAAAAAAAAGTAGAGGGCGTAATCAGAGAAAATTACAGGAAGTAATAATAATATTGTGTTAAATATATTTTTTCTTAAATTTTAACATTTATGTTATAGGAGCGATTAGGAGGTCAAGAAATTATAGTGTTTCGAAATGATAGTATTATTTATCTATATTAAGGATTAATAAACTTTCAAATTAATATTTGTGGGAGTCGATTACTTTTATCTGAAGAATTTTTTTTCTTTTTAATGTAAAACGATTTTTTTATTTTTCGTCCTTTGAAAAAAATTAATGATTTAAACCTCTAACCGTAATATTTGTTTATCTTTTCCGTTGTTCAGCTATTTATCAGCAATCTGTTACAAATTTCAGAAATTGTTGTATCATATTATGGCTAAAATTTACTGCCACCTCAATAACTCAATATAGTGTAGAATCGAGTCTATCAATAATTAATAACTTTACATAGAACGATATGTTGCGAAAAATAAATGTTGTATTTTGAGAGAAATACAATTTCATGTTTTAAAACCTAAGCTGTTAATTGCAGTACTTTTATGCAAAAATATTAACAAAGAACTGATGAAACTATATATAAAATACTTGTAATATAATATTTCTTCAATTGCATGTAATATTTCTTTTTATGAAAAAAATATTTAAATTTTTAAGAAAAAAAAATTTACTGTTGTCGTCACTTCTGTCTCAGTAAACTTTTCTCGCTTTTTCTTGCTTTACTCTGACTTTACTCAATTAATATTTGATGAAACATAAAATGTCGCTCAGTTCTTTAAAAATGTTTAAAGAACATTCTGATATCAAAAAGCTTTCGAGGAAAAATTTGAAGCTTTGATTACTTTTTTTCCCTCGCATAATTTAGTTTTGTTCAATTATTGGCGATTAATAGTTTCAGGTAAACTATTGGCAGGGACATAATTTTTATCGAAACGTACATATATATTTCAAATGCTTCTTACTTTGTTTAAATTTTGAATTTATTTCCAGGCAATTAAATATTCATTAATATCGATGATTTTTTTGGATCTTTTGATGCTAAGGTGAAACTAATGTTAATAATGGTAGATAGTTAAAGAAAAAAAAAGCAGTTAATCTTAGGAAGCTATGAGGATTTATAAAAAATTAATATAAAATTTTCCGAAATACTTAGATTCACACATTTTTAAATACTTGTGTCGTTAGTTGAAATACTTTTAGACCTAATCATTAAAAATAACCAATGAAACTAAATATAAAATAACGTTAGAATGTGAATAAATAGTAAGAATAGTTAAAAGGAAACAATAAATAAATAATTTTTCTCTCTATATTAAAGAATTCCACCTCTGTCTCATGTATTCAATAACGTTACATTTTTACAAAAAATAAAATAAATAAATGAATAACTAATAGACTTAGAAAATGTGAAGGTGCGAGGAAAAATGTAAAGGGGATACGATAGATTTAAACTATGTAATATTCGAAAGTTGGTTCCAGAAATATCAACAGTTAATTTTTTTGCAAAATGTATCCCGCAGGCCGCTCTGCAGCTCGAAAAAAATGCAACTGCGGAATTGAAATTTGACGTTTTGAATCGAGCCTTTTTATTTCTGAATTTTTTACTCGAGAGTTTATCAAAATTCCAATTAATTCAAAAGTTATTGCAATTTTAAATGCTTTCGTAGGGAATTCTTTCTTACTTCCGTTTTGTTTTTTATAACTTGACTTGACATTTCTGTTGTGCATAAACGATAAATTTTAAAATTACAAAAATGACGAAGGAGTCAAGAAAAATGTGCAAGAAGAACGATGTAATAAAAAAAAAATATTAATGTTTGATAATTAGAACGAAAATTATTTATTGCTAAACTTCCAGTAAAAAATTCCATGCAAATCGCTATGGAGCTCCATGAAATGCAACTGCAGAGTGAAAATTTGATGTACCGAATGGTCAATTTGTAATTATTAACTTAAAGCAAGTTTTTATAGAAATTCCAATTTGTTCGAAAGTTATTACAATTTTAAGTGCTTTTTTGGGATTTCCCCCCCCCCTCAGTATTTATCCATAGTACCCATTCACAGCGTTTTTAATTATTTATCTTTTAGAGTACTTTACTTCTCTTACCCGAGAGATTTTCATTTTATAAGCTTATATCTGAGTTGGTGTCTAAAATAACAGAAAAAAGGATGTTGCCATCAGATATAAATTTCAACATAATGTTGAAAATTTTTAAGTATAAAAAGATTTTTTTTTTAAAAAAAAGAAACATTTCCGATTTTAACTGTTATAATGATAATAGTCTCGTTAACGTGTAAAGTACCTTTACCTTTTTCTTTTTACTGAGTCAGTTAATTTGTATTTTTTAGATTAAATTATTTTTTTTCATTCTTTCGATTGTTTTTCAAACCCTCCATGGAGAAAAAAAAATTCTGGTTAAATGAAAGTACTGTATAATAATGACATTTCTCATTCTAAAAAAAAAAAAAAAAAAATTCTGCTAATGAGACCAAAATATATAATATTTAAGCCATTTATCCGATAATTTTTCCGTTCATGTATGCAGTAGTTTTTCGGAAACTCTGGTTTTCAAAATTATAGTTCATATTATCACGCTATTAATAAAAATACCAAACTGGAAAGTAAATTAAACCGAATAAATGGTTTTTATATCATGCTCTAAGTTATCATGATAATCTTACAAAATAATAAACTTACTTATCATATCAAATGATAAACTTACTTATCACGATAAACTTACCACCTTTAACAAATTTCAACACACTTTATAAAATCATAATTTGATGTTAATTTAATCTTAATCATTACCAAAGCACTTCGGTAAATATCGAAATTACCGAGCTTTTTGTGTTCCCATAGAGCCAGGAAAACGGTAAATTTTACCATATTCTGGTAGTTTCGACCATACTTTTTTTCTCAGCGTAGTAATCTTTCATTTCTTTACTAATATTATATTAACAAAATTTTCTTAAAAATAATTACAATTTTATTAATAAAATTTTCGTTGTTTTTGTAGCAAATATCGACTTTCAAGTGGAGGGGAAGGAAAAAAAAAAGGGAAGCAATTATGGATTTTGGTGAGCAGAAGGTCTGTCCAGTCTTTTAAGAAGCGGTAATATTTCCTACAAAACTTACATTTAAAATTAATTATTGCATGGTAATTGATTTCATTGTTCTTTTGAATGAAATGAAGGTGACAAAAATGATTATTAGGCCTGATTATGCGCAGAAAAAAATGTATTGTTCATCTGTTAATAGATCATGATTATGAAAAAGAGAAGCGTTTTTTTTCGTAATGTTCTTTTGATGCTGCAAAGCGTTTCATTTATCACGTAAACCACCAATTACGTACTTCAACAGGTAGCATTTCTTGTTATTCGACTTCCGCTTTTATCCTGACTGCACTTACTGTAGATTATCTACAGGATTTGTTTTTTTCTTTTTACGACACTGAAGATGGATGTGACTCTCGTCATACAGTCAATATTACAATATAATTTTGATATATGTATATATGTATGATTATATCACTTCGAATGGGAAATTGCTGCAAAGAAAAAGAAATTCAAGCCTTCCGCCTGAGCTGTTAAACATTTAAATGATAATATACATAAAAATTAATAACAGTAAAAAAGAGAACTATTTGATGACTTTTAATTTTACGATCAATTTTTCAAATACTTAGATGCAATCGGAATGATTCGATTGCAGAACTTAAGCAGTGAATCTATAGCACTGTTATCATAAATCTAAATTTCTTTGCAACCTCAATGGAGTAAGATAGAGACTATTATTGTAAAAATTCAGCTTAATATGATGTACAGTGCGAAAATAAAAAGAAAAAAAAAAGACTGACCACCCTCAAAAACTTTTGATCTTCACGTTCTAGGATTCAATCTTAATGACTCGATGGGGTAACCTCACATATGCTAATTAATAAGTGCAGACCGATATTTTAAGTTACGAAATTAGACACAAAAGCGTACTTTCGTTGAATAAACATACTTTTTATTTTATTTTATTTTATATTTTATAACCGTCGTTGAACAGCCTACCTAATTTTTTGGGTTTATGCTCAACTCCGTAGCCTTGCAGTTTTGAACCCTATTCAGAAGACAAGGGGACTTCTGGATCAAGTATTGGGAGAATTAGCGTTACATGGTGTCGAATACCGCGAAAATCTTCCACGGTTAGCCTGATGGCAAGGGGACTCTAACCCATGATTCGTCTACCACTGAGGATATTTTATGTCAGCACTGTGGTCGGTGCAAGCCTGATGCGGAATTCGTAGCGACCAGCCATCGCTGGGATTCGAACCCAGTTCACCTCACTAGAAGACGAACTCTCTATCCCATGAGCCATCACGGCTCCATACCTTTTATTCGACGGATTTGCATTTCTGACTGGGAAATCTGGCAATCCTGGGACTGCCCCAATCTGGGAAATATGATCTCGAAAGTTTGTCCAGGAGAGCGCTCCAAAGTTTGGTCCCCTTAGTGCAGGGGTGATTGTGAGCCCAAGCCAAAATTCCGGAAAATTTCTTGAGTTAAAAAAAAAATAAATAAATAAATAAAAAAAAAAAAGAAGTTTCAATTGAAAAAAAATTTAACGCGGTTTTTTTCTTCCTTTTTTCTCAATATTTCTTAGTTTAATTTAAAATATATTTAAAATTATAATAAAATATATTTAAAATTTTACACAGAACCAATACCATTTACACTATGATGACCCGGAGAAATAATTAAAATTTACAAATATGTCTTTCTTTCTTGAGTTTATGAGTATAACAACTATTTACTGATAAAAAATGAATATTAATTATGAATATTAATTATGAATATAAGCTTATAAATTATCTCTGTGGCTCTCCCTTACAAACAAATAAAATAAACTGTGCTTTTAAGCTCCACCTTTGAAAACTTTCTGGAAACTTATGTGATCAATGATTTTTTTTAAGCGTCTGGACCTTCAATCTCCGGAAACTTCCGAACCACTGTTAGCGAAAAATCCGGAAATCCGGATTTTTTCCGGAGCACAATCAGCCCTGCTTAGGGTTAATTTCACTTTTTGCGTGATTCGGGAGATTTTTGTACAAATTCAAAACTTTTTGCCCATAATTATAAAATTCTTCTTTCCAAAGATAATTTACATGCAAAAAATATCTCTTAGTAAATATTTATTATTTATTATTATTTTATTTAATAATGATCGAAAAAATTTTGAATTGTAAGGTATACAAATTTTTTTTTGCATCATTTTAAAGAATATAGTTTATTATGCCACAATAAAAAATTTGAGCAAAAGCGGTCGAATAGTTCCTGGGAAATTCAATTTAAAAAGAGTCAGATATTTAAAACTTGATTTCTCAAGAACTATTCGACCGATTTTGCCATGTAAAATTATATTACTTAAAATGATGCAAAAAATTTTAAACTTTATGATTTAAATTTTTTTGACCATTATTAAATATAATAATAAAAAATAATAAATATTTACAAAATTTTTTCTTTTGCATGGAATTATTTTTGGAAAAAGAATTTTATAATTGTGGGCAAAAATTTTTCAATTAGCATTAAAAGTTCTCGAAATATAGCGAAATACGCAAAAAGTAAAATTAACATTAAGAGGTCCAAACTTTAGAGAGCTCTCCTGACGAAACTATTGGGACCATATTTTCCAGATTGCTGCTACTCCCTATATTTTGGGACTCAGTAATCCAAATCCGTCGGAAAAAAGTATGTTTATTTAGAGAAAGTACGTTTTTGTGTCTGATTTCGTAGCTTAAAATATCATCTGTACTTATTAATTACCATTCTTGAAATCATCCTTTCGAGCCATTAAAATTGAGTCCTAGACTGTGAAGATCCGATCATTAGATCAAAAGTTAATCAGGTTGGTCATTTTTTTGCGCACTGCCAACGTAGAAAAATTAGCAAATATAAAGTCCTTGAAATATATAATAACTATATAAAACTTTATGTTGTTTAAATTTTAATTAACTCTTATACAATAATGCTAAAAAAATTGAGATAAGACCTGAGCAGTTAAGTTTGCAATCAAGCAATGGAAAAAACGCTCTACTTTTTGTTCGTTACGGTGCTCTATCGATTCAGATCTTTAATATTTATCAGAAACCAGTTTAGAGACATTTTAAAAAGGGGTCTCAGAAATTTTCCCCCATTTTATTTCCTTTTTAAAAATAATTTGCAGATGTTTTAATTATTTGTAGTGCCTGCTGCTGTGCTGAAGGGTTTTTGCTACCGAGGTTTGAAGGACTAACCTTAAACATGCTGATTAATTTGTGCAGCACGGAAT
Source organism: Parasteatoda tepidariorum (assembly GCF_982258835.1). Classification (NCBI taxonomy): domain Eukaryota; kingdom Metazoa; phylum Arthropoda; class Arachnida; order Araneae; family Theridiidae; genus Parasteatoda; species Parasteatoda tepidariorum. The sequence goes on from NC_141761.1 coordinate 56,538,176, forward strand.
CAGTCATAAAAGCGTATTCTCTCTGAATAAACATACATAGAGCTTCATCATATAATTTTCAACTTTGATTAGCTCTGAAATTCCTCTCAACGTCTTTCCAAAGTGATGCGACCTACTTTATTTTCTTCAGATATGACAAAAATAAAGTTATTTTCTACTTCATCATCTATTTTTAAAACGTGATTTTTAAATTTTGATTTTATTTTATTAATTTCTTTCGATTTTTCATTTAATTCATTAGCATAACGCAGGTGTGCCTCTCAAGCTATGAATATTATACACCGAAGAGCCGTTACATTATGACCACCCTGCTAATAACATGTAGGACCACCTTTAGCCTTCAAAACTGCCAGCAACAGCCGTGGCATTGATTCCACAAGGTGCTGATAGGTAGTCTGAGGTATCTGGTACCAAGCGCTCACCAACTGGTCCTGCAATTCCCTCACATTGCGAGGGGGTAGCGTGGCAGCACGAATTTGGTTTTTCAAGTAGGACCACAAATTCTCTATTGGATTAAGGTCAGGTGAATTTGGGGGCCAAGATATGATTTAAAAGTCACTGGAATGTTCCTCGAACCAATCCATGACGATTCGACCCTTATGACATGGTGAATTATCCTGTTGGTAAACACCATCCCCCGCAAGAAAAACTGTTGCCATGAATGGGTGAACCTGGTTTGCTATGTTCAAGTAGCTTACAGACGCCAGGGATTGTTCTATGAGGATTATGGATCCTAATGTGCCCCATGAAAACATTGTTCCTGGGCGAGAAACTATGAAAACCTGGGCGAGCCCATTGTTATAGATGGAGGGTGGTCATAATGAAAGGGCTCTTCGGTGTATATTAGAACTGGAATTCCATATATTAGGCCAAAAGTCATGATTGGTGCAACTTTTTAATTCTGCGCTTTGTAATTTTTTCCTTTTGACGTCGTTTAAAATTTTTCATTGTGAGTCTAAAGGTAAAATTAAAGAGGAAAACTGTAATGGCAATAAAACTTGCGGGTTTTAAAACGTTGTCACGAATTTTCCAAAATGATTTAAATTGCTATAAAATGAATGACGACGGGTATTGAAAGGAACGTAATCAATAAGTTTCATTTCTTTCTCGGTAATTTCTTAATTGAAAATTCTTTCCACAAAATCATGAATGTACAATACTTCTCCGCTATTGTTATTGGTCACAATCTAAATATAATTTTTGAAGGCTATGGAATAGTGGTTTAAAACGTGTATTTGTTCGATTCGAGGTCGAGAACAATTGGAATAATATATTTGTAACATGCGAACTTTTATCATATTATACCTTTTCCACGCGTTAATTATACAGCACGCAATTCGCACGTTAATTCAAATAAAAATAATTGAGGTCAAAGAAATGTATCTTCAATAGAGTTATCAATTTGTAATGTATGGGAAAAAGGCATGGATTTAATCAATTTTTTTTTAAACGCAGACTGCATTTTTGCATTTCGTTTCATACTGGGAATTATTCCATAACAAATTTATTGTTTGTTTCTGAAGTGATAAGTTATTATTATTATTATTACTCATACGAATAAGATTATTCAAATTCCGGAATCGTGGAATGAAAATGTTAGCAAAAACAATGATTACCTTCTATACTTTGCCTTAAACCTTAAATTTTGAAGATAAATGACCTTGTGAATATTATATGTAAATGAAAATAATAATTACTAAAATGTGGCTTTATACATTTTTCCGCGTATTGTTTTTTTTATTTACTAATTTGGGAATAATTTTATGAGTTATTGGTATTTTTTTTATTTGATTTAGCAATTTTTATTTAAAAAAATTATACTTAGGATAAATAACTTCAATTTAATATCTAGACTTTCAAATGAATTTTTAATAATACAACTAAATGCACGATAGCAGTTTTTTAAAAAATAAGCTATTTTAGTATTTTAATAAATAATTTATTTGTTTTTATTATTCTTATCCTTATTAGAAGTTTTTGTTACGTTTAGTCTATGTGAGTTGCGATATTATAAAAATTAAGAAATAAAGATGGAAAATAAATCCTTAAAATTAAATGAAAAAAAAAGACGTTGAAAAGTTAAATACATGGCTTATAAAATTACAAAGAATTAACTGAAGATAAAAAGTTATTAAAAATGTTAATTGTCACAAGCGATTTCTTTCTTTCTTTCTTTTTTTCCCTGAGATGTGTGTAACCAAAAGAATTTATTTATTTTAGTCATGATATCGTACTGGAAGGTTGGAAAGATGTCTTTTAGACTCTTTGTATTTAATTTTGAATTTAAGTCATTATTTTTTATGCACTTCTTTTCTTTTGAAATAACTAATCAATAAAAGTTTAAAAAAGAACAATATCAATAAGAAAGAGTTGAAAAATATCTTCTGAGTCAATTCATATCGCTATAATATATATATATATATATATATATATATATATATATATATATATATATATATATATATATATATATATATATATATATATATATATATATATATATATATATATATATATATATATATATATATATATATATATATATATATATATATATATATATATATATATATATATATATATATATATATATATATATATATATATATATATATATATATATATATATATATATATATATATATATATATATATAAATAAATACAAGAAAACACTAAGAAAGTTAAGAAAAACAATAAGTGTCATTTAAATACCACTTTTAATGAAATGAACAGAATTAAAAGAATATGTAGTAATATTTATTTATCCAAAAAACAAATCGATAAATTCTTTCAAAATCTGATAAAAAACAATGGATACCCAACTAATGTAATAAAATTTTATATAAAATCATTGAATTAATCGTATATTTTGGTGGATATATTTACTAAACATTTTTTTGTTGTTAATTTTTATGATCTTCCCATGTGCAAATCCATTTCAGGCCAAAATTCATTGCCAAAATTATTTACTAAATAATTTCTTTGCTAATTTATATAATTTTTCCATGTGCAAATCCATTTCGGGCAAATCCGTGGTTAGAATTATTTACTAAAAATTCCTTTACTTAATAATTTCCTTTGTTAATCTATACAGTTTTTCCATGTGCAAATCCATTTCGGGCAAATCCGTGGATAAAATTGTTTGCTAAAAATTTCTTTATTAATTTATAAAATTTTCCATGTGCAAATCCATTTCGGGTAAATCCGTGTTAAAATTATCCATTAAAATTTTTTCTTTGATAATTTAAATAATTTTTCTATGTGCTAATCCATATCGTGCAAATCCGCGGCTAAAATTATTTGCAAAGCAGGCAATTTATGTTTCTCTTTTCTATTTTATATTTTTTCTTAAATAAACATCTATCTTCGAAAACTATTTATGATCAATTTTTAAAATTATCCAGTATAATATTACCTTGCGCACATCCATTTCGGGCCCATCCTTGGTAACTAACAAATCAAAACTCATAATAACAAATCACTTCAGCAGTGCAGTAAGAACGACACTTTAAAACCCTCTTGTTACACTCAATTTGCGCTTTTGTTTTCATCTTTTGTTTTCATATTTTGTAATCTGGCAATCTTTCTGCGAAAACATTTTTAAATCATTCTTGAAAAATATCCGCCCATGTAAGTTGTTATGATTTTGCTACTCGCTTTATAGTCCCCCCTTTTTAATGTTTTTTCTTTTTATTTTATTTTATTATCTGTTTTTACATGTTATTTTTACTTTTTATGATCTATTTTATTTGTAGTTATTTTATAAAAATTTTTTTTGAGTGCTCCTCACACCATTGTATTAATATATTTTGCTTTGGCTTTATTGATACAATATCAGAAAGCACTCTGATTTGCGGATATAATCGTGTGGGCTGAAGAAAAGATTATATCTTTTTTCCCCCGGCTTTTTTTAAGTAACATTTTATTTATTTATTTTTTTTTAATAAATTGTTGTTTGTTATTTTTTTTACTTATTATCTCCCACCCCCTTTTTTTCATGTGTCTTTAATTTTTCTTTGTTTTATTCTTCATTTTGAATTGTCTTTGTTTTATTCATCATTTATATATATATATATAATTTAATAAGAAATTTTTTTAACGTCTAATTTGAGGGTCTAACTGCTGATGTCAATTGATGATTTAAGAAGTTAGTATTTTTCGATATAATATGATATTTAAAGAGTTTTTAATGCAGCTTTATAATTTTTATTGTGTTTCACAGGGGGAAATATGGGATTTATATTTCCACTAAATTATTTTTTCACCATACAGCTCAAATATTAATTATTAAAATACATTATTTTCGCAATATTTTATAACATGTGAGTTTAATGGTGTGCAGCATAAGACCTACACATTTGATATCCATCCATATGGCAGTGGTTTATACCTGAAATTCTGCAACATTCTGAACAACATTATAGTTCTTACTACCGCATATTGAATGAAGAATAAAAAATAAATTTTACTGAATAAATGGTTTTTATGCCATACTCTAAGTTATCGTAATAAAACTACCAAATTTTACCACATTTATCAAATTTTATGTCATATTATAAAACTAGATCTTATTGTTAATTTTACCAAAATTAATACCAAAGCTATTCGGTTAAAATTACTGAGCTTTTCGGTTCTCCCATAGAGCCAGAAACACGGTAAGTAATATAATATTTTGGTACTTTTCACTTTGTACTTTTTTTTCCCTCAGTGCATGAATGAAATTATTTTCATTAATTCATATTTGGTACTACGATATTTTAGGCATAAGTGCCAATTAATAGTCCTTTTTTGAAAAAAATATATTAATTAATATCATATGCGTCACGCGTGTTGCGAAACCATGGAATCGCCCAAGAAGTTCAGTTTACTTGAAGGTATAGGTTTTTGCAAATATTTTCTAAAATAATAGAAGTATCGTAATTAATTTTTCCTCTTAAAAGAAAAACAGATACATAATACATATTTTTTAAGAAAATATATCGAAAAGGTTTAATGCTATTTAGAATACTTTGGAACAACTTAATTGTTGTAAAAACAGTTGCGATATTATCATCGTATACATTGTTGTATAATTTGAATAACTCACAGATACTTATGGCATGTCATGGAAGTTTATGAAGAATTGATAGACTTTAAATATCTGATTAATTTAATGATTTCAAAATTTATTTCGTTAAATACATTCTCCATCCTCATACACAGGGAACGGGTGACTAAAAAAGTAAGAAGTGGCAACTAAATGAAAAGCAAAAATTTGTTAAAAACGATTAAAATTAGCAACTTTTGTTTAGCATATTTTTGTCAGTTTACTATAGAAAGTAAATGCTATGTATGCTCTCGCTTTAAATACGAATAATTTGCTACGTAAGTAAGTCATGGTGGTAGTTACGATTACGTAATTAAATAGATTACTTAAATAAAAATCAATTGAGTTTGTTCTACTTCTAAAAGTTTTAGTCTGCTTACGACTATCTAACATTATTATTATTATATATAATTAACAAATTATCTGACATTATTATTACCAAGCATTTAAGTAATATATTTTAATTTAAGAAAAAAATTAAAACTTTTTTTTCAGCAAAAATAGGAGTGTAAAAGAACCCAAACTTATATTTTTGTTATTACAAACTCTTATCATAGTAGGGCAAACTTATTTACATGCATTAATATATTACCTTACACAAGATGTCTTTTTATATATAAGGTAGCAATAAATAAATATATTCACCCTAGCTCCCCATCTGATTCTAAATATAATTCACGCTTTTTTCTCCATACAAGCAGCTGTTTACTAATAGCTACTGACCACCCTGCTCCCCTAGAAATGATGGGGGATAAAAAAAAAAGAAAACAGGAACTAATATGGCACCCTGCCCATTTCCAAAACCCAAACCGAAAATAAGAACTAGCATCTGCTATCCCCAACTTCTCAGCTGACCGTAGTTCTGCAAACAGCATCCTGACCCTGACCTTGTGTAGTTGAATCCAGGTCACGACGTCTGCTTAGATGATTCCCAAGCTTCTTGGAGATCTTCTTTATTTCGTCAAAAAGCCACCCTCTTATGTATCCTCCCCCCCCTTTCGAACACCTTTACCAGGTGAGTGGCTGTATTTTGGTGTTGTGTACCCCTTTTATTTGGCCGTGATTTCTGGAACTGTTGGGTGCAGAAAGACATTTGGTGATTATTTTCCCCACTGACCCACATAACGGAATACTAGTCTCTGGGAGAATATGTTTTTGTCGCTGGTCAGTTGGTATTTTACTGTTTCCGATCCAGCTGAGGTTATTGGAATATTATCACCCTTTTCACTTTTGAGTGGGAGCTCTGAAAGAGTTTTTAAAGGAAGGAAAGGTGTGCTCTCTAAAGGTTGTTGTTGATTGAGGACACCGCGACACACTAAGGAAGTTGGGGGAGGAAGTGATCGTGAGAATTAATTATTAAAGGTTAAAGGGGGGAAGTCAAAAAGTTTTCGTATTTGTGTTTGTTGAGTCGAAGTCTGTAATCTTGCGTGACCTTGGCCTTGGTAATGTTGCAAGCTCGGTATCTGTGACGCGATTTATTTATTTTATTTGAAAGCTTGTTAAATATTTTAATAAACCTGTTAAATGTAGGGTCAGTGATCAAGATACGATTGAATGAGGGTATCTAGGTAGATTATGACGGCATATTTAGGCGATATGTTTTTTAATATGGGTTGTTAAGTATTAAGTCACTAAACTCGTTTTGATTCGTCGGTAAAATTTTATTGCACACACACAAAAAAAATAAATAAAAAATAAATAAAATAAAATAATGTTTTAAACTAATTTGTTTTGTCTCTTTCTCTTAAAGTACATATAACTCCACTTTCAATGTTATCAATAATAAAATGAAACTGTTTTTTTGCTTAAAAATTTTTAATTGAATTTTTATCAAAAAAAAAAAATCTATTTGGATTACTAATTTGCAATTAAATATGTGATTAATTATAGAAAAATAGCAATATTTGGCAGATAATTACGTTAAGTGTACGTTTTGACTAAGAGAAATATATTTTCGTATTCCTGAATACAAATTAGGGATACTGTATTCACTGCTTCACTACTTATTACATATTTTGCTTTCTTTTATTATTTGTTAAAAACAGTTAAATTAAGTTATAACTTTATTTACTTTATATGGGTGTTTCACAAATTTATGCAAATAATTTTTTTATTATTATTTATACGACGTTTTCATCTCTCCTTATTAAGACAATGAATTTATGCATTTCAAATCACTCAGATATTTGATATTATAATGAAATGTCTTTTTCATTGATTTTTTTAAAAATGAAACTGCTAAAATATCTTATTAAAATATTTTCTGTAAAATATATTTGATATTTCAATGAAATGTTTGATATCGCATTAAATATTTGATATTTTATTACGATGTGCGATATTTTAATAAAATAATATGTAATAATTTTACTAAAATAATTAATTTTTTTAAAAACATTTCGCATTTTATTCTAACATTTTATATTTAGCGTTTCTCGCTTTATTAAAAAGTAAATATTTTATAAATTACTTAATATTTGATTAAAAGTTTTTGACACCTTCTTATAATGTTTACTATTTCGTTAAATGTTTGAAACACGTTACATTTCTGATTGTTAAGGGGAAATATTTGACTCGTTATAAAAAAAACTCTTTGATATCTCTTGTTTTTATCAAACTTTTTATACATTTTTAAGCATAGCATTGAAGTATTTAATATAATCTTGGAAAAATTTATAAATATTTTATTGGTTACGCTTTAAAGGAAAGGTAACAAAGTCAGATTAAACATGTTTCCGAAAAAAATGTAGAAAAAATTATTTTTAAAATTTTTTTCTTTATCCTCATCGACATATATGTAGAAATAAACTATTCAAAAACTCTATTAAAACGTGTTTTTTTTTTCTTTTTAAATTTCAGATGCAGACGATAACTGCATAATACAGTAGAAGTTTTTTCACGTTTTGATTTACTAAGATAATTCTTCATCCCATAATATGATCATGCACAGTATACAAATTCCTATATATTTAATAGAAATGGTTGAAAAAATTAATAATTTTTTTACATTTCTGTTTAAAGAATGCGAATTTTTTTAAAAAAATTAAAGAATAAATATTTATTTAAAAAAAATATCATAGTGAAAATAAACTCAAACAAGATGCATTTCAAACAAGAGTTTCAAACTAATGAATTAGATTCCTTACATCTTATTATGTGCATTTGGAAGATTTGTCACTAATTTAAGCAAAATATTTTTTCTAAATTTTTTTCATTAATCTAGTGGAAATTCGAAGAAAAGAGTGGAAATCGATTGCAGAAAGAAAATGACTAATTGTTTAAATTAAAAATTGTATCTTAAAGTTTTATATTTCCTGTCCTTAATCTTTTCTTAATTTTCATTTGAGGGGGGGAGCTATAATCTGCTCAAAAAATATACATCAACGTTTCTTCTTAGAGAATAAATAAATATGCATTTGTTTTATTTGTGGCAGGAAATAAGAATATAAAAGTTACCTACACTCTAACACTAATAAAAGCAGTCTTAAGTACCCCTCTTTCCCGATTAAATTAAAAGGAAGTTATTTTATTAATTTTACCACGAAAATGATGTTAAAAATTGTTTTCAAAAGATAACAAAAACTGAATAAATCACACGTGAAAATGTCTAAGTGGTCAAGGTTGATTGCATTCTGATATATGAATATCCAGTTCCAAGGCGCCCGCTAAGAAAGATGACCAGCTGAGAGTTATTCCTGGACTGGAAAGACATCTGCTGTGACAGTTGGATGTGGAGGAGATGGGGTGCATCAGCTGTTTTCAAGGGTGCTTGTTTGCGACGTAAGTTGTAGGGTGATATAATTGCTGTAATACTGACCCAGATGTCCACCTTTGTCCAAATTTAAACTGAACAAGGTGTCAAATTAGATATTCAGGGTTGTAATGATTACATTTTTCATTGAATCACAAAGACATGGAATAAAATTAAATAATACAGATAAAATCAGAGAAAAAAATTAGACTAATGACATTTTTTGTAGTGCATTGAAATAAAATTCTTGAATTTAAGTAAAATTAGAAAGAAATGTAATTTGTGTGTTAATAATTATATATACACGAAAGAAAAGCAACTGAGAGAGACTTATTTCAAAGATGATAAGACGCTTCGGTTTAGTAAAATTTGCTAGTTCGGCAAATGTATGTCTCTTTAGTAATATTGTATAAATATTATATTTATAGAGATATAAACAATATATTATATTTATATTTATGTTATATTTATAGAAATATTTAATATTTGCTCAATCGTAAACCCATAAATACTTCAAAATAATTTTTCTTTCCTAACTATAAACAAATTTATAATCAAAATTAAGCATTATTCTCTAAAAAGATTCCAAAATTTTTTATTGTATTCACACAGATTTGGTTTCACATATTTTATTCCCGATTCTAATACAACAAAACTTAGACTTAATCATTTAACTCGTCGATTGTCATGGCAAGTTCATTGACAAATTTGTTATTTGAATTCTTATCTAATTTTTGGATATGTCAAAAATTTGTCAAACGTTTTCTTCAGGAAGACTACTTAGCATTTGCGAAAAAGGGGAAAATGCAAATTCTTACTCTGTTTTCAAAATTTTTTGTATTCATTATGATAATTCATTATGGCTGAACACAGATTCATGTAAAATATATTCCAAAAATAAATTTAGATAATCTAAAACTGAAATAACTAATTTATCATTTAATAATTACTAAACGGTTATTCACTGTGTTGTCATAAAATATCATACAATACTTTATAACATTATAAAGAAATATCACTTTTGTTTAAAGCTTTTAAATTTTGAATAAGACTGTTCTTTTTATTTTAATAAAAAAGTATGACGAAAACAGCAGAAATGACAAAATAAGTAAATTTTAAAACAGTATAATTGTTAATACTAGTTGAAGATAACTTCAACAAATATATATTAAATATCTATGTGATTAAAATATAGCAGAATAAAAATACCGTTAAATAAGAGATAAATTAACAATTTACAGTTAAATACCGTTATAACTGACGACAGCATTGGAATTTTGCATCATCTTTGTTTTTTTAAGGAACCATCATACACGATTTTTCCGTTCAATAGGAATGCACCGACAATTATATGAAATAACTTTAGTCCATTTTCTTTTTTATCTCAGATAGAGATACTACTATTCACATTAACATGTATTTATTTATTGTATTTATAATAAATATATATTAAATATCTATATGATTAAAATATAACAGAATAAAAATACCGTTAAATAAGAGATAAATAAGTAATTTACAGTTAAATACCGTTATAACTGATGACATCATTGGAATTTTGCATCTTCTTTGTTTTTATTAGGAACCATCATATATGATTTTTCCGTTCAATAGGAATGCACCGACAATAATATGAAATAACGTTAGTCTATTTTCTTTTTAATCTCAGCTAGAGATACTTCAATTTACATTAACATGTATTTATTTATTGCAGGTACTTATAAAGGATATATATAGTGTTTAAAATAAAATAAATATTTAATGCTTAAAATAATATGAAGATTAAAAAAGTGTTCTTAAAATGTGGCTTTGATGTATATTGGCTAATCTTATATGCAAACCAATGCATTTTTTACTATCTGTAGAAATGTCTTGATAAAAATATTAATTATTTTATTTTACTACACTAAGTACTTAGTTTGTAAAAGGAATTTTACGATTCTTTATTCTTGTTTAAAGTATAACCATTTTGTATATTATGATAAGATGTAGCATTTTTAGAAACCTGTATGAACATCAAAAATTCGAAAATAACTGAAATAGTTAATAAAAATTAGTATGTATTTGTTTTTGCATAAAATGTTCTTCTGATAGTTCAGTTAAAATCTCTCAAAAAGTTCATACATCTTTGCACAAAGCCACATGGTTCTTCTTTCACATCTAATTATCGTAGAAGCAAACGATAAGTTTGAACTAGTATGAGTATGAACTTTGTAAAAAAACATAGAAACTTTATGTTCTGTATTTTGTTTACATTAGGTCAACCTAGTTTCTGTTTTTCTTTGAAAATACAGCTTTTTTTCCCTTACAAAATTGGATTTTCCTCTTAACAAAATCAATCCATTGCCCCCTTAACCAGAGGATGGAGTTTATACCCTTCCTGTTTTTTCCAACCCAATACAAACTTTAACCTACTTCCGGTTATAAACGGGGTTAGTGTTACCATACTTGTTTACAAAATTCACGACACCTTCCACTGTTTATTTCTGCACAAATACTGCCCCACACTTATAACAGAAACCCTTCTTAAATCATTACAGCATACCTCTTTCAGGAGGCAAATAACCCGGGCACTTATTTTGCAACTGAACAATTACGCCAGGCACGATGGAACGGAAGATGGAATATAAAATATTCTAAGACAGGGACCATCTGGAGCCTTAGAATCCAAGTTTAAATGCAGGTGACTCTTTCGAATTTTTCAAAACAAATCTTGAGGTTCAAAATACAATTATAATGATGTCAGCTGCTGGAACAAGCGCCAAAAACGAGCTAGATTATTTTTCCTTGACTTGAATAATTAAAAGTCGCCATTATTCTTTGCATCTGCTGTTTATCATAACAATATTTTGACCGTTTGTTATTTGTTTCGCCATTTTTTTTTAGAGTAGCCTTTTTGTTTCTGTTTTCCTCGGGAGGTCAGTAGCTTTCAAATTAATTTTGGAGGATATATTTAGAAGGGTTAGAATTTTTTTAACCTTTTCAGTAGAATTGACTTGGATATTTTCCTCTTCGGCATCGGGTTGACGATTGATGGATTAAATTAGTTCAGCCGTACAAACTTAATATTCAGTGGACTTTTCCAGCTAATTGTTTTGTTAACTCACGATATTGCAGCGATCCGAAGGTTACTGTTGAACACCTTTTTAAAGAAGGAAAGAAAAAGCAAAGTTGGCATGCAGTTAAACATTATTTTTCCGCTAATGCAGGTAATCGATTCTGGCTATAAAACAATATTAATGTTTTTACAAATTTGCTTAGTTTAAATATGAAAGTAATATTATGCTTATTTTTTACAGATTAAATGATTATTTATGTATGAAAAAAAATTACGCGCTTTTAAAGCTGCATGTATAAAAAATTTCTTTTATCTCACCTTAAATTTACAATTCTTTTTTTTTTATGAATATTTTTTCAGATTATTATTTCATGCTAGGTGAATTTTTTAAATTTTTTACAAGCAAAGCATTATATATCTGAATAGCCATTTTGCTTCGTAAAAACCACATTAGGTAAAACATTTTTTTTCTTATGAGTCTCTCAACCCAGTACCGAAAGAAGAAAACAATTGTCATCAGGGCAAAAAAAAAAGGGATTAATCTAAGAATTAATTAAGTTCCAAGAAATTATTTGATAACTTTATCTTTAAATAATTTTAAAAAAAAATTCTACTAATTAGTTAGCAGTGGACTGCATTTTAAATAAAAATAAATAACATATGAAAAAAAAGGATCAGTAAATGTGAAATTTTGTGAGGAGTTAATTTTATTTCAGCATGTTTTCATAAAATGCAACTATAAAACAATTGAAAATTTATAACGTTTGATATATTAGTAAATGTACATATGATAGTAACTGTATATATACTAATAAATGTTTCCCCCCGTTTTTTCATTCGTCGAAACTTAAAAATTTTAAAATATTTTTTTGAAACCTAATTTAAAAAATTATTCACCCTCAAACCTACCTCTATAACTTTGCTCCAGAAATATTTAAATATATTGGGCAAAATAAAAATACAGAATAATTCAAATAACTTTTTAAAAAAAAATCACCTTTTTAAAATTTCCTTTCTAAAGAACTATCCGACCTATTCCGTTCAAATTTCGAATTTTGTTATTTAGAATTATCTAGGGTAGACAATTAGTATTACGTACAATTTCAAATTTTTTCGATCATTGATAGCTTAAATTTGAAAAGAAAAAAAAACAGTAAGCTATTATTAAAAAAAAATCTTTTACATGAAATTTTATTTGGATAAACAAATTTACAATTGTGTGCAAAAGTAATTTGATTCACTTAAATACTTCGAGAGATATAAAGAAATACTCAAAAAGTGGAAAGAAACATTATTGTGTCCAACTTTTAACTGTTTTTCTGGCTTAACTACTGTGACCATACGCACTACTCCACAACTGTGAACCTTATAGTAGTTCTCATTTCTCAAATTTTGCGGGTAAGAATTCAAACCCACGAAGAAAAGAAAGTCATGTTTATTCAGAGAGAATACATTAGTTGATTTTGTAAGTTAAAATATCTTCTACGAAAATCAATGCACATATTTAAAGTTACACTCTCGAACTGTTAAGTTTGCATCTAAGCACATACAAATTCAGACTCTCGAACTGTTAAGTTTGCATCTAGGCACATAAAAATTCAGACTCTCGAACTGTTAAGTTTGCATCTAAGCACATACAAATTCAGACTCTCGAACTGTTAAGTTTGCATCTAGGCACATAAAAATTCAGACTCTCGAACTGTTAAGTTTGCATCTAGGCACATAAAAATTCAGACTCTCGAACTGTTAAGTTTGCATCTAGGCACATAAAAATTCAGACTCTCGAACTGTTAAGTTTGCATCTAAGCACATACAAATTCAGACTCTCGAACTGTTAAGTTTGCATCTAGGCACATAAAATTCAGACTCTCGAACTGTTAAGTTTGCATCTAAGCACATAAAAATTCAATCATTGGACAAAAAGTTATTAAGGGGTTTTGTTTTTTATTTTTGCATACTGAACTTTTTACCGTATATTCCAATTTTTTTGGGTTTTGTAAAAGAAGAAAAGTTATTTGTTTATATCCAGAACTCAAATAATTTTTCAATCCATTGACATACTTTCTGCTTTTTAATCTTCGTATTGCTTTATTGTTGTATCGTCCAGCAGCCAAATAAAAATATTTGCAACCGTATTGACTGATTTTGTTGTCATAAATTTTGCAACCTAATTGAACCGATATTTTTCAAGATATTGGAATTTAGAATACTTCTCATCATTCCCCTAAATACAAGTCCATGCCGAGAATAACATATTAGGAGTTTCAAAAATTTTCAGAAATTCTTAAAGCTACAATAAATTAAACGTCATTAATAAATTTCAGAACTGCAACATAATTAAAAACGCCGACCGGCCTGTGTAGGAGTTAGGGAACTGTCCTTGCATCAAAAAAGGTTCTGGGTTCGAATCCCGTGCAAGGCATGGATGTTACTTTCTCTCTCTCTGCGTTCCTTTCTTCTGCGTTCCTTTCATAGATGCTCACTGGATAGCGATAAGAGAGTAGCAATTCTGGCATTTCTGAGGTCAATAGAAAATAGATCCAAATGCCCAAAATTAACAAAAAAAAAGAAAGAAAAAAAAAGAAACATAATTAAATACTTTAATGCTCTTATTTAGTTTCCCTAATTTTCAACTGACAGAAAGTTTCGGTTTAAATATCAGTTTAGAGTTCATGCATATGGTTTAAAAATGTCCCTATCAAGATTTGTCAGTTGCTAAAGCTTGATAATAAGGAAATACAAAAAACATTAAAATTAAAAAGCTCTTTGGTAGAAGATGTATAGACCAAAAGACCGCATATGTGGAATGCTCAAAAATCGAGAAAAGTACACGTTTTTTAAAATTCCATAACTTCGTCAAAGAAAATCGAATCGATCTGAAATTTTGAGGGTTTACATATAACGGTTCAAATAACTATTTTCTATTAACAGAAAGCACGGAAATTTTTTTTGTGCAAGTTTGGCAAGTGTTCAAACTTTACAAATTTTTTCACCATGAAAACAATCCGTGATGAAAAGCTGGATTCAGTTCGCAAAAAACAAAGTATTGCAATTTGATCATATGCAACTAACTGTAGAGGGTTCACTTTAGAACATATCAAATTTTCATGCAATTTGAATAATTTTTCGCAGTTCTATGAACATTTGAATTTAGACCTTTTCTTTGTAGATTTCAAAATTTTCGCAAACTTTTGACCGGTAGTGCACATGTTTATTTGCAAGCATAAATTATTAAAATTGACTAGTATAATATGCTAGTAGACTAATAAGGTTTCTTATTAATTTCAATTCAAGCTTAAAATTTTGGTTAGGTTAATCCGTTTTTATTTCTAGCGTAATAGAACCATTTATTCGTCTAACAAAAAATCAAAATAAAGACAACTGAAATTAATAACACCGGTCACTTCCTAGGTTGAATAAAACAGGTGCCTAAATCACATATTAATATCCTTTACCGGAAATTCCACAACGCATGTTCATGATTTTGTAACACGCCGCCTGATTTTGCTTATTTTACACGCCTTCCCGATTGTTTTGTCCACAATGAACAACACACGCTCTATATTTATCCGCACCATTACCCTAAAAGTCATTAATACTCTCAAATAATGTGGGAACCAATTTCTAGAGTGAGAGATCGCTTCCGAACAAATTCTAATTATTGCGGGCTGGTTTTTGTATGCAAGGATTTTGTTAAGCATTTTTTTGGAAATTGCATTCGTTATAGAGTTATATCAGGCTATTATTTGGATGTTGATTAGTTTCGTTTTCCCCCTTTTTTTTTTCTTCTCCAGCGATTGAGCGTTTAGAAGATAATGGAATGCCAGGTGATCGTATAAACGCAAACAAAATCCGAGAGTTAATAACTTAGGCATAAAAAATAATTATAGATGAATAGTAACGAAAAATGGTGGAATATTAGACAATAATTTAAAGCAGTGATTCTCAACCACTGTGCCGCGGCACTTTTGCGTGCCGCCAAATTCTTAAAATGTGCCACCAAACATTGGAAATGATACAATAAAAATTATAATGCTTTTTTTTTATTACGAGTAAAGTTTAAATTAAAAAAAAAAAGTGTAACTATATACATACATGCGGAAATAAAAGCTAATCATTGAAGTAAGCTATGCAATAAATAGTTATAAAAACGAATTAACAAAGGATAACTAACAAAAAATAAGCTAACAATTAATAATTAGCAAAAACACTAGTTAACATGAAATCACAAAAAAAAGAATTAATGTGAAAAAAACTAACAGCCAATAACTATAGAAAACAAGCTAATAATTAATAACTGTTAAAAAATAAATAACTGTTACTAACTAATAAAAAATAAGTCGAAAGAAATAATTAATCTCTTAATAGACGTGCTTTGGTAGTACATATTATTTATTTCACATTCAAAATTATTATCACAAACTATTTAACACAGTGTATTATAGGTAAGTAAACAACTTTTAACCTAAATTTTTTTCATTGTGTGCCGTCGAATTTCGAAATCGTTAAAAGTGTGCCGCCGCAAAAAAAAAAGGTTGAGAATCACTGATTTAAAGTATTAATAATTTCGGGAATTGTTTAATGGTTTTTATTATTTACTAATCAGCAGACTAAATAAAAAGCTTTCATTTCATTGAGAATAAGATAATTTTTAGTCAGAGAACAGATTGAAATACTTCATTTAATTTGTATTTATAGTAAAATTAAGTTTAATTGTAGTCAGTCGCGATGGCTCAATGGTTAAGGCACTGAATTGCGAGCGTGATGTACTGGGGTTCGATGCCCAGTGCCCACCCAGTTTCAAATCGATGGGTACCAGTTTGTCTAGAAAGTAAAAGCGGCTTGCACGCATTGCCGTTGTTTATGAAATTGTGGAGATTTAACCTCCATGAATTCCATATCCAGAACAAAAATAATTCTGATGATTTGAAAAATGAAAAAAATAGTAAAAATAGTTATTGTCAAAATAAAGACAGTAAGAAAAGAGGGGGAGAAGGTATCAAATAGTCTCAGAGACTCCTTTCTAATCTATAGATATATTTCTCTTACACGGCACCAAAAAAAAGCCTCATTACAACTCCCCGAATGGCAACGTTAGAAAATCGACCAATGATTGCTGCTAAAAATGTCACATGGCAAATGTCACATGAGGTGGCTCAACATATAGCGCTTTAAAAAACGGAAACAATAACCAGAGTGAGCATTATCAGGTTGCTCAATTCAGATTCATGCCCTAAAAACATGATAATATTTAATTTAAACTCAATTAGTAATTAATTAGGCTGGCCTTCTCCGTGACTATAAATAAGTCACAAGGTCAGACTTTAAAATCAGTTTAGTATTGACTAAGCAAGTTTTTAGTCATGGACAACTTTATGTTGGCCTGTCAAGAGTTAAGTCATTTGACAGCCTTTCAGTAATTGCTCCAAGATGCCAAATCTATAATTGTGTTTTGCTTAGCTAGCAAATGCTTAGTGTTAATTTCTTAGAGCTTTGCAGACAAAAATGTTTTTTGGAAAAAATTAAATTGAAACTTCTATTGGCAGTAGGCAAGGAGAACTGCCAAAATCAAAACTCCCCGATTAGAAATGCAGCATGGCGACCTCCCCGTGGTATTTCTCGGGTATAGCTAACAGCCATGCATTTTAATTTATTGTATGTAAAACATCCTTATTTTGTTCTAAAATGTTATGTACTTTATCACAAATGTTAATTAATATAGAAATTGATTTCAATAATGCTGATCACCAAAAAATATTTCATTTGGCGATAAAACAAATTTTTGTGTTCTTGAAAATGATAGACTTTTTGAGGGTTATTATCTCACAAGGAAAAGTTAGGATTTAAAGTTTATACTTTTAAATAATAAAATTTTTTTCTAAAACTTTCAGAATTTCTAGCATTAACTAATTTATTATACACATTTAGTTGAATTTAGGTAAGTAAGTGCAATATTTGATAATTTATTTTGCTAATATGTTTCTCATTTAGCTAATGTTTTGATTTTTTCACCATGTGCAATCTAAATAGCTAATATACTTTTTAAAAGCCAATAAGAACATTGATAGAATTCTTCTACATAAGTACAATACTATGTCTTTGATGATAAAATACTATGTCTTTGAAGATAATATACTATGTCTTTGCTAGAACATTGTGTTCATTGGCGAGCGAGCGCGGTGGCTCACGGCGTGAACCACATAGGATTGCGTAGCAATTCTCGGGGGGTTGGCGAGCGTTAGCGAGCAGGGGGCGAAGCCACCTAGTTTATATATAAAACGACAAAATGTCCGTTTTTATTCAGGCAACAATGGAATGGTTGCATTAGCCTTTTTAAAACTTTTGAAAACGATTTGTATTTCTGTATGTCGGAGATGAAGGCTGTCCATTTATTTATAAAATTGAGTTGATATCATACTGTTTATTTTTCTCTCTCTCTTGTGGTATAGGACATAAGACACGTAATCCTGTCATAATAAACGAAGTTATAGGTAGTTAAAACACTATGTCTAACTTTCTCTAGAGATATGAGATATTAAAATCTGCTCTCTTTAAAAATTGCATTTTTGTGAGTTGCTGTCTTTTACGTACAGATTTGCATGCACAGACGTCAGACGTACAGATTTGTATGCACAAATATCTGGCTATATTGAAAAATCGTAAGCACCGTCGCTGTTTTGGGTATTATTTTGATTTGCTGCGAAAAATCCATAAGACTTATAGAAATTTGAAATTACGATGGCTTGTAGAAAAATATACATGGAGTAAAATGGATTTAAAAAAAATTAAGATTCGATGATTAGTGCGAGAATTATTAACTGTTAAACTTAAAGTAAAAAATACCATGCGGACCACGCTGCAGACGTTAAAAATGCAATTACAGAGCTGGAATATGACGTATTTATGTCATTTTTATTTATGAATTTAAAATGAAATTTTTCAAAATTCCATTTTGTTTGAAAGTTATTGCAATTTTAAGTTTTTTTTTTTTTTTTTCACAATTTGCTTGCTTTGTTAGTTTCATGCAGAATGTAATATTATTAAAATTAGTTATTTCTTTCTTTGGTCTTTTTATTACAGTGATCAAAAAATTAATAAAAAATTTATGTCATAACTTTTTTTCTCGTTTGATTTTTTTCCTCTTTCATAATCAAGTACTTTGACGGAAATAGGAAACCTGCTGTACAAAAATGCGGGAGATTTGAGATAATTGGTCTTATCATCTCTTCAACACCCGTTTACTAATCTTGTTAAATCTCTATTGGCTTTCTCTATTTTTTTTGTTGGAAAAAAGGTCCTTTTCTTCTTTTGGTGAAGAAACTCAGCCAACCTACTCGAGAACATCTGCAACTGCTGAGAAATGCTTTTACTCAAACAATGTCTTTCACCATCTAGCCAATATCTTCAGATATTGGTCTAAAAAATAGTGAGATTTCTATCTCAATTTGTAGCCTTATTCACTCTTGAAGAAAAGCAAAATTTTCTTGATCGGGCATCCTTTTGTATAAGATCAATTGCGCGTGTTATAGGGAAAAAATATTGAACATCCTGCTGGTTTCGACATAAAATCGTTTCAGTTTTGAAAAGGAAACCGTTAATTTCTGTAAAGTGTGCTTGACTAACATCTGCGTTGTTTTCTTTTTTTTCTCTAGGTTAGGTTGCGACGCGTGCCTAGAGAAAATTTTAAGATAAGAAATGGGGTAAGATTTAAACCGTCACCAACGTATAAACGAAAAATATAAATTTTTTTTTTCTCATTTAGTGATTGAAAATATATGATAATCATAGTAATAGTTATTTATTCTGTTTTAATGAAAACGATGAAGGAATATATTTTTTTTGAAATGTGATAAAAACATATAGCAGAAAAGATTAGTATGATTTATTAGGAACTCTATTGAATATAATGTACAGTGTGGGCAAGGAAAGAAACGAATTACATTGAATAACTTTTGGTCTAGTGATTGGTTTTTGAAATACTAGGACTCAATCTTAATAGTTTAAAGGAGGAACCTCAAATATGCTAATTATATAGTGAAGCCATTTTAGGTTATAAAAATCAGACACAAAAACGTACTTTCTTGCCATAAGCATACCTTTTTTGGACTTATAGGGAGTAGTCGAAGTTTAGGGAATATGGTTCCAACAGTATGGTCAGGAGAGAGGTCCTAAGTTTGCACCCCTAAATGTTAATGTTACTTCCGTGAGCAGTTTATCATGTCTCGAAACCTTTTTAATGAATAAAAAATTTTTTGGACCACATTAAAAAAAATCACATATCTAAAAAAAAAAAAAAAATCCATAAAAAGATAATTTTTTTATAATTAGTTGCTATTTTTTATTATTTTATTTAATAATTGTCACAAATACATTTGAATCGTAAGGTATACAAATTTTTACATTAGCTTAAATAATGTAATTTTGTATGGCAAAATATAATTTTATATACTACTTTGTTAAAAAAGCAACAGTTTAAAAACCGTTATATTATAGTTAATTCTTAAATCGTTTGCTTAAATAATTATGTTCTCTTTTATGTTTAAATTTTATTTATAATGAATAAAGTATACCTATTCCATATTCATGCCATTCCATTTATGTGGTGTTATTTTATAAAATATTGCAAAGTTTAAATGTAAAGTATGTTTTCGTAAAATTCAATGGATGTAGTACCTTAACGTAAAAAGAAGAATGATTTATAATTTATAATTCAATTTTTCAGCTTTTCAACTTTATAAAAATGCCCAATCAACATTTTTTTTAAACTAAAAAATAAAATATGGCATCAAAAGTTCAAGCATTATTTATTCGAAAGCACCTAGTTTTCATTCATAAAGAAATTCGTAAAATAATTCGAATGGATGATTATCATTTAATTTTTTTTCTTCTTTCTTTTTCACTTTCAATGTTCGTGTAATATGTATGTTGTAGGCAAATTGAATAATTTTACTCTTTGTTAAAAAAAAAAGCCACCACCATTTTGTAATGCTCCATGATATTATGAAAAGTTTTCAGTATTTTCTTATCCGCCTGACATTTTTTAGGCTTACTTTTAGGCTAATAAGAAAATATCGGACACTTTTAATCTTATTGCAATATGACCACATACCATTTGGCTTATCAATCATTGTTCAATTTATTTTAAGAAGTTTATGCTTATCCTATAGTCGTGGAAGCTTTTTGCAAAAAGTCCTTTTATTTTTCTTGCAATAAGCCTAAGCGAATTCAGTTTGGTTAAGCAGTTTATAATTAGACTAAATGCATATGGACACTGTAATAAGTCTAAAACAATCAGATAGATTGTAATGAACCTAAAAAAAAAATATCAGACAGATTAGAAATTACTGAATACTTTTCCAATTCAGTCTGCACGGACCCCGTAGAGATTTTCTCAAGCGGTGCAACCAAGTTAATCATTATTATATATCAAAAAATCGCGGGAAAAAAAATGTTATTTTTAAAAAGTATTTCTACATCTTGCACTTTAAAATTTTTTTCAAGTAATTTTAGTAATTTAATTTTCACGTTAAAACCAACAAAGTTAAAATAAAAAATTTAAATTTGTGTTTTATTCAAATTCCACAAAGTAAGTATGGCAAGACCATAAAAGAAAAAATAATGTAAACTACAGTTTTTCCTTTAAGTTTTATTCTTTGCCCTATCTTCGAATTAGCAAAAAAACCATATTAGTTTATTATATTATTATTATTACTATTATTATTATAATATATATATATATATATATATATATATATATATATATATATATATATATATATATATATATATATATATATATATATATATATATATATATATATGTATATATATATATATATATATATATATATATATATATATATATATATATATATATATATATATATATATATATATATATATGTATATATATATATTATTATTATTATTATTATTATTAAAATTGTATTAGTACTAAATTGAACGATTTGATGGAAAATAAATGCAACTTTTGAGCTTAGTGTACAAATCATTGTAGTTTCAATATAACAAGCAGTATTTTTAATAATCATAATATTTAAATGCAAGTTATAATTTTTAATTTATTGGATTTTTAGGGGGAGCAAATGCATTCTCTTACTGGCATCTATGTTAGCGTAGCACTTTGCAAATAACATTGCAAATACCATTGCAATGTTAGCGTAGCACATTGCAAATTTGCGAAGAATCGAATGATTCGATTCGTTTAAGACTTCTGCTTTCATCTTATGCAACCACTCCTTCAAACTATT
This sequence comes from Parasteatoda tepidariorum, assembly GCF_982258835.1. Lineage (NCBI taxonomy): Eukaryota > Metazoa > Arthropoda > Arachnida > Araneae > Theridiidae > Parasteatoda > Parasteatoda tepidariorum. The sequence continues at coordinate 56,560,344 of NC_141761.1, forward strand.
GGTTCATAGACTAACAAACAACGTTTAAGTGAAAGCATTCAATGCACCGGAAAAAGCACGCGTTTTTAATTTTGGTCGTCAGCATTCAGGACTGCCGTTGTACTTGGAATAGAACAAAAAAGACAAAGTCTATTGTTCCACCACGCTCCTATCATTATGGAAAAGTGTCGCTAATATTACACGCTGCGATAACAACTAATTAGCTTTATAACTGAAAAAAAAAATTAAGGCAAGGAAACATCTGGGTGGAAGCAGAGCTTATTTATTGCTGGCTCGGGCAGGTGAATCTTTTATATTTACGAACTACGAGTTCACTTGTGTGTAAAAGCCAGTTTAACTCATGGCTGGTTTGCCGCCAACAAATGAATTAAGGCAAAAATGTTTTGATTTTAATTTTTTTTTATTTATTAGTGTTATGTGACGATAGAGGAAAATTCGATTATTTTTTGCAATCTTTTTGCGTGACACTGAAGAATTTAACGTACGCTCATACATTTTCTGGATGATAGATTCTGGCCGAAATTCTGTAAGCAAACAAATAAAATGCAGAGCATTTATTTGTTTGCTTACAGAATTTTGACAGCAAGTAATAAATTTTTCAGAATATTTGAAATTTTATTCTAAGTCTAGAATTTGGAGAAGAAGAACACTTCAAAAAAGTTATTTTAATTACTTCGTTTTTTTTATTAACTATCGTTATTGTCTTTATTATCAAAATTCTGTAAGCAAACAAATAAAAGGCAGAGCATTTATTTGTTTTCTTACAGAATTATTTTGACAGCAAGTAATAAAAATTTTCAGAATTTTCTAAATTTTATTCTAAGACGAGAATTTAAAATAGAAGAACACTTCAAAAAAGCTAATTTCGCTAGTTCGCTTTTTATTATTAACTATCTTTATTGTTTGTGAGAGTGGAATTTTGCAAATGAAATTTAGACCTTTCTCCTATACTGCAGTGCAATTGAAAAAACAACGTAAGTGCTTCAGGATAGATTTGGAGAAAAGTGGCTTCAGAATTATTTTCTTTCCGTTGCTAATGCCACAAACGATAAAAAAAGAATTTCGGAAAATTAATAAAAAAAATTTATTTATTATTTTTTTAATTTGCTTATTGGTTTTTGTTTTGGAATATGTAGCTTATTATACGGAGATGCCAATTCTATAAGCATCTCAATTTTGAATTATTTTTTGCTTTGTCTCTTCGGTTGATTTTTCTTTTGCTTAGCAGTATGAATGATGCACTCAGCCTCCTGGCAGTACAAGTTTCGATCATGTATAGCAACTATAAGCGGAATACGGCGACGCAAAGAACCATGTACGTCGTTTGCGGGGGAAAGGGTGGTCATATGTCACCTTTAATAATTAAAAAAGTCCAAAATTCCCTCTCAATAAATCAGACAAATAAATTTTTTTTTCATGAATCATCAAAGTTAAAAGCTAGAAATAAATAAAAATAAGTGATCTTTTTGTAGATATTTCGTTCCTCTGTTGTGACTGGGTATTTCAATTAAAAAAAAAAAAAATACATACGTACGACACCCATGCCAAATACAATCAATTTATCGCCAATCAAAATTTTCACTTTTTTCCGATTCGTTCAAATCTCTATTGCTCTTTTTCACGCGTTTTGACTGTTGCTATCAGAATTAACTGTTTCTGAGTTAGTTATAGGCAATATAAAGTTTGATCATTTTGTAACTATAACTTTTTTTTATATATATAACCGTCCTTGAGTAGCCAATCCGATTTTGAGTTTAGGACTATTAATGTTAGACTCCGTAGCCTTGTAATTTTGAACCCAATTCAGAAGATAAGGAAACTCCTAGATCAAGTATGGGGATAAACTAATTTTCGTGGAAGATTTTTTGATGGAACTAGTCGGCATTTGCGTTACATGGAGAGAAAAACCACGAAAAACTTCTACGGTCCGCCTGATAGCAAGGAAATTCTAACCCATGATCTACCACTGATCTACCATAACTACCACTGAGGAAATTTTTCCTCAGCACTGTGATTGATGTGAACCGAAAACAGCTTCTGTATCGACCAGCAATCGCCAGGATTTGAACCCGGTTTACCTAATTGGAAGTTGAGCGCTCTGTCCTCTTAGCCACCAAGCCTTTCCTACTGTAGTTTTATTTTATATCTGTCGGTGAACAGCCAACCCAAATTCGAGTTTACGGCTACCAATGTTCAACTCCGGCTATCAATTCTTGTAATTTGAAACACAATCCAGAAAACAAGGGAATTCCTGGATTAATTATGTTAAGAATTTTTGCCTTCATGGAGGAATTTTTGAAGGAACTAACCAGTATTGCGTTACATGAAGAGGAAAATCATGAAAACCTTCCACGGTTTGCCTGGCTGCAAAGGGACTCTAACCCATGATTTGTCTACCACTGAGAATATTTTTCATCAGCACTGTGGTGCGGAATTCGTAGCCGGGTGAGGAATTCGCACCGACCAGCCATTTCTGGGATTCGAACCCAGTTCACCTCATTGGAAGGCGAAAGCTTTATTCTCTGAGCCACGACGGCTGCATACTATATTTTTTTTTATAACCGTCGTTGAACAGTCGACCCAATTTTCGACTACTAATGTTCAACTCCATAGCCGTGCAAATTTAAACCAATCCAGAAGACAAGAAAACTCCAGGATCAGTGTGCCCAGAGGTATGATTTGTTATGGGAACATGGAAGACTTCGTCTCTCGACAGATTCAACGTGCATCAGTTACCATTTACTACACGGGGAGCCTTTGGCAGGCGGGGATCGAGCCCACGACCTCTTGGACACGAACCCAATGCCCTACCAACCTGCTATCCCGGCCCCTATTATATTTTGTGAGTTCCTATACAATAGTTTCCTACATATGCAAGTATAATTTGAATCGTTATTTCATCAATTTATTATTAATTCATCAATTTATTATTAGTCATCAAATTATTTCATCAATTTATTATTATTAATTTATAGGCAATTGAATTTCTACTATCAAAATTTTATTTCCACTTTTAGATTAACTAGTGTTCTCAAATTTTAACTGTAGCCGTGCGCTTCATGCCGATATAAATTATAAATGTTTCCTAAATAATACGAGCAATATTAATCGATGTTTTATTGCTGATCGAAGTTCAAACCACTTTTTCAAACCCATTCTCAAAAACAAACTATCACAAAATTAATAAGACGAAAATAATATATTGATACAATATGAATGATAAAAAGATTCTAAACTGTATGTATAATCTTTACGTGAAGAATTTTCTAGGCTTTTCTAGGCTTAACAGACAAATAACTTAAATATTTTAAAAGTTATTAAACCTTTTTAAAAATTGCCAATTTGACGATATTTTTCTACCTAGAGGAAAATTATCAAAATCACTGCTTTATTCTGAGTGTTTGCCAATTTTGATGAGCTCAAGTAATGCAGCATTGGAGTAAGATTTTAAATATTTAAAAATAGATAAATGGATGAGAAAAATAATAATAGATAAGATTTTAAATATAAAACAATTAGACCACAAGCGTTCATAATCATAAAACTGTGGCTTTTCTCCATATTGACGTTATGCGCCATTTTTTAAAATAAGCGTAGATAGAGCTGACTTTAGATAGGCTAAACTTCACCCGTTATGAAAGTAGCATATTATTCGCAAAAAAAGCAACATTTCATATTACGACGGAGCCTTCAAAAAATAGCCTTTAGAACGGACAAATAACCAAAATATTTTAGAAGTAATAAAATTTTTTTGAAAATCAAAAATTTGGTGACATTTTTCCCCTGGATAAAATCAATTCTTATACTCATTTTTTGCAAATTTCTATAAGTTCAGGTGATAAAGCATTGGAATAAGTTTTTAAAAATTAGACCACTAAGTTTCTCGTTTACTCAAAACTGTGGCTTTTCTCCATATTGACGTTTTGTGATAGTTTCAGAATAAACATAGAGGGTGCTGACAGAAGATAGTCTGAACTTGACCTAACAGTCATGGGTAAGTGTTGCAAACTCACAGCAGTTATGAAAATAGCCTATTATTCTCAAAAAAGCAATTATTCATGCGACTGCGAAACCTTCGAAAAGCAGTCTTAATTCTGACTTCGTTATTTTTTGTTCCTTACATAGGTCGCTGTTCTTCTAAATTATCCCATCCAATGAAAAACAACACCCTTAAAACATTTTCTTTTCCTACAATCAAAAAATCCCAAAAAATTATCTCCTAAATTCATTTTTAAGTTTAATTTTGAAAAAAAAAAAAGAAATTAACAATATTAAATTTTTAAAAAAATTATACAATGCTATACAAATTTCCTGGCGGCAGTCCTGTTACTTTTTTTTCGGCTGTTACTAAGCAACTGTTTAGATGTAGTATATGGTAACACCTAGAAAACAATAGCACACAAAAACATGGTAAGGGGTGGTTAAAAATATTGAAGAGCATATAACAAAGAATAAATCATAGATGTGGGGGAAGGTTTGATCCAAAGATTGACGTACCTGAGGAACTTTGACCCTTGGGCACAGCTGTAAACTGATCGTTGTGGGTGCTGTAATTTTAACAACAGGATAGCGTGTTAACGGTCAGCCACAGTTACTGAAATTGAATTCAGTTACTTTAATAGTGAGAAAAAGAGTGAGTTGCTGTGAAATAACGAGTACGAGATTAAGAGTAATTATACTAGGGGAGTAGTTTTAAATGAAATATGGGTGGAGTGCAAGCGTATTAAATTTCATTATACGTGAATAGTGTAAATTAATGATTCATAACGGTGTATAATATTGCTAATAATATGGTGTTACTTAGGGTGTTAGAAACTGAATGTGTTGAGATTAATTTTATCCACGGGGGAAATCTCTTGCATTTATCTTTTAATGAATTATTATTAGAAAGGAAATAATACGTAATAGAATAAAAAAAATTGGATAATAGTTTTTTGTTGCTGCTTTTGCTAGCATATTAATAAAAACACCAAAAAAGTTTTTCGGCAGAAAAACTTATCCGTATCCTGATTTCAATTACACTCTACTTTATAGATTATCTTAGTCAGTTTTATCCAATGGTCTAAAGAGGACGATGTTTAACCCTTTCGCGCCGACTGTCACAAATACGTGCCAGCATAAAACCGTATCAACCAGGATAAAAAGATAAAACTGGTATTCAAAGTAATTCTTTAGCAGTTTATTTGTGGGCGGAGTTATAATTGTTTCATTTATTTAATTCACCATTACTTTGTTCAAAATAAAACTATTTAGTTATACTTTGAACTAACATTGATTATATATATGATTAAACTAACAATAATTAAAGTAAAAGCAAAGTAAGTCTGTCAAATTAGCAACGACTACATTTAAGTTACCGTTTTTTATTTAATTACATCCTGATTCTGATTTTGTACGAATGCTTTTCTGAATCACCCGTCCCCAAGGGCTTAATAGTCTAGTTGCTAATGAAACTTGTGATATTTTAAAAATGTCACAAGTTTCTCAGCTGTTATAAATTTTTAATCATTTATCATCAATAAACTAATATCAATCAATTATCATATATCAATCAATTAATAATCAGGTTTAAATATTTTTTTTCAGAATTATTGAAAGAAGTTTCACATATTGGTTTTTAGATTTTAAGAAAAAAATTTAAATAAGTATAACCAATATTTTTCTCAAAATTAAATTATGAAAAATCTCATGAATCTAAAATTTTAGTTTTTCAGAATTCTTGAAATTTTTTTAAGGCTATTTTAAATTTAATTGGTATTAAGTTTATAAAAATCAAACGGGGTTTACGACATCTTGCTTAATTGTAGCTTACGAAACTATCCGTAAATTTTTTTACTTCTTAATACGCAATTTCTTAACTGGAATTTATTTTTATTAAAAAGTTATTAAGAAAATTAAATTAATTAAATAAATGATTTATTAATTATCTATTAATTAAAAAAATTAAATTAGGTTTTTAGGCACAATAAAATTTTGGTTTAAAAAATGAAAAAAGTTATATTAGTTTATTTAAACCTTTTTTTCAGCCATGAAAAAAAATTATGAGCGATAATTAATCTTCCTTCAAAGAAAATTGAAAAAATTAAAATATTTCATTGAAATATGGAGAAATATAGCTTCATAAATAAATATAAACTTAGTTCAAATAGTTTTATTTTGTCTTTTTTTTTTCAATCCAATTTACCACTGCACCCCCAAAAATTATTAGTGTCATTCTTAGTGTTTTGAGAATAATTTCTCTTTTGTTCGAAGTTAACTATTTATTATGAGTTAGTAACTTTCTTCCTAACAGAATGTAGGCAATAAGAAAAATAAGAGACAAGCAATTTTACTCGTAAGCGACATATTATAAAGATAACTTTATGTCCTTACATCAATTCAAAAAAGGAGCTGTTTTTCACCTTTCTTGATTACTTGAATTAAATTTTTGATGTTTAAAAGAAATTTAACATAAATGTTAAAATCTGGTACCGTCATTCGGGGCTACTTGGTGCAGCGGGGGGCTACTTTGTGCAAATTCGAATTTGGCATTTTTCAAGTGCTGCTATTCAGTATTATGTTTATTTCACGTTAAAAATGTGTGGAATTTGAAGATAGAAGTCTCTTCTATTACTGCAAACATTTTTTTCGAATTTTAAAGCAATCTCAGAGTGTGTTTCGTTCATCCAATGTCAACAACTTTCCGAGGACGTCGGATGTCGAAAAGTGTGCGTGGAAACTTTAGCTGTGAAATGCAAAGACGTTGATAAAACAATTGTCGTAAATGCAAATTTTTTTATTTATATATTAATAAACAATTATATCATGTTAGCGTTAAAAAAATTTGAAAATTAATAACAAATAAACGGAAAATGAAAAAAAAATGCACGTTGGGGCTACTTTATGCAAAGTTTCATTCGTTTTTTCTTTCTTCGAAAGAAAAATGGTCAGACGTTATAAAAAAATACCTGGAACGAGAAACTACCGTGATTACGCTTTATAAAAGCTGCAACAATGTTTGCAAGCAGTTGCTGGTGGTATGTCGATTGCAGAAGCTTCTCGGAAGTACAAAATCCACAAAAATACTATCTCTAATAAAATTCACAAGAAACAGGTGAAACTTCCTGGTGAACTATTCTTTTTCTTCAACAAAGATTTTTCTAATGAACTAATTAAACGATTTAACTCATAAAAATATATTTTATAGGACATCAGGTGATTTTGACAGAAACTGAAGAGCAAGTTCTGTCTTGTTCATTCAAGCATGCTATGTTGAAATTTATCAATATTATAAATGTTAATGAATATGTAATAATTATTATTTTTGAAATATCATCCATTTCAATGTTAAAAAAAGTATATGGTTTCCTTTTGTTTAAACTCAAATGTTTTGAAATAAACATTCTTTTTAAGAAAAAATTCTTCAAAAAAAATGGTTTTTTAACGCTGAAAATTATTTTCAAACTAATATCTTTACATATCTTGATGTTTTTGTCTTTAAAAATGTCAACAATTAACTTTTTTAACAATTTTATATCAATATTTTACTAAAAGCATGATTATTAAACTGAATTCCTATTGCTGCACAAAGTAGCCCCATTTTGGGGCTACCTTGTGCAAGGTATGTTTTGACTTATTATTCGTAAATATTACATACAAATAATGCCAATATTGATCAAATTCACTCGTCCGAGTCCAGTTATGAATATAATATCGATAAATTTTACTAAAGTTTGAATTAACATAGTTTTTTAACATGTCAAAGTTCAAGAACTGCGAAATCCTGCACAAAGTAGCCCCGAATGACGGTACCATCTATTCTCTACCATTCTTATTTCTTTTTATCTTCGACATCAACTCAAGAGCGAGCATATAAAAAGAAAATCTCGAGAGAGACAAAGGATATTTTCTACAAGAATACTCATTATTTCAAGTAAAAAAGGCGAGAAAAAAAAGCTTTCAGAATAATAATTTTTGAAAAAAGTGGTTTTTTGAAAGAAAACAAAAATTCGCTTTAATTTCACAAACAAAAAAGGCCCTTTCAGAAAGACAAATTGCAACTCCTTAGTTAGATATCCGTGGACTACAGTGTATTTTACGTTGTAATTTTTATTATAAGTTTATCAATTAATAATTTTCGAACTAATTATTAAGAGTTATTTATTCCATCATATTCCCTGCACATCTTTCTACACACTTTCTCTCAAAACAAAGTCGGAGACAGGGCTCTTACTACTTGTTTAAAAATATACAAAAAGTTTTAACTAAGCAAGTGCAAAAATAGTATTCGAGAAAAAAACATAAAATATTATAATAATGCATATTATGAGCCGCGATGGCTCAGGGGATAGAGCTTTCGCCTTCCAATGCGGCGAAACTGGTTCGAATCCCAGTCGATACGAATTCCGCATCCGGCTTGCGCCGACCATAGTGCTAACATGAAATATCCTCAGTGGTAGACGGATCCTGGGTTAGAGTCTCCTTGCCGTCTGGCTAACCGTGGGAGGTTCTCGCGGTCTTCCTCTTCATGTAACGCAAATGCGGGTTAGCTCCATCAAAAAGTTCTCCACGAAGGCGAATTTCTCCTAATACTCGATACAGGAGTTCCCTTGTCTTCTGGATTGGATTCAAAATGACAAGGCTGCGGAGTTGAACATTTGTAATCGTAATCCCATAAAATTGGGTCGGCTGTTCAACGACGGTTAGAAAAAGAAGAAGAAAAGAGAAAATAATGCATTTTATGTTGCCGAAAATATTATAATAATGTATGTCATGCTTGTATGGGTTATAATGATGCAAACACACATGGTGCATAATAGAGCATTGAGTATACTTAAGCGGTGATTATACAGGAAACTTGGTATTATAACTGGCGCTAACACAATTAATTATGGTTTAAATTTTAGCCACATTTATATGGCTAATCATATCATCATGAATATATATCACTATATCATGAATACGATTCTACTTATACGAGAAAGAAATTTTATGTCATTTGAATTTTAAATTAAAGACAATTTTTTACAGAGAACATTTGATTTTAATACATAAAACAAAATACTAATGTTACACAAACAGAAACAGAAGTCTTGTGTAAGTTTTGTAACGTATTTTTGTACCCCATTCCCTCTCTTCATTAATTTTACATTTCTAATTGCACTAATTATCGATGTAATGTTATATTATAATATAATGTTAAAATAATTTTTGAGGAAAAATTTCCAAATTAGGGTTAAATTTTTATACAATGTAAAAAGAATGCGTACTAAGAATACATGCTATTAATATAATTTTTGGAATGTTGTAATATGATATGTAACTAATAATATAATATATTATTAAAAAAATTAATTTAATTCATTCATATACATTCATTCAATATATATATATATATATATATATATATATATATATATATATATATGGCTATTTTTATCATTTGAGTTATCACGGAGTTTGTCAAAAAAAAAAAAAAAAAAAAAAAAAAAAAGGACACAGTTTTGTCCTGCTTTTCATATTTATCGGGATCTTGTTTCAATCAATCAAGCTGTTAAATGATTAAATGATGTATATATTTGCTGCCAGAAATTACGATAGGTTACACTCAGTTGTAAATTTAAAGATCTTCATTAAAAAATTAATGTTATTCATAAATTTCAGTACAAATTTGTTTTGTAAGTAAAGCAATAAGCTGAAAAAACTTCTCAAGACATTAAAAAAGATAATGTATTACATTAAAAATGTGGATTACATTAAAAAAAGTAATGATGGAAATGATGAATAATGATGGTATTTTTATTTAAAATATATATTAATATAATTTATAATTGGATCGAATCAATATTCAAATCAGATAGGTATTCGTTTCTTTCCTCGTATCCAATTGTCATGTACCAAAAGAAGTGTACGATTGCACACCTGCAGTAGAAGCTTGTTGTGGCTTTACTGTTTGGTAGACCGCATCTATTTTTTTTTATGAAAAATAAAAAAAAACTTTTTTGTGCCTTGATCAGGCCCCCCTTTTTGCGATACAAGACAAAGCAAAGGGCGTGTGGTTTCTTTTTTTGTGTCTTTTATTTTTTTGCAGATGGCAGGGAAAAAAGTTTGTAAGGGCAGCTGCATGTTATCGTACACTGCGAGACGTAGTGCATGCCGTAGCTTCATGATAGAGGGAGAAAAGATGTTTTAATTGAAAATTCTAGTAGGCGGTGGTAATATTAGATAATGACGATGACAATTACAAGTATAAATGAAAAGAAACGTTTATAAAAGATATGTTAAGCGTTTCAGTCGTTTATAGCGGGGGGGGGGGACGGCTTCCGCTGTTATCAATGTCTAGAGACATTTAAATTAACAGTGTCTCATCTTAAAATTAAGGTACATTTGGTAACATGGAAACCTCTTGGTTGTTAATTTAAAATATTATAGTATGCAACGTATTTTTTTTTTAAAAAAAACTTAGAAAATAAAGCAAAAGTAATTCTGATAGAAACATTTGCATGTAATTTAAAAATTACATAGAATCACGACAAATGATAATAATAAATTACAAATGCCCAAAAGATTAGCTATAACGCCATTAGTTCTATAATAAATTAATAAATTACAAACTAAGAATAATTTTGGAAGCATTTTTTACTTTAACGATTTTGAAACTTTTCACAACTGCCATGGCTAAAAGAAAACTATGAGTACAAAACTAAAACGGTACAGGTTATTCCGTAAACCGTATAAACCATATAGGTATGCATGAGTCAATTACAGCTAGAATGGTTTACAAAATCATAAAAAAAAAATTAACTGGGTATTGGAATTAGGCTTTTTGCTAGGTAATGAACACTGGAGTTAGGTTGTGGTTGAGTTGTGTTTTGTCCAATGAACAGCGGATGTGTCTTAATAAGTTTATCTAGTGAGACCATCTATCGTGAGAGATGGGAAATACTAGACTTTTAGTGTTAATCAGCTTTGTGGTGCTGCTGTCTATGCACGAAGGAGAATTTCGTATTCTGATAATCCAAGGTCACCAATGGAGGAGGAAAGGACACTGGAATCGTTTCTTGTGTTGAAGGATTGATAGAAATATTGAGGATTCGTATCCCTCCCCCCCCCGTTCATGAGACAACCTCTCGGCTATAATACGTACCCAGCTGCGAGGAGCTAAGTGGTTTCATAAGATAGACCTACTTGGCCCGGATAAAATGCTGGTTTTTTAACCGTATTAGGTAAAAACCATTTATAAGCGATTTTTGTTATTGCATTTAACTGATTGAATATAATTTTATATGGTTATTCGACTGTTTTTGGTTGAATATGGGTGAAATAACAATGAACTGAATTTTCATTTAACAATTTTTTCCGATAAATTTCCAACAGTGTACGGATATTACCAATTTTAAAATGGATATTTATAAGAACAAGAACAACACAAATTTAAACATTTTAGTGTTTCTCCCTCTTCAATAATTCTTAGAATTTAGTTTGCGACGATAGTTAAACTACAGATAATTTGATTTCATAAATAAAACATATAATTGAAACTACGTAATTTTAACAAGCTTATTTTTTATTCCTTTATATCGACGAATTTAAAATATATTCTTTTTTACCCTTCGCGCGGATATTAAGTAACGATCATAAAATTTTATATATGAAGCTCCATACGATCCGCATTTAAAGTCCAAAAATAAAAATAGAATTTCAAATGAAATGAAATCAGTAAGCATCATTTCTTTAAAAGTATTTCCGATTTATTCTTATATGCTGTATTCTATTACATTTTTTCCACCCATAAACACTTATAGAAAAATATTCAAAATGGGGGAATTTTTTTTTCTAAAGAAAAGATCTATCTTAAGAATATGTTAACAGTGGGGATTCTTTATGATGTATAACGCGTTGACACATTGAAAAGGATGTTGTGACATCTTCTTTGTAGAGAACTACAAAAGAGTTCAATAAAACTGCAGTTTAAAAAATCTTAAAAGAGTGGCAAAGTTTTTCAATAAAATACAGACGTATTTCATTTTCTAATAGTTATTTGTTAGGTAGAATTTCATTATAGAAACTACTCTGTATTTTTAATATTAAATTATCTTTAAAATAATTAACAATGTTAATTATTTTTAATTTTATGAAATAAAATGATAAGGACTATCAATTTCTATCATATGGCCCTATTTTACAGTAATATTTTCGTTGATATCCCTTATTAATTATTAAATTAATTTTTTTGAATGTTTTATTAAAGTTCATTATTTTTCTCGAAAAAAAACGGTGTAAATATTTTTCTAGGACTGTTTAGCAGTTTAAAAATAGTTAAAGATTAAAAATTATATTTTTCTGCTCAATTAAGAAACTCCTTTTATAAGATACATTGAAGAAAAAAATTATTTTTTTAACACATTTATTTACCGCCACTAGTATTGTTTAGGAACGTATAAGAGAATCAAATTAGGAGCAGCAGTTTTATTACTAATTTTTGATTTAATTGTTGCAGGAGCAGCATATTTAAGTATTTTTTACATATTTAAATACAAAATTGATTGAGTAAGCATGTTCGCAATTCTTAGTTACACAATTTTTGTTTAAAGTATAAGAGGAATATTAGACCATTCCAGGTTAAAAAATATTCTTGAATTAAATACTTTTTGTTAGTGGATCATATGCTTTGTTTTTCCTTTTTTCTCGAATTTAACCATTAACTAATATGCTCTTAAAAAATGTTTTGCAATTGAAAAGTTTGCGTTTAGTAGAATCTACGGTGTAGTTCATAGGTTCCCGATTCAAACTCCTATAAAATTTCATACTACCTTGTTCAATTATTTATAAACGCTTTCATAGTAACGCAGTAATGTTGGTATAAATCAAAGAAATATGTTTGACATAATACATTAATTAATGAAAAACAATGAGCGATAGAGGTTAAATTGAGAGGGAAAAAGCAGAATGTTAAACCTGGAGTGTTAATAACAGAAAAGTTTCTAATAGAAAGAAGAGAAAAGACTACAGAGAAATAGCTAGTATACACTAATTAATCAAAAACAATGATCGAGAAGGTTTAAATTGAGAGGGAAAAAACAGAATGTTAAACCTGAAGTGATAATAACAGAAAAGTTTCTAATAGAAAGAAAAGAAAAGACTACAGAGAAATAACTAGTATACTCTAATTAACCAAAAACAATGATCGAGAAGGTTTAAATTGAGAGGGAAAAAGCAAAATGTTAAACCTGGAGTGTTAATAACAGAAAAGTTTTTAATAGAAAGAAGAGAAAAGACTACAGAGAAATAGCTAGTATGCACTAATTAATCAAAAACAATGAGCGAGAAGGTTTAAATTGGGAAGGAAAATACAGAATGTTAATTCTAGTATGCTGATTACGAGAAAAATTTCTAATAAAAAGAAGAGAAAAGACTAACGAAAAATAGCTATTATAGACTATAATTTAAAAAGACAGTGTGGACTGTGCTTTAAGAAGTTTAAGTTAATGTTACACCAAGAAACGATTTATTATGAAAGAAATGCTACTTAGCAGTATGAATTTAGATGTTTCAATACCTGATATTATTCGATTGCAAGCTTAATGAAGTTATTATACGCAAATATTTAATGGTTTCATTTAATAGTAATGGTTTCATCAAAGAATGACAATCGTTTGATATCTGTTATGAAAATAACTTCATCAATAATCAATGATGCTTATTTACTAACCACTTCTTCACTAAATTAATGCTACTTCTCAGCTACCGTGGAAGAAGTTAATTATAGTCCTTTACAATATTTGCATGAAATGAATTCTTTCATATAGTTACCTCAATTGCTGGTGAATTGTATTATAGTGACCTTTCCTGTAATATTACTTTAAGGAACAATTCATCATTTCAGAAAAACAGTTGATTGCTTATTTATAAAATTCATATTTTCCATTTCCCCCAAGACAATCTGCTTTTAAAGTAGACCACCAAGCCACTTCAATAAAAAAAGAAAAAGGGTCGATTACCCTCAAACTAAACAGCCATATGGCTTTTAATAGTCTTGACTTATAAAGACGTCAAAATCTTATGAACCTCCCTCTCGACTTGGAAAGTCGCTGTGTCAACAATTTGGCGTCTCTATTTTCGCCATTGTGTCCTCACACTTACCTTTGTCTTCTATGCGCACCTTCCCACAACAAACGGGATTTTGAGGGAATGGGTTTATATAATCCTTCAAAAAACTCTTCAAGCTGTATATAACTGAAATTGTTTGTTTATATACTTTAAGGCACCTTTTAAGGCTCAACCTTGAAAGTGATATCTTGTTGCGCAAAAACCCCTTGCAGCTGGGTTTGTAGGGATTGATAGCAGATGATATTTATATTACCTGGTTGGATCGGTATCGATATTACCTGGTTGAACATTTTGCTAAATTTTTTTTTTCGGTTTCTTAATTCGCACGCGGCATTAAGTCAACTTAACTGAATGCCTCTGCTATCGGAAAAAACTGAATATTTTTATAACCATGCAGCTGTTTTATGTCATATTTTAACCACTCATTTGTTCCCCTATTTCGGGCGTTAATAAGAAAATTTAGATGTTAAATCAAGGACAAAGTTGAGTAATTTGTCTTTGAGTAAATTGCTTTCAAACATTATGCTTTATCTTCTGATATTGGTTACCATTTTAGAAGTAAGGTATACTATATCAGTGGCTCCTAATTATTTTTGGCTACGGAACTCTAAATAATCAATCCTCTTCTGGTCGAACACAGACTTTATAATAAAGTTTAGTACGGTAACTGTGGACTCTCTCTCTCTCTCTCTATACATAGACTATAGCAAAGCTTTTTCTAAAATGAAAGTCTACAGATAATAATTTCTTAGCATATATATGATCTTGTTTAGTAAGGAACATTGTAAAGGCAAGAAAATATTATTGTAAACTTTACCTTGAAAAGTTTTGCTTTTCGATTATGTATCCAGTTTACTCTTTAAGAAATATATTATGTATGGAAGATAAACTTTTATATGGATTTTCAGGCAATTAGAGACAAGTTGAATATTTATTTCTGTAAAATATCGATTTCTAAAATATTATTTAACATCACGCAGTTCCTAAAAAAAAAAAAAAAATATCTATTAAAATATTATTCTTTAACATCGTTGTCCTAAAGGAGACTTCAATATAGACTTCAATAAACAACTATTTACATAAGAATATAAAAAATAAGATGTTATGATTTTAAACTTCAATATGTTTCTCGAATAAACATAAACATTTTCTTTGTTCAAAAATGCATTATATGCAGAGAAATAGAGAAATCATGCGTAATTCATATAAAACACAGTTTCCTTTTTAAAATAAGTAATGTGTATAAATAGATAAATTCTATACATTTTATTGGAGAGATTGTTTTCAAAATTTTCGAGATATTTATACTTGTTAAATCTGGGTAATTTTTGTTTAGATCAATGTTATTGAAATTTTAGAACTTTTTTGTTCAAACTATATTTCCAACTTGCCGATCAGGTGGCCGAGTGATTAGTGTGCCTGACTGCGGAGCCGATGGTTACGGGTTCGAATCCTGCTCAGGGCATGGCTGTTTCTTTCTCTCTTCCTTTTTTCTGTGTGATTGTGTGAATGTAACCCGCCCTATAAACAGGTTTGTGGTTGTATGACGTGGGCGACGCTGCTCCATCGCCGTGACTTAGCCATAGGTGCTCACTGGGTAACGATAAGAGAGTAGCAATTCTGGCATTTCTGAGGCCAATGGGAAATAGACCCAAGTACCCGCCATTAACCAAAAAAAAAAAGAAAAAAATATTTCCAATTTTCTGTTTCAATAAACGAACTTATTTTGTTTAAAGTCTTAAAACGACGAAAAAAAAAAAGAAAAAAAAGAGAAAAGAAAACTAGAAATTTAATGGCAACTTTCCGATCATGTTATTTTTAAGCAATGCAATTTTCCAATGAAATGATTAAATAAATAGAATAGATAAGTGAAAGACAAATTAAAATAATTTGATAATAGCTTGGATCTTCATATTTATAAGAGAGAGTTTTCATAAAAAAATAAAAATAGGAAACTTTTTAAGAATGTGGTAGAAATAGCACGTTTTGTAAACATTGAAGTAATAAATAAATGTGAAAAAAAAATATTTCTTTAATGAAAAAGAACCTTAGACTTATCTACATCCTTTGAGCTTGTTTGCTATGTGTAGTCTTGTTCAAAGATATGTTAAAGCTGATTTTATACTAAGGCAAAATTATGGCAAAGAATTTCTTCCTAAATGAGCGAAAGAACTTACAATAATGATTCTATGGTAGTAAATGAGCTTTAGTTTGAACTCTAACATGTAAGCTATTTCACAAAAAAAAGGAAAAAAAGAAAAACGTACTTTTTCTAAATAACCATAATATTTCTTCGATGGATTCGGAGTTATGGTATCCAAAATAGCAAGGGTGGGGGTTGGAGGAGGTCACAGTTTGGGAAATATAGTTACAAAAGTTTAATCACACGAAAGCGATCGACATTTTGAACCTTTTAAAGTTTATTTTATTTTTTGCGTATTCCGCTATATCGCGAGAACTTTTTAAACGAATTGAAATTTTTTTTTCGACAATTATAAAATTCCTTTATTCAAAGACAATGCCATGCAAAAAAATAATGCAATAAATATTTGCTATTTTTTATTATTTGAATGTTTTCTTAAATTGTTCTGAAAAAATTTGGAAAAAATTAAATTTGTTTATTTAAATTGCTCGGAGCTGTAAGGTATACAATTGTTTTCAGCATTTTAATTTCATCATTTTTGTAATATTACGATGCAAAGTGCAAATTTTGACTAAAATCAGTCGAATAGTTCTGGTGAAATCGAATTTTTAGTATATGAGGATTTTAAGTATATTCTCAGGAATCCGAATCAATCGTATAAAAGGTTTGTTTATTCAGAGAAAATACATTTTTACGTCAGATTTCGTAATTTAAAATATCGGTGCACTCATTGATTAGCAAATTTAAGGTCCATTCCTGAAACCATAAAGATTAAGTCCTAGAACGTGAAGATCCGATCATTAGATAAAAAGTTATTCAAAGTAAACTATATATATATATATATATTTTTTTTTGTTCACTGTGCACTAAGGGATTTAAGTTGTTTCGATTTAGTCACGAAATCATAAGAAAAAGAACTTTTATTTCGACTTTATAAAACATATTTAAAATTTAAATTATGATTTTGAAGTAACTTTTTTGGATTTTTTTGTACTTTTTTCGCTTCTTCTGACCAAAAAAAAAAGAAAGAAAAAAAACTAAACTTGTATACGAGTGATTTTGTAGCTATACTCAAACTAATTGCCAAACTTCAACTTAATACCCTGAGGGAAAAAAAAGTATGCTTAAAACTACAAGAGTACGGTAAAATTTACTTTTTACTAAAGCTCTCTGGCAACGACTTTTGGTAAAATTAACAATAAAATATGATTTTATTACCATGTTGCTTGGTAGTTAATGTTGTAAAACTGATAATTTTATCATGATACCTAAGAGCATGGCATAAAAACCATTTAATTACAAAATTTTATCTCAGATTATAAAACTACATTGTATAGTTAATTTTACCAAAATCATTACCAAAGCGCTTCTGTAAGAAAAGCGAGCTTTTTGGTTTTTCACAGAACCAGAAATATAGTAAATTTCTATGAGAGTGTTTGAAGGCCATATTTGATTACGTGTTTAACATGCATAATCTAAATTATCGTAACTGTCCCTTTCCAACCTGCTCCGTGGGAATAAACCAAAATCTAGAGCAAACTTTTTTTTGTCTTCTTCTACTTTCTAAATTTATTCAAGAAGGATGATGGATGCTGGCTCATTTTTCATTTCCGATTTCCCACTGTCATAAAAAACCATAACAAATTACCTTAATATAGCACTCATCATTAGCAATCTCGTCCTCTCTATAATTAAAAATAACCAAATACTGGATTCGCGTATAATTTGATCAAGACAATCCCCCCCCACAAAAGACTAGATATTCATAATCCACACGTTCATCTACAACATTAATATCGTCTATAAAAGTATCATGTGGTACGTGACTTGCCTCTGTAGTCTGACGGCCAAGACTCACGCGAACGTTTTCGTAGGGATGTTCGGAAAATCATTCCATCCTCCCTCCCTCCGGACGATTTCTTTCTCTTTCGTATCCGTTCAGCTGTGGCCATCTATCCATAATATAAACGTGCTTCACATGCTGAACTGGAACTCTAATGTACCCTTAATCGGTCGTTATTTATTCTCCGGTGTACCACCATTCCATCCAGCAGTGAGCAAGACACCAGACGATCGCGGGTCAAGCGAAAGTCGTGAGATTTGCCAAGCGCGAGTTCATCAAGTCGTTTTGTTCTATCTGGTAATGAACGTTTTAGAATATCTGGGCGGAATAAGAAAGTTGCACCCTAAAAGGTTGACATTGTGACAAGATTTCCGATGCTTGCTGATTGAATGAACCGGAAATCTGATTTGGCGTGAGATTTTTTTGCTTGTTTGAGATATGGTTGGCGATGCAAAGATAATCCATTATGCTGATCTTGGCTCTTTTTGTCGTTATTATCTAGTATTTAGCTCCTCTCGTGATATTAATCAGTTCCATTCTGTGATTTAACTTTTTTTTTAAAGAGGGTTCAACTTTCTTTCCGGTCAAATATAACAACAATCGAGATTTTATAAGCAAGTAATACAAATTACTATTAATGATGCATAATTACATCAATGGGCTGTTTTGATACATTTATTAATGATTGATTCTATTTACCAAGAAACAAACAAAGAATGTTTTCGGCATAAGTGCCTTTATTTAATTCTGCAAAAATACTACATAAAATATTTAACGAATTTTAAAATGTCGTTAAAAAGTAAGTATCGTGTTAGATTTTTCTTAAAAATGAGAGTTTTTTTTATTTTTAATGCAAGGTCCTTTTCGTAATAAAACTAAGACAAACATTTTTCCTTTAAATAATTAAATTTATGAATACTTTTGGAAAAAATAGTACAAATAAATATATTTTCTAAAAAGCAGGCAATGCACTGATATTCTTAGCAAAGGACCTCTTCGGAAAAATCGAACCGCTTCTATGAGGATTACACTCCCTTGTCTTTAATCATATTTCAAAAGATATTACAAAGAAATTTCGGTTGAATGGATTTATTTTTGTCATAGACAGCGATAAATTAAAAAAATATACATATATATATGCGAATAAACAATAAAAAAGAATCAGAAAAAGAGTAATATGTATATGAAATTTAATAGTGCAAAATTCCTTACTCTTATAAAGTTTTCAACCTGTAGTCCTTTTGGATTATTTACTATAAAGTTTAACAAGTCGACAAATTATTAAAATAAAGAAAATACGATTAAAAATAAATAAACTAGTGTAGGCAAAAAAGTCAAATGTATATAACAAAAAAATTCAGAGTTTGCCTCTCGCTTAAAATTTGCAGTACATTAATATTGTTTTTAGGTTACTTTTTAAGGGTCAAAAGTATAAATATAGTCAAGTTAAAATAAATTAAAATGAAAGATAGGCTCGATAGAAAAGAGATAAAAAAGTAAATGTATGTGATAAAATAGTTTTGAATTTATTAGTATTTTTAACGTTTAGGAGTTTGTCTATCATTTTGGGGCCACAAATTCACATACAGTTTTAAATGAAGAATGATATGTAATAAGATATATAATAAGATATATAATAAGATATATAATAAGTCATATAATATATAATAAGTCATTATAAATACAATAAGCAGATTAAAAAAAGAGTATCAAAAACGGAGTGTGAAAAAAAAAACTACTTTTATAAGAAAAAAAAATCTCCGAGCTCTCTTACAATTGTTTTAAGCGTTAAAATTTATAGATAGCGTTTCTCGACGCTCAGATTCTAAGATCTGTTTAACACAGTATATCTTTTTTTAAAAAAAAACTTGTCTCATCAAACTCCGAATTTATTTCAGTTAACTCAGAATTATCAAGATGATTTCTTGTTTTATAATTATTCTTACCTAGTATACCCCCTTTTTTGGAATAAAATATTTGGTGTTTTTTCTGTGAGTCTTACTAAAAACAAAAAATTCCAATAAGAAGAAAATAAAGGAACCTTTTTCTCAGCAAGATATATTATTTCTGTTGCTCCAATTTTTTAAAGAAAAACAGAGGTTACTAATTTCTGATTTATCGAATTTCAGCAAAAAAAAGAAGCAAAATTTGAATTCTATTCTCTAACTAACGCTGTGTAATAAATGGTTTCGGTACCCATACGTCCCAGAATTTAATTTAATTCCGAATTTCCATCAAGGTTTCCGAAACATGATTTTCACGAACGCTCTTCAACCTTGAGATATGTAGGTTATCGAACAAATTGGAATAAAACGTCACGAACTCGCGTTGGCTGTCGTCCGCAAGCAAAACGATTTCATCATCTGCACTCCTGAGTTTGCTATTTAAAAAAAAAACCATCACGAAGAAAAATCTGAGGAATAAGATTCGAATTATAAAAGAAAACGCCCGTTAACTATCAATTCTCTATGATAGATTATTGAAAAGAAATCAAAACTCTTCTCCCATCTGCACTGAGTACTTTCCCCCCATCTGCTATGACTTAAAAGTACTGCATCTGCCTATTTAGTAGACATTTATCTTAACTTGAGACAGATAGGCATCAAGAACTTGTGTATTATACCGGCATCATTGGCGTAATTTGGCGTCATTCTTTCACACATAGTCGGAACCTTATTTTTTTTTTCCATCGTGTAAAGGCATTTAAGGTGATATTCTATTGTGGAGGTCTCCGTATTCTATTTTGATGTCTTGATGTTCTTCTTATTCTAAAGGGTAGATGAGTAGATTAAGATAGTTTCCTTTCTTTCGATCGCGGTGAATTTTAGGCAGGCTGTAGAATGATTAGCGCTATTTAACCTTCTGAATTGTGAAATCAGCTGTTTCCGGGTCAAAAACTGTGAATGAGTAAGAAAAAATTAGTTCAAAATTGATATTGGAGTTTGATTTATTTGAGACTAGTTTGAGAACTAAATTTAATATATAGTTATGAATTTAATTTGTAAGCGAAATAATATTTAGGAAATAATATAAATTACTTGTCTATTTTTGATTTACAGTTTTAATATATTTTTGTTACAGTTGTTCTCATGGTATTTCTATTTAATAGAAATTGACGAGGAAACATGCTTAAAATGCAAAAATTCGCTAAAACCTGTTATTCTTGGGTCTAAAAATGGTTTCGGTTTTGGATTTCTTCTAGATTAATTCTTCTTGAATTAATTTCAGTGACCGCGGAAGTAGAATCTCTTCTTTCACACGGAGAAAAATTTTTTTTTTGGTATATATTGCGGATGCCTGATATATTTCTGAATGATATTTTGTGCTAAAAAAAGCAGCATAATTTTAGTAAATAAATCCAAAATATACGGTATTTAAAACATTCATTTGGTCATTTTCTGCTCATATGGTAACGGTTTACCGGAAATTCTTGTTTTCAAAATAATAGCTTTTATTACCTCACGTTTAGTGATATAAAATAAAAAGTGATATGAAAATAAAAAGTGAATTTAACCGAATAAATAGTTTTTATGCCGTGCTCTAAGGTATCATGATAAAATTACGAAATTTTTATCACATTTACCAAACTTTATCCTACATTAAAAAAAACCTATTTTATGGTTAAATTTGCCAAAATCATTATCAAACCGCTTTGATAATAACCGAGTCTTTTGGTAGAGCCAAAACACGGTATAATAATTAATATTTTAATTATAATTAATAATAATAATTAATATTTTAATTATGTCATAAATTATTCAATCATTACGGTAACGATTAATAGAGGAAGTAATTAATTTCTTAATTTAATTTGGTAAATTTACCATTGTATATTATATTTAAGAGAACAAAAATTAATATTTCAACTTTTAACGTAAAAATATGATTTCTTTGACAAAACGAAGGGAAAGAAGAAAAATACCACTTCTCTTTCAGCACGTTCAGAAACAATCGGTTCACCATTTGAACCTTTATATTCAATGGTGCAGTCTTAATTTGGTTTAAAATTAAATCAATTTTCTAGTTAAGTTGAATCATAGCATAGTGTAATTTAGTTAAAAATGTATGTCAATATTCTTAACCGCATATTAAGGTTGAAATAAATTTAGTCTTATGGTTCAATTCTTATAAAATTCTTAAGAATACAACGATTTAATATATTTTGTACAACAGAGCGTAACTAAGAAACTAACCACATCATTTATTCTTATTTCAAAACTGTTTGATATTATTTTAAAATTCACTCACAAAATAATTATTTTTATTTTAAATTATTGCTTCGAAATTGATTTTATGTTTCCTATTCCAAAATTGATTCACAAATTATAAATTTTTAGTTCCAAACAAATTTTTAAATCATGGACTCTTGTTTTAAAATTAATGTATAAATTATTGATATTTTATTTAAAAAAAAAAATCACAAACTATTGATATTTATTTCAAAATAAATTCTCAAACTATAGATTCTTATTTCAAAATTGATTACTCGATTGATTTTTATCAATCAGGTATAATTGATTTTCAAATTGTTGATTTTTATTACACAATTGATTCTCTTAATATTAAAAAATCTTCTTTGCAAAAAATAATTTTTAAACTGTTGATTTTTATTTCAAAATTGATTCTCGAATTATAGATTTTCATTTAATAATTGATTCTTACATCATTACATATTCTTTTACTAAATTAGTTCTTAAATTATTGAATCTTTTTTTTAAAACTGCTTATTGCTTATCAGATTATTGATTCCTTTTTATATAAATTGTTAATTTACTGACATTTATTTCGCAACTGTAATTCAATTTTTATATCCTTATTACAAAATTCATTATTAAATTATTGATTTTCTTCTTTTAATTACAAAAACATACAAATTGAATGATGTTATTTTAGGTTATAAATAAGCTACTTTAAAGTGTAAATAAGTTTCTATTTATATGCGAACCAGAGATACTCAAATTGTTGAATTCTTTAAGAATGAATTAATTTTTTGTGGAATTCAATTGAATTCAATTGAATTAACCAGAAAATGTTTTAAAAAAAATGTGGAAACAATTTTAAACGATCTTATTGGGGTTTGAAGCCTTATATTAGCTGATTGAAAACATTAACATAACATCCGGCTGCTCAAGTTTCACATTGAGGGAAAAGTAGGAGTAAATACGTGATGCAACGCAGATGCAACATTATTCTTATCATTATTAATGGCACGCGCACTGAACAATATAAAAAATATTATATTTCAATAAATCCAGACTATTTCGTCTTTTACGTGTATTCATAAACTTTTATATGTAAGTCTTAAAGTTTTAAATTGATAAGAAAATCATTACATCACGAATAATGCATGTCAGATTTTTTCATGTAATTCACTACCAATGTCAGAAAATACACTGTAATAATTTTCATTCTAAAATTACGGTAAACTGTAAGATTACGGTATCCAACAGCAGCCTGTACATCCAATTAACTGTAAAGTTAAAGGTAAAGAACATTTTTTTTTTTACCTTTGCGGTTTTGAAACTGTTTACAACTAGTATGATTAAGAAACCATGGATACAAAACTATGCTGTTTTTTTCGTAATAATTTACAACTGGCATGGTTTCAAAACCCTAAAAAAATATTTAACTTGATATTGGAGCTAGGGTTTTCGTTAGGTAATGGGCATTGTAGCTAGGTTGTGGTGGAGTTGTGTTTTATTAAATGAACCGTGAAATAGGGTTTAATTAGTTTATTTGGTTGTATCACCTATTGTAAGAGACAGGGAATGCTAAACTTTTTGTGTTAAGCAGCTTTATGGTGCTCTAATCTATGCGTGAATAATGTATTCTAGGGTCGTAAATTGGGGAGTGCAGGACACTGGAAACTTTTCATGTGTTAAAGGGAATAGAGGAAACATTGTGGTGTCAGCGCTGGGACTCGAACCTCTGTTCTGTCGGTCATTTGATTGACAGATTAGCTTACTCCGTTATAATATGTATCCAGCTGCTAAGAACTAAGAGGCTTTTTTAGGTGCGCCTAGTAGTTGGTGCGATGAAATTCTGGTTGTTTACCCGTATAAGGCGAAAGCAGTTAATAAACTGTTTTCTCACAGTTAACAGTTTGACTTCTTATTTACGGTTATTTGACTGTTTTGCTTGAATATGGAAAAATAACTATTAAATAGATTGTTATTTAACCATTTTTTCGGAAAAACTTCTTAAACATACATATATATTTTAAGAATATCGTGGCTAGATGATTAATTTTATATGAATGATATAAATTCGTTTATTTACTAATTAGTATTTAATACTTCGTTTTAATACTCAACTTCGACGTATGCAGGCTTTCAAATTGGTACTCAAAAAGTAATTTTCCACTTTTGTGTTTTAAAAAGCAAAAATATTTTCCCGTATTTGAATTTTTTTTTAATACAATCAAAAATTTTGTGTTATAAAAGTTACATTTCAATGAATATTTATCATTTAATTTATACATTATTCAAAAATGGCTAAACTATTGGGTATAGAAAATTTCACTACATAATGTAGGTAATGCTTTTTAATGAAATTTAAAATTTTTGAAGAATTTAATAAACAGTTTCAAGGAATTAAATATTAATAAAGCCCTTCTAATCTAAAAATAATAGCATTTAAAAATTATTTTTTTCCCGAAAATCATTCTCATAATTTATTAAAATATTGACCTACAAAATACCTGTATTTGTTGTACATTCTCCGTAAAGGAAAACGTAGATCATCATTTAGTAATCGTAATCAATGCATCCTTTATAAATTGGTGTAATTAATCTTTTTCTAACTGCATGGTATTATATAATTAATGGTTAAAGTTACAAGGGTAATAAAAAAAGGCTCAAGGCGATGCTTGCATTAATAATGAGTAGGAATCAGTTATTAATGATTGCTTATGATTATAACAAACTTTTGGTCTTCAACCCTGTTAAAGTATCCATGTAATAACGCTATTTTTCAGTGAATTATGAACTTATTTGATTTTTCTACAGTATATGTAAATCAAATCAAATGCATTATAGAAAGTTTTTAAAGACAGTACCAACACTAATCTATAGATTCTAGTCAATATTTCACAGATCATTGATTATATCTATAATCAGTGATTAACGATTGCAATTATTACAGATTTTTGGTTTTATATGTACCCTGTTAAAATAACCAAGTATTATCACTACCTTTCAGAGAAATTTAAAATTATTTCTTTTGTTCTTATATTATTTCTCTGTTGCTTACGTAAAATCAAAGCACATGAATTATGAGAAGATTTTTCAACTAAAAGTACTAACACAACTCCAATTGATATTACAGGGATTATTAAAATGAGTATACCTATAATCTAGTTATTGACTGCATATGATTATAACAAACCTTTAGTCCTCATGTCCTAATGATATATACATGCATTAAACCCAACTTTTCTGTGTAAATTTTGAAGATATTTCTTTAATTTTGATATGATTTTTTTTGGTGAGGTTTTTATAACTCATATAAACTAAAGTAAATAAATTAGAAGTTTTTTAAACTAATAATACTAATACTAACCAGCGGATTAGGATAGATATGGTATGGATAATAAATGCGAATTTCTACAATCTAGTTTTTAATAACTGCATATGGTTACATTAAAGGTTTGGTTGGTTGAAAAATTTATATACACAATTAACCCTTACTGCGAATTTTGAAATAAATTGAATTAATTGAATTTTGAATAAAAGATTTGTGATATGCTTTAATGTGTTGTTCCTGCAAAAACCTATAGATTCTGACTTATACGGGCTAAGTAACTCGCAATTTGTCATTTAAAAAAAGGCCTTATTTCGAAAGTGGCTCAACTTCATCTTTGTTCCTTTTAACCACAAAATCTTACTCTGTAAAAAAATTCGGATCAAATTACTGTATAAAGTACCGGCAATTCGGGGGAATCATCCATAAAATCTATTTTATCGTAATATGCTTTTTTACCGTGAAATATTATACCGTAATTTTTACAGTAATATTTATTTAATTAAAGTGATTAAGTGATTTACAGTAATTATTATTGTAAAAATATTTTGTAGGATGTATCAGATTTTTTTTTGTTTCGCAATACGTTCCGGTAAAAACAGATTTTAGGGTTAAAAGTACTAGATCCCTGAATGCCGGTACTTTTTACCGTAATTTGATCCGGAACTTTTTTCAGCGTAAAGGAGTCACTGCGGGAGAAACCCTGCATTGCAAATTCTATTTCAATTGCATTAGTTACTTGAAGTTTAAAGTATCGAAAAAAATTAGCTCAAATAAATTAGGAATAAATACTGAATGATTTTTTTTTTTAATGTCAAATTACATACAAATTATAACTGAATTACTTTTTCTCCATGACAGTAGCTTGTTATGATTTGTTTGCGATTTGGTATTTTGTAGAGCAGCATTCAGCTTATGAAACTACTTAAAGTTTACTTAGTTTATAAGAACTTTTTTTTCTCTACACTTTAAATTTTAAATGACAACTATAATTTAAAGAAGATTTGTCATAAAAGGCTTCTCGCGCGGTACAGCCTTAAGATTCTAATGAATGCATTGTTTCTAATATCTCATCTGACTTGTGCTCTCTGTTTAACAACTGATATCATCTAAAATTAGTTTAAAAATAGGATTGGAAGGACTTGCATGAACATTAAAGCTTCTAATTTTACATATTTATTCCTTTTATTACTAAGTGGAGTTGGCCTACTATTCAAATAAAGCCTTCTCCTGCCTTGTCTTTGACAAATTACAATGACTACGTTGACAAACTACAATGACCTTGTCGTTGACAAATTAGTTGAAAATCCATTTAATTAGAAGTTTTTGATGCAAATCTTCGAAAATTTTTGTTCACAATGTATCTTCTAAAATTTATGGCAGCTCACTAATACGAATAACTTTTTTCTATTTATAAATAGTATACCAAGCTAATTTACATGCAACTGCGAAAAATTTATATTATTATTAACATAAATTAAGCATTAAATACAGTAAAAAGATGCAAACAATAATTTTTAAAGTCGTAATTAAGTTTCTTTTTGGTAGATAAAAACATACCAAAGTTTATTTTCTCTACCTAAATTAAGAAAATTTGACTCATAACCATACATTTAAATGATTTCAATTAAATGTTTTTTTAAAAGAAGTAAATAACATTAAAAATAAAAATTGAATAAAAGTGTTTTTTTTTTTAAAATTTTTTGTTTTAAATATTTTTAAGTATGCTTATTAATTTAAAAGAGGGTATGTTTTTAATAGCACAGCTTTCCGTTACGACTAATCGCTCAGTAAATATTAAACTACTGCGCTATACATACAATATATATATATATATATATATATATATATATATATATATATATATATATATATATATATATATATATATATATATATATATATATATATATATATATTGGTAATATATATATATATATATATATATATATATATATATATATATATATATATATATATATATATATATTGGTAATATATATATATATATATATATATTGGTAAACAGTATATTAACGGTTCAGCTTTTTAAATTATGCAAAAAAGGCTTTATAAGTATTGAAATTGCAATTGTATTAATAATAGCACTTAAGCTACATTTAAAATTGCAAGAAAGCACGCGAAGTGATTACAGGCATCGCAATTTAAATCACCTGCACCATTTCAAATGGCAGATAATAAATCACCTGAATCATTTTAAATGGCGAATAAAAATCCATCACGGGTATATCATGTTTCAAAAACGGTGAGAAAATATTTTTACCTACGATTCAGTTTAATTTGATAAGATTATCGGACATTTGTACGCATATTTCTTCATGCGACACTATCGATCTACAGCATTTTCTACATTTTGAAGGGAAATTTTTATCATTTCCCACGACCTCTTCATCTCCTTTTATGCAGGAACCACTAATAAATCAACACTAATCCAAAGTTTCATGCCACATAAGCACTATCAGAGGTATATCGCACCTGCAGTAAAGGCAAACGCACGCGCATTGACGTGTCCATATCGGTCCTCGTGACTTCACCTGTGATAGATACTTCGTAATTCGTTTTGCGATTATAGAAAATGGGGAATTTCATAGTATGATTCTGTTTAAAAATTTAGAAATTTTTTAATGATGTTAATTTTTCTAGTCATCTTGTTTGTCATTGCTTTTGGCAACTAATTCTCATAGTAAAAGCTGTTTTTTGAAAGCTCTGTCATCAAGAAAAAAAAGAACCCCCCCCCCTTTTTTTTAAATTTTATTTTTTTGAAAAATAATTTGCTATTTTAATAATTGCAGCGAGATAGCAGCAGTTTCTAATGATTGTTAGGTCAAGTTTAGCCTGTTCTTAGTCATAGTCCCTCCTAAGCAAATTCTGAAAATGGTGCATAACTTTAGTAGGAAGAAAGGCCACGGTTTTCTGAAAAATTAAAAAGCTTTTGTGATCTAATTTTTCAACATTGGAAAAGTTATCCAAAGGTTGCTTTATCTGCGCTAAAAGAAATTTCCGAAAATTGAGAATTATTCATTGATTTTGATAATTTTTATCTAGATAAATAAATCTCGCCGAATTTTTAATATAGTTCATTAACTCTTAAAATATTTATTTGTTCGTTCTAAATCCAGATATGTAATTTTTTTACATGAAAATGGCATATATAGTTTAAAATTATAGCTAAAGGTCAAGGCACTTAAACTGCTGCTATTTTATTTTACGTTTTGAAAGAGCATCAAAAAATTATTTTAAGATATTTTTCGTTCCTCCACCATAATCCTCCTTTATAATCCTCTTTTGAGTTTTAAAGGAAAAACTTGTTTATTATTCTTAGTAAATGCAAATAGTTAAACAAAATTTATAGTTCTGGGAGACTCCGACTCCTGCTCACTCCACTCACCAACCCCTTTAATTGCTTCTTATTCATCATTTTTTGCTTAGATTTTAATATTTTACACAAAAACACGGAAAAATTTATTTTAAAAATATGCAATTATTGTAGCTTTATGTAAGATTTAATATGTTAAAAGTAACAAAAGATACGATTACCTAGGTTCGAAAAATCTAAGTAATCGTCTGTACTTGAAAGCTGTACTTGAAAATATTTAATCTGTATTTGAAATAAAATTAACATAAAGAATACATATTGTGTGACTCTGTAAGAAGAAATAAATGAGAAATAATTTTATTCGCTGACGGGACTTATGACAATTAAAATCGGAAACGGTTTTTAATTATTTCTTAAAAAGAATTTTTTAATGTAAATGTTGAGATTTATATTTAACAACATGTAATCTCTCCCTTTTTTTTGCTATTTTTGATTGATATCTACGGGAGCGCGAGCTTACAAAATAAGGAAAGAAAGATCTCGTAGGAGAAAAATACATTTTCAACAAAAATAGTTAATACTTAAATCCTAAAAAGCTGAAAACATATCACGAAAAAATACTTAAATTTTTTACAATTTTCGAACAAATTGGAATTTTGAATCAAAATTCGTGTTAAGTACACAAATAAAGAAGGACTCTTCTAAAGCGCCAAATTTTAATTACGCAGTTTCATTTCAGCGGGCTACAGATCGACAAAACATGGTATTTTTTCTTACAAGTTTAACAATTCTCGAACTATTTCTTGAACTAATCATTGAATAAAATTTTTTTTTTATTCCGTCGTACTTTCCTTACTTTTTTCTACAGCCCATCTTAAATTCAAATCTTTAAATGATATAGTTTTTGCGCTGTAAATTAAAATTAAACATAAAGGAAAAAAGAAAAAGAAAAAAATCGGGAGGAAATCACTTTTGCAATAACTTTCGAACAAGTTTACTCTCTCGATTTTTTAATATAGAGAGGCATTTATAGAACTGTTCTTTAAGCAGTTTATTAACGCTTTTAGATTTACAACAAGTTCTTCGTATTTTTGTAATTTCAAAATTCAAACCAAACTCAGATGACAAAATTTCCAAACAAATTTACTTATGTTGAGGACTTTTCAAGTTAAATTAATCAGCGTGTGCATTACATGAAGAAACAAAACCATGACAAGCTTATACAGTTGGATCATCTGCAATTAAATTCCTAATTTACAAATCTAATTAATGTGGTTGGTGATCTAACATGATACGTATAATTGCAATATTTATTGGGTAAAAAGCCACGATGCAAAGAATTGCGCAATCACATCTTCTTCAAATAACTAAATTATACAAAAAAAAAAAAAAAACTATTTTGTGGCGCATTTGTTTATTTAAAAACTTTGTATGTATTTTAACTATGTAAAACATGTATTTTAAATAAACAAGCTTAAAAAAGGAATTTTTTTAAGAAAGAAATTAACTAAATTTTCATAATTATTTTCGGTGAAAAAAATAATAAAATCTTTGAACTTTTCTCTGTTCTGTCTGTAAAGCTTATAAGATTACGTTCAAGCATCATAAAGTTTTTATAGTCCAACATACTTACATTAGACTGACGTTTTTCATAAATTTATATTTAGAAAACGAAATAACAAATAATAAATTAAAATAAAACAATTCTTACAGAAAATTCATTTGAGAAGCTATACATTAACCCTCCCAGAACTCCTGGATTTAATTCGAAAAATAATAAGGTTCGATAATAAAAAGGTATAAATAGGGTTCGAGTGCTTGTAAACTGACTGTGAGCTCAAGTATTAGTGAGTAAATATTTTTTTACACAATTATCTGGTTTGCAGAATGATATTTGCCTTACGGCTAATGGCAGATATTCCGTCTTCTTCTTCATTAAAAGAATTTGAAAATTTCAAATTTGTAATATTCAAGTATTTTTCATTCATTCAGACATTTTATATTTACATCACCATCTGTTGAGCACTTTTTGAACTAAACTCTGAAGTTTTGGGTGGAAAATGTATGCCCTGTCACATGATTTTACTCCAATAATAATTTTTTTTTTAAAAAATCTTCACCATTTAGCTGTTGTAAATTTTTGAAAACTGTCAGTTTATTTTAGGACGCCTTGTTATAGTTAAATTATAATTGAATTGAATATAATGTAACAGCAAGTCTTTACTGTGATACTCAACCTTTTGCAGTCCTTGTGATTTCATCTTTTTATAAGCAAAATTTGACAAAAAGTTTCTTTGGAAACACTGAAATTCAAGCAAATCTTTTCTAGTAATGCACTGAAAACTTCTCAGTATGTTTTTCTCGCTATCAGAATGAGATATCCTTTAAAAAAAAACTCCAAAATTATGTCTATAAATTCAAATTTCATCCCACAGCCTGTTTGGACTTATGCTTGTTGAACATAAGCACCATTTATTTTCCTAATCTACCATCAGGTCTTTGATCTAATGCTTAGAGAGACAGTCCTACCAATTACTGAACGTAAAGACCACTTACCTTATCATCGTAACTAGAGCTAAGCAAAAACAAAATTTGACATCCAATAAAAAATCTTTGAAGTTTGCTGTAGCTCTTATCCTATAGACCTGGATTTGATTTTGGCCGCGTGGCCGGGCAAGCGAATCCACTGCGATTTTTATTTATTTAGGTTCTGCGCCCTGTAATATAGTCACAAAATATTCAGATGGCGTTCCATTCTTCCATTTACCGGGATAATAAATAAGATGAAGGGAGTTATTTGTTTTTCTTGATTATGATGTCCAATCATCATATTGTAGAAGTTTGTGTTTTGTGACAAGAGTTAAATGCGTGCATAAAAGACCCGGGGGAGTTCGCCATAGGTTATGTAGGTATAATTGTCTGAGTAACATAACACAAATTGTTGTAAATTAAAATATTAAAAGTAGAATTATTCAGCCAATACATTTAGAATTTAGCGAATTTTATTAGTTCATTTTTTTAGTATTCAACGCTTCAAGAATATATAAGTGTTAAGTTTTTATTTGAATTTATAAGAGAATTTAACTACGCCATATTGATTTTTATTTAAAAATTTCAATGTTTAAAATTTTTTTTCAATAAACGCAGTTTTTTTTTATTAATAAAAATGAAAAATATGGCTTTACTTTGTTACTTTTCTTAGAGATAAGGCACATAACATTTTAGAAATTCTTTTTAATAAAAATAAATAAATAAATAACTATCTAACTAGCGAACTAAATAAATAAACAAGTAAATAAATAAGCAAATAATTAAATAACTAAATAAATAAAAACTATGATATTAGAAGTCAAATGTAATGGGTACTTTAAAATACTGTACGTATTTTTGTTTTTAAATTTTTGAAAAACATTTCTATTTTCGTTAAATAATGAAAGCGAATTTTAACGTTTAATAAATAGTACTTACATATAAATTAAGCAGGGATGGGCCTTTAGTTTCAAAGCCTTGAAACTAAAAGACTTATGAAATAAAATTAGCTAACTGGAAGATAGAACTGCAGAATTACATTGCATTAGTTTTAAAAGAGAAAAAAAAACTTGGATAGCTAAATTCTTAGAATATATCATGTGCTATACATCCCACTTTAGTTATGCGACGACCTATTTATTATGCTTTGAACTATATTGCAGAATAAAGAAAATAGCAATCATTAGTTTATTTGCAAGAATTAAACAAGGATGATTAAATTAAAAGCATATCTGATATTTATCTTAAAACACATCTCTCTGACAATTCTGAAATTAGGAAACAATTTTATTTACTTATTTATTATAGAAATAATCTACTTTTAAATTATTTTCATAATTTAAATTTTGTGAACTATGAAATTTCAATAAATTAATATTGAAAAACCATATAAACGATAAAAGCCTTCGTTTTTTCTATTTATCATTCTGAGATATATTTATTTGTTTTGCTTCAGTCTTTCAATATCCAATTTATCTTGTGCACTGACCGTCAACACAATCTTATTTATTATTCTGATAACGCCCTCATCATTTCACATTTCGGCGAGCATGCAAAGTTAAAGAACATGCACTTCAATTATTAAGTATTATGTAAATATTACGAGAGCAATAAAAACATTTTAGGTTGAACGAATCGTCTCATCTAAATTTTGCGAAACTCAAATTTTCCTTCCTATACCTATTTTATTTTACAATTCCTTATACGTTTAGAAAATGTTTTTAAAATTGATTCATAATCTGATTTCACTGCATACAAAAGTATTAGTTTTAAATAATTTATAATAGTTAATAATTTCTGACTTTTAATTTTTTAAAAGAAGAATTCTTAGAAGAATATTTTGTCAATTTGGAGAAAGACAGGTGGGGAATTTGTTCTATCACGAAGTCTATAAGAAATGCAAACAACCAAATATTGCCAGAGTCATCAAATTTTATCGTATAGTTGTGGTGGCTATACGATAAGATTTTTTGAAGTATTCCGCCGACTACGGAATACAAAACTCAATTCGGCACCAGGATCGCATTGATCACAGTGTGGACGAAAAATATCTTCAGTGGTAAGCGGATCATGGGCTTGTCATCAGGCTATCCATGGAGGTTTTCGTGGTTTTCCCCTATATGTAACGCACAAGCGGATTAGTTTCAGCAAAAAGTCCTCCACGAAGGCACACTTCTCCCAATACTTGATCCAGGAATTATCTTGTCTACTAGATTAAGTTCAAAATTGCAAGGCCATGGAGTTGAATATTAGTAGTCGCAAACTCAAAATTGAGTCGACTGTTCAACAACGGTGAATAAAATAAAATAAAATTTTATCGTATGATAAAAATTTTATTTTATTTATGAATGCTCTATCCCCTGAAGCGAATGACTCAGAAAGTAGAGCATTCGCTTCTCAATGAGGTGACCTAGGTTTGAATTCCAGCTGTGGTTGGTTGATACGAGTTCTGCTCCCAGCTCACACTGACCACAGTGCTGACTTAAAATATCCTCAGTGGTATCCTCAGTGGACAGATCATGGGTTAGAATCCCCTTGTTGGTCCAGGAGTCCCCTTGTTGGTCATCATGTCTTCTGGGTCGGGTTCAAAATTAGAAGGCTGCGGTGTTGAACATTGATAGTCATAAACTCAGAATTGGGTCTGCTGTTCAACGCCGGACATAAAATCAAATCTTATCGCAACATATTTATACTATCATATTTTATTAAATGCCATATTTTTAGGTGTCACAAATCGAACCCTATTAAAAAATCAGCTTTGCAAATATGCATGGTAAGAGATAAACCTTGCACAAGATTAATGGATTGCGTAGAATGCAGACATTAAGACAAAGATCAATCATTGGCCACAACGTGGTCTTATGGGGTCCGTTGGAGTAAGCCTACTGGAATGGCATTGGCCTGTAATAAGCTGTAGAGCATTTGAAGAAGAAGAACTTCCTGACAAAGAGGTAATAACCTTTTTTTTAGATAGTGGACAACAAACTCTACAAATATATCTTTTGAAAGTTAACATAATTAACCAGATTGTGATTGTAAAAATCCTGTGTGTTTTATTTCGATTTCAAACTAATATGCGTAGATAATATGAACAAATAATCAAAATAAAAACTAAATAATAACAATTTTTATGTAAATAAGTTTAAACAGATTTAGATACAACATTGTACGAGCAATTTTTTACGACACAATTATAATTATATAAACTTATAAAATATTGTTCTTAAGTTATAGTTTGAATTGAATTTTAAAATTATTATTTTTTTTTAAATTGATTTTCGATTTTTAGAAATTTTCATTTCTTTTTTTCCTATTTTAGTTGTACAAGAACAGAAGAAACGTTTGTTTCTTATATATTAATGTTTAAAGCTTGTTTATTTTGTGATAAACAAGCTTTATACATTAAAAAAAAACATAAAAACAAAAAAAAACGTGTACATGTGTTAGACTACAATTTCTTTCTTTCAAACAAATACAAGGTACATATTAATAGTTTCTAAAAGGTTTTTGAATTTATAAAATAAAGAGTTAAAAAGTTCTGTTTTTTTTTATTATTTATTTATTTATTTAGTTTTTTTTTTTTTTTTTTTTTTTTTTTTTTTTTTTTTTTGCTTTCAAAATAAATTTTTGTTCAACGTTTAACTGATTTTGACGACTATTTATGAAAATCATTCAGGTCTTATGTGATATCATAGGCGTTACGTAATATATCATTTATCTATTACTTATGGTCTGTTTGTTTTGTTTACCTAGACTATGTACGCCACCCTCCTCATGAAACATTAAGCCTGCTTTTTAACGCCTTTTTCTAATCTGTTGTCTTTTCAAATCTCAAAAATTCAATATTTTTAAAGTTTTTTTAACGGTCACTCGAACAAGAAAACAGGTCTTAAGTGTTTTAAATGTAAGTTTCTTATGTGTTTCAGATTTTTTTAAATTAATGTTTAAATCTGCTTTAGAAAGCCATTTAATATTTTCCATGAATTAATTGAGAGTGTCACTATGGCAACCGTTACTATGAAGACCGTTTAATTAATTCCTGGTATAGCTAATGGGTTAATGAAATAAGGAAAGAGAGAAAGGATATCAATGATTCAACGAATCATTAAATGGGTGAATCAGTTTAAAAAATAAGTACTTTTTTGAGGAAGAAAAATTATAATTTGTGGTACGATAGTCAATTGCAAACAGTTGACTACCGTACCACAATTTCTCTTTTTTTCCTTTTGACAAAAAAATGTAAGAACAAATTCGAATAATAATAATGATTACAATAATAATAGTTTATTAAATGCATTAATCTTTATTTCAATAATGTATGGATGAAATAAAGCCTAATTTTAATTACAAATGGCTCATTCTAAAGAAAAGGATTTAAATTTCATTTATTCCTTTCAAGAAGAATTGTTTTATTTTTATTTCTACTTTTGATATGCAAAAGTAGATAATTATACAATCTAATAGATTAATAACAACATCTACAACATAATTATAGATATTACATAAATTAGTTTATGCATTTTTTCTTATAAATACGACAATGCTGATATATTAAGTTCAAAAATAGCCGCAGATGGCGCGGTGATCAGAAAGATGTCACTTAAGAATGAAACGAAGCATTTCGCAAACAAAGGAGGGAATGATGCATTTAATTTTTAAAACTCTCCTCGAAGTCCCAGAATCTCACGGCATAACAAAAGAATCCAAAATATTAATAAGAATATAAATATCGAAAAAGAAATAAAAAGTTCAGCGAGGACGACATGGAAGAAGAGAGATTTCCTGATTTGGAATAGACTATTACGGTGATTAAGGTGGCAACACAGGAAATCTCATGCAGTCACCGTGTTTCCTTGACAACGGCGTCTGTGATCCACTCCACGAAATGTTTCTCAAATGGAACACTTTTATCTTTGCACAGGTGTCTGATTAATTTAGAGAGGACGAAACGGGTGATTACTAGAGGGTGGACTACGAAATTAACAAGTGTGTAAGGGGTCACCATTTCTTTAGAACTAATACAATAATCATTACTTTGTTCGTTGGAATATCGTGGTTTGGAATACTGATAAACTTTTTGGAATATCAACTTTTCCAAACAGTTTCAACGCTGAAAAATTTAACTACCAATTAGATTTATAAGAAATTTTATTTATATGAAACCATGCATGTTGGGATTCAATGGCTAATATAAAAATTTCATCAGAGGAAAAAAAAAGAATTCAAATTGTTACAAAAATATTTCAGAAATCTTAGAAACATATCGTAGAGAGAGAAATATCTAAGAAAATATCTTAAAGTAACTATCGACACAAAATTTCATTTTATAAATTAAAATATTTATACCAGGAATTATAAATTATAAAATAAGCTACACTGTAAAAAATTTTGGGGCATAGCTGTAGCCATTTTTGATGTTGAATCAAGCAATATACATTTTTAAATACAGAGCTGTAGTTTTCTTGCAAAATAATTACATAAACTTGACATAAAAACAATAGTTTGAAATAATTAGTACAAATAAATTATTAAAAATGTGCTTGTTTTTCTTGAATGAAATGTAATGTGCATGAAAATGTGTGGTCAGTAAACAGACAATTAAAAAATTAATAAATAAATAACTAAAACTATAACAGTAAAAAAGTAAATAAAAAATGTGACTACAAGCACTGACATTTTTTTTTAGTTTAGTTCACCAAAAATGGTGAAAACTATAGTTCAAAATTTTTAGGATATATGTGTATACGTATATTATAAATCAATAATTTTAGTCGCATAATTACACTATGATGTAATACCTTACCGAATCTGGTGCTGAAAAACTAAAAAAAAATTTTTTTATATATTTTTTTTAGGTTAATAGCTAATTCAGCGTTCATGCATACTTTGAAGGGTACAGTTAAATCTAAATTCGAAGAAGCGAGAAATTTGAGCATCAAGATAAAATGCATTTACTCCAAGAATTCACTAATTTTCGCCAATTTTAGAGTTAGTTGATCGATTTTGTTGTTTACCATCGAGCAGAGAAGGTGAAAGTTTGATTTCTCCTCGCACGATGTTGAACATTTCATGGAAGTAAACAGTTATAAAAATGCATGCATGTATGTTTTAGTTGTATTATAAAGGTAATTATTTTCTCAAGAGAAGATTTACATATATCCGTCAATTTTATTAAATAATTTCCTAATATTTAATTATTATTCGGTTCAGTTTAGTTCAGTCTCGTTCGTATTTATATTAGTATTCTAATTGTGCTGCATGTTAACAAATTTCATTTTAAGAAATATTGTATGGATGCACCCGAAATTAATGATTCTTCCTCTTACTGTATCGTAAAAATAGCTTTACTGACTCTTATGTGTATCCTATCTTACTCTAAATATAAATTTTAATATTAGTGAACAACAAAAATGGTGGCTGCTACTTACCCCAATTCGGTGTCAAGTAGTTGCCACCATTTTTGGTATTGTGATGTACTAAAAATTTTTACAAAATAGAAATTTTTACAGCAACTCAGAAAATGTAATGACAAACTTTAAAAGGGGAACTAGCACCTATAGTTAAATGGGGATTAGAAGGGGAACTATCCTCAGTAGAGCTATGTGCACCAAAAGATGCAGTTTCAGTCTGTTGCCGAATTTAAGGCTAGCATCAATGAAACCTAGCATAGTAATGAGGCAACTGTTCTCCAGTTACTAGCGAATGGTAAGAAACATCGCATATTTCAAGTCATATAAATGTGGCGTCTATTTTGGCTATAATAAGCAGTGGCCTTATTTCGATGGGGCACTTTTCACCTCTTATATTGTCTTGTCCAGGTGGAGAAGGGTAAGAATCGACTTACTTAATAAATACATGTTTGATCCACCTTGGCTTTCCTAGCGTGTCCAATTATGGCGCAAAATCAAGTTGGCTTTATTTAAGTGGGACGCACATTATGTATATAATGTGACAGTGAATCGAGTATTCTATATTACCTACTGCAGTGGTCTCCAAAGTTTTTAGGTTAGGTTCACGCTTACCTCTCAAGCAAAGCACGCTTAACTCTTACAGCAAAGTCTTAGTCAGCAAAGGCGTTATTAAAATTGGAAGAGGCCATGTCTCCCTTTATCTTTAGAAACTTAAGAAAAAACTGTTAGAACTTAGAAGAAAAACTGTTGCTTTTTGAAATTTTTAGCATTTTTCACGCCATTAAAACACTCTTCCACCTTTTTGGCAAAATATTATGATTATTTTGTCTCATTTGCTCGTTAACTAGGTCATCTTATCTATATATCTTAGGTTTGAAATTCATGCAACTTATTGTAATGGAACAGATCAGCCGGTGAGATATGTATAGCATATGCGTAGGAACTAGGGCTGTTTGTATTCCGGTAACTTAGGAGTGTTCTCCTGGCCAAACTATTGGGAACCCCTATATTTTGGGAGTCAAAAATCCGAATCCGTCAAAAAAAAAAAAAAAAAAATTATTTTTCTTCAGAGAAAGTACGTTTTTGTGTCTGATTTCGTAACTTAAAATATCGTCGGCACTTATTAATTAGTATATTTGAGGTCACCTTCTCGAGTCATTAAGAATGGATCCTAGAATGTGAAGGTCCGATCATTAGATCAATAGTTATTCAGGGTAGTCCGTTTTTTTTGGGCGCACTGTACATTAGGAAAAAGATATAATCAAAATATATCGCGAAATACTTGCTTTGATACTGCAGGCAGTTTGTTTTGGCCAGTGAGTCGTATTATATTGATCTACAGGTTTATCTTCAAGAAATTAAATAACATTTTCAAAACTGACTCTCATAATTTCCGAAGCTTTACGAAACCACATTACATTTTCGTCATTGAAATTATTATGGCTCAAACTAGAATCCCTGTATTTAACACAGATAAAGAATTACTACATCTTCAAAATTATTCAATGACCCATGTGAGTTAAAATGGTCATACAAATTGCTCTAGTTCGTTATTACAAAACTGATAGAATTTTCTCTTAAAACACATATCTTTACAATTTGAGATTTTTTTCCTATTCAGTTAGACATACTAAAAAAATAGATTTCACTTATTTGTAAAATTGCTTTTATTAGTAAAAATATTCTATGCAACTTTGTCAATAAGCAATAGTTCATAATTCCAGTGAAAATTAATTCCTGATAGATTTTGTCTTTTTTAACATCACTAAATGTCAACATTTCTAATTTCAGAACCCTTAAAGTGAAATTTAACTTTTAATTATTACATATTTTACATAATAATTTGATATTAATTTTTAAACTCTACACAACTTGTTCAGGTTTAGAACTTCAAGGTAAAATGTAGAAAAAGAAAATAATTTTTAACGAAATGATTTTGACTTCCTGTGAAAATTGTTATTTTTTTCCTGCTTGCGATATACTAATTGAAAACTTTTCCCAGTACTAAATTTTTCGGGTATCAAATGCAAACAAAAAAACTACATTAAAAAAATGTTTATAAATTCTTGAATATTTCTTTTTGATATTAGATCTTCCCTCATGAGGTGAAAATCAACATGGGGAAGAAGTATTCAAATTGAAACTTTTCAGATTTTTTTGTAAACAAAAAAATTCTGCCGCAAATTTGCTTGAACGGTACTAAACTGAATTGATTTATTTAGAACAGTTTTAATTTCATAGAAAAAGTAATTTGGGGGAATAATAATCAAAATGAAAACCTTCACGAGTAGATATTCTCTTAGAATAAAAAGTCTTTATTTACCAATTACTTTTAAAATATTTATTGTAAAATTTCATATTCTGTATTTATAATGAGTATAAAATTTTTATTATTGGCTTCAAATTGTTTTATCACGAATAAAATAATATTTTTTTTTATAATTCAAAAAACTAAAAGAATTAAAAAACAAGCAGAGCAAAATATTTTTCGGAACTAATAATAGCATTTCTTTGAAAATAAAAGCAGAAGCATATAAAACCATTTTAAATTCTAAGGCTAGGAATAAAACAAGAAAGATTTCTTATGCAATCTTTGAAAAGCACCGAATTTTTAACAATAAATGAAAATTATTTAAATTTTTTAAAATCAAAAATATAAAAGAATCGTACAAGAGCAGTTAGTTTTTAATTTTAAAAAAACTGCATGAAAAAAAAATCAAAAGTCTGTTTCCTGTATCTAATAAGGTAATAAATATTTTTCACCTGCTAAACATAGCTGCATTATTTTTATCTTAAAAACATAGGGCGATATAATCTTAACTAATTTAGAATTTCATTTCGTTTATTCGTAGAAATATCAAATATAATTAAGCTCATTTATTATACTTTCTCACATCTTCATTAAAGTGTCATTATTTTCACTTGTTAACTGCGAAAATAGTTTTTCTAAGGCGACAACGGGATAAATATTTGATTCAAAGATGCGTACAACATTACCGTTTCCTGTCTTAATTAAACATTATCCACGGTTTTTAATTTCCGATAGTCTTATTCTTATGGAAAAAAGGATAATTAAAAGACATCCGGTGAAAGAAATTAACTACGTGATTTGGAGGAAATATCTGTTCTTCTTGCTTATAAATACACATTTAGATGTCCATAAGTCGATGTCGATATCTGTTTTCCTTCACTGCATTCCTACAGGATGCCCCGTCACCATCCGATGACGGAGAACCTTGGACGACCAAGCTTGGTCGACCAAGGATTCGACCAAGGAATAGCGGGTCTAGCTGTGGGAAAAAACGGAGCACGACTTCGCTTGGTTTGATGTCATTACAAAATATATCGGATAACTCGACTTTTTATGACGTATTTAGGTATTCATCGATGTTATCCAGACAGACATGTGACCCTGGGATCTTCTTAAGGGAAACTGATAGTTCTCGGTATTTGAGTTCTTGGCGATTATTTTAGAAGTTATGTTGTTTTATATAATCAAGCTGAAAATCTATTTTCAGAAAAGTTTCTTTTCGGAATTAAAATAAAATATAAAAAATTTTTCATACCCTGATTAACATATCATTTTTTTTAAAAAAAGAATCATTTTGTTTTTATTTTTATTGCAAAACTGAATTAAACGATGTTCTGTTGCATTTCTCATTGCTCAAGTTAGCCATTATTGGGTTTTTCAATTTACGATATTCTGTAACTTAAATTGAAATTCGTTTTTTTAACAATGCTTTACTTTATCAATTATCAATTCTAAGTTTTATCAATTTAAAGTTTCAACCTACTTTTACTTAAAATTTTTTTATGAGTTTTCATCAATTATAAGTTTTATCAATTTTATTTTTTCTCCCTTATGGAATAACTCACTTTCAACTTAGCAAGTTATCAAGTTCGTGCCTTTCACTGAGGTAATTGAAATTGAATAGTTGAAAAATAAGAAAAAATTAAACATGTGAGCAATATTTCTCAGATTATTTAAATGAACCAAAAAAATTAACATATAATTGTAAAACTCGCTTATCCAAAGGCAATTTCTGAAAAAAAAAATTGTTTTAAAAAATTATTTCCTATTTCTTATGCTATTAAAATTATTTACTGTTTCTTACGTTATTAATTTCTTATGTTCAATTTTCTCTTTAAATTGGTCGGACAACGTATGAATTTTAAGGTATAAAATTTTTTATCTCAATTTAATCTGTGGGATTTTAAATGATAAAATACAAGATTTGAATGCAATTTGCTAAATAGTTTCTGAGTAGTGAAACTTTCAAAAAGTCGTATTTTTAAATTTTTTTTTCTCAGGGAATATTGGAAAATTACTTTCGAATTTCGAGATTTGTCATCAAATTTTGAAATCATGAAAATTATTAATGATATAAAATATATGACGGTATTAAAATGGTATAAAAATTCAATGCAATGTTTTTATGAACATCATTAAATTAAATAATAAAAGATAATGAAGAATTTTTAAAAATTATTTTTCTGAAGGAATATTTGAAATTTTTTTTTTATAACCGTGTAAAATGTTTTGGTTTAAACAGTATCAGAGACATTGTGAAATACGCAGAAAATACGATAAACATCACGTTTAGATTTATATTGCTCTCCAGACTGAACTATTAAAATTATTTTTTCCAGATTGCTGCCATCTCCCGTATTATAAGAGTCAAGAATCCTGATCCGGCGAAAAAATGGTACGTTTATTCAGAGAAAGTACATAAAATATAGTACATGAAATAAGTATTCTGAGAAGACAAAAAATATATAGTCAATGACGTAAACTTCTTTACTGACAGTATTTTTTAACAACGAGTTCGACAATTTCCAGAAATTTCACCTGCTTAAATTATAAATTTTAAAGTGCATGTGATTCTCTGCATATTAAGTTGTATTTTCTTATATGAAAATTATTTTTTACACCTTGGTGGCATAATCGAATATCGCCTTAAATATTGTCACACATTAAATAATCGAGAATTGTTAACGCAATTAATGTGAAAATAAATTAAAAGTAAAGATAAATGCTTCAAATTTTAAGAAAAAGAAGTATGATGAGATTATCGAGTTTGTTAAAGTCACAAGTACGAAAAAAAACTGCTTCTTGGAAACGTCATTTATTGCAAAGAAAGACATTTTGACGAATTGTGTATCATTCCAAAACTAGTTGCACTTTTTCACAAATTAACAATTGGTAAAATTGCGAAAAAAAAATATATTTCAATGATTTTATAAATTATTTATAAATTATTATTTTATAAATTATTTATTTATAAATTATTTATTTATAAATTATTTATTTATAAATTTGATAATTATAAATTATTAATTTATTTATAAATTTGATAATTGTAAAATATAAATTTATTTATAAATTTTAAATTATGATTATAAAAACAATTTTACGGACTTTTTTAATTTCATAAATTAAATAATTTCTACTTCTCGTGTTTGTCTATAAAGTGATTAAATACTGTTCGAGTTTTAGTTTTCCAAAAACTGGTGATATTTTTTTGCTTTGAAAAGTAACCGAATAAGTATTGATAATACAATGGACACTTAAAAAAATATTTCAAAATTTCGCATTGAGGAATTTTTCATTTGATGGAATAAATGTTTTTCACTGGGATTCATCATTAAAATAGTTATATACGATTGTAATTTCAGTTATAAATTTTTCTAAGAATGCAAGGTTAAAAATTTTTCTTTGCTTTGGTACAAAATTAACCTGGTATGTAATGATACAATGGACACTTAAAAATTTATTGATATTTCGAGAAACTAATAATAATTAATTGTTAGTT
The DNA here is from genome assembly GCF_982258835.1 of Parasteatoda tepidariorum. Lineage (NCBI taxonomy): Eukaryota > Metazoa > Arthropoda > Arachnida > Araneae > Theridiidae > Parasteatoda > Parasteatoda tepidariorum. The sequence goes on from NC_141761.1 coordinate 56,604,028, forward strand.
TAAACTATTATTAGCTTAACTCAGCTTTTCCCATAATTTGTTGCTATTATCTCTTTCTTTCTTTTATTTTGAATGGGCACTTTTTATCTTCTGATTAATTTCATATGAACTTCCTCTTATTTTTTTTTACCACCTTTTTCACATTCCATGCCGATTCCATAAAATCCAGACTGAATCAGCAATCACCCAGAGGTGTGTCATTCCTTTTTATTCATTATTTCTTTCAGACTAGTGACGTAAAAAAAAATGTTCTATTTCACAATATTATTGGTCATTTCTCTTCACTTTGTGAAATATATACATGGATTGTAAAGATGAACTCTGAAATTAATCTTCGGTTTAATGTTTCTTAAATGACAATGTCATTCCAGAAACATATCAGAAAACATTAAAACTGTCACGAAAGGTGAAGTAAAAGTGACAAGACGACTCGCAAATTCCTTTCCACGCATAAAAAAAGACATTTTCACCTTTTAGCAAAGCGTGAAAATCAACCCTTCCGAAGAACAAACCGTCTCGATTTTCGAATAGGACACCGCCCGTACAAATTCGCGAAAATAAGTCACAAATGTGACAAAATGTAACGAGGCATCGCTATATCACTCTTTTCTCATTCGTAATAAGACGTCCAAGTATTATGGAAATAATAATTGTAATAATAATAATACGGAGAATTGAAGCCTTGAACCTGAGGAAGAACGTTCTGCCGCATCGTTGGTCAAGAGAAACCGCTGCAAGAAAAACGAATGATTTTCTGTCTGTTCCACTTCGATAGCTACCTGAATTCTTCGTCATCTTTCACTTTCTGGAAGTTTAGAACTCTAATTAAAGTAATATGTGTCACAAAAGAACGTATTTGGATGTTCTGTCGATTGAAGATGATGCTGTAAATATCACCGGAAACCAGACGACAATTGATGAAATTCTTTCGGAGTTCGACGAAAAATGGATTGGTAATAATAGATTACTTCCGCTTATAGAAAATGTTGGTCCTTTCTTAATTGCTTATTTTACGACTTCCAAAGATTTTTAGTTTTGATCTGTGTCCAATATTTGATTTCTTTCTTTTTTCGAGATGGTTAAAAGGATGCTATACCACGGACGAAATCCTTCATGGCGAATCCTCTTACATCTACAGAAGTAATTTTAAATATATAGAAAAAGTGAGGTCATATGAACCTAAAGTATACCATGAAATTTCAAATGCAGATTTTTTTTATAAATATCAAAATCAGAATAAATTATTCCAGGATTATTTAGGATTACGCAAAGAGGAAGATATCATGTATTAATATGCTTGCATTTTTATATTTTGAAGAAAAAAATTTTAGCATTTAAAACTTTATGGTTGACTCCAGGTTTGCCTGAACTAACTTTCTTCTTAACTTTAAATTTTAAAATACCAATGGTCTAGAAGAAGAATTTGCCACGAAAAGTTTCTTCCGTGTTATAGCTACCTCTTAAGATCAACGACGTTCCTTAGAGCATTTGGACAGAATTTCTGAATTTTTGTGCCTTCGTGAGCATCGAAAATATATTCGATGCGTAATTAAATTCTAAAAATATAAAATATATTTAGTTGAATTTTAAATTATTTTAATTTGTCTTAAAAATAAAATCGAGAATCGTTGTTTGTGGCCACTCTGGTATATTGGGAAACGGAAAATAAGTATACAGTAGAGCATCGATTATCTGGACCAATCAGGACGAAAACCGATCCGGATAACGAAAACTTTACAAAACGGATAATCGGACAACTTTACAAAAAACGGCTATGGGAACATTTTTTAGTAACTTCTCTTCACACTTTTTCAAGTTTTAGAATTAGCAATTGTTAAAGTGCCTATGCTATTTTACAAAAGACGTGTCGAGTCGCAAAGTCCTCCATGTTCCCATAACAAATCAATACCTCTGGGGGTACTGGATTGAAGATCGATCGTTCTCTGATTTAGGTCAAAATTACGATCTGTGGATGAATGAATGCATGTATGAATGGGTCCGCCTTATAAACAGGTGTGACGTATGGTGTGGCAGAAGTCGAATTTTGGGTCATAGATGGCGTCACTGAAAAAAAAGAATCGCACACTCTGCCTTAAATTTGCTCGGTTTCACCAAGAAGGCTTGCCCGTGTGGCAAGTAGCATTAGAACCAACCAACCAACCCACCACGTTTAAAAGATTTAATTTTTAAAAAAAATTTATTAGAAATCAGTTCCCTTATTAGAAACTACTTGAAATTGGGCGAAAAGAACCTGATTTTTTCAAGGTCACCGAGGGACAAAAGAAATCATTTCAAGAAGGTGGGAAAAACACATGGTCCTTAAACGATTCGGATAATTTGGCAATCCGGTAAACCTGCGTTCAGATTATCTGTGCACTAGCTTTACTGTATTTGGTTAGTTAAATAAGCAAATAAATTAGAAATTATTGACAGTAAGAAAAAACGAAAAACTTTTGGAGGATAATTAGCTTACAAAAAACTTATGAAGCAAAGGGATGAAAAGTACAAAGTGTCGGTTAAAGCCACACAAACGAAATGCTTCAAATTAACACAATCTCGGTAGTTAATAATTCTACAGAATATTTTCGTTAGAACAATTTTCTTCCATTTGTTTGTCCTCTTTTTAAAATAAAAAGAATAAGAATCTGCAAACGCTGTAATATTTCTGTAATGCCCACTGACGTGCTGAAGGGTGCGTTTTAGTACGTCGGATTACATCATTGGAAAACTTTAGAAATTGAACACTTACTTTTAAAAATTAAGTGTTCAAAAGTAAGTTAATGTAGTTTTTTTAGGGAGAAAAAACATCTTCGTTTTTCTTATCACCCCATTGATTTACGAAGTCAATTTCTCATTCAAGAAAAAGTGAATAGTATTTTTTTTTTCATCAAAAAGTAATGATAAATATGAGAAGTACTGGCACACATTCTTTTTTTCGAAATAGAAAAAAAAATCATATAGTTCTCATAATTTGAAGAAAATTCTCATAACGTCGAGACAAAGATTATACACAGCTGAAAGAACACTTTATTCCTTCGAACTGTGAACCCAGAAAAGCAAATTTCCATTCTTATCTGTAACCGTAACGGTAATACGAAAAAGATTTTCTGTGTATTTCTTTCATGGACTCAACACAAAAGTTTCGAAAACTATTTTAAAAGTTCAAAACTTACTGAGCTTAACGTTTTAAGTTCATTATACAATTGAAAATGCATGTGTTCAATAACAAACCTAATATCTTTATGTAATTTACATAAAATAAACAACCATAGCATGCTTATGTTTACACGAATTTTATGATGGACAGAAAATACTACGCATGTGCGTACTTACTAATTACAAAATGTAACTTTAAAATTAATTACTGACTTGTAATATTTTATTAATTCAAATTGTTTTTATGTTTCTCAGAAACAAAAGAATCAATCAAAAAAAAAAAAAAAGTGGAGTCTATAAATAAAATGAGATATCAATCGAGATAAATTAATAAATAATAATTTATTTTGAGACGGATTTCCTTACAAAACTTGCATGAACAATCGGAATATAATCAAATTAATAAATAATAATTTATTGTGGGACAGATTTCCTTAAAAAACTTGAATGATCAATCGGAATATAACTAAATTAATAAATAATAATTTATTGTGGGACCGATTTCCTTGCAAAACTTGAATGAATAATCGGAATATAATTAAATTAATAAATAATAATTTATTATGTGTGGGACTGATTTCCTTACAAAACTTGAATGATTAATCGGAATATAATTAAATTAATAAATAATAATTTACTGTGGGACAGATTTCCTTACAAAACTTGAATGATTAATCGGAATATAATTAAATTAATAAATAATAATTTACTGTGGGACAGATTTCCTTACAAAACTTGAATGATTAATCGGAATATAATTAAATTAATAAATAATAATTTATTGTGTGTGGAGCTGATTTCCTTACAAAACTTGAGTGATCAATTGGAATATAATTAAATTAATAAATAATAATTTATTGTGGGACAGATTTCCTCACAAAACTTGAATGATCAAACGGAATACAATTTAATAAGTTTTTGTGAAACATCTTAGACCACTCATTTATCTAGCTTATTTAATTATTCTTACTTTAATTACTTCTCTGAAAGTTTGAAGGATTAATCAGAATTTTAAATGTGTGAATAGGGTGTTCATAAAGTTTATTTTGTTTAGTTATTTGAAATATTTAGTTATTTGGTAAAGTTAGTATAATTGGTTTTGTGCTGTAGATACAATTCCCACTCAAAGTTTGAACATTGGAACAATGAGTGATGATATATGAATTTTAACTATTAAATGGGATTTCATGTCATTACATACAGAATTAGACCCAAAACCTTTTTTCTCTGAATAATTTTATTTTTGAATGGAGTAGTTTCAGATTTCTCAAAAGCATGGGACGCAATTTAATTTAATAATTAAAATTTTAGAACAGCGATCGCCAAACTGTCGGTCATTTTTGGTGGATGGCGTTTACACCCAGTTTGATAACCATGATTCCATCTCTGAACTAATAAATAGAAATATGAAAAAAAAAAGAAGAAAAAAGTTGGTAGTTTTTTTTTGGTTGGTAACTCACATTAGGATTTAAAATCGGTATGGTACCTCAGAAGATCAGTACCTCATTTTGACGATGTTAAAACTGTCGCGTGATAGTCACGAGTATGATAAAAATACTTGCTATAAGAACACTTTGGGTGCATGTTTCTTTAAATAAATAATTAGCTTACTACTAGTTACAGAAATAATCAGACAAAAATCATAGTTTGTGGTCTCTGGAGAATAATAGATCTAAGCAAAATCCTGTAAGGAACGTGGAAAGTAATATTAGCTATATAATAAATCGCCAGACAATACTATTCTCTCTTCATCAGCGTGATTGGCATCCAGAGCGAAAGCTTCCGGCGAATTATTTCTGCAGCCAAGAGCTCCCCAAGGATTAGCAAAAGTACTCTTGACAAATAACATAGTGAGTGCATCATCCGCACAAATTAGTTATTAGTCTGAATGGGCTTTCTGTACACCCCTTCCCTGCTGAGTTCAAATCAGCTTCCATTCTCTGATTGGCGATAAATGGACGCATTCGCCTCTATTATGTTCTGATTTTACTGATGGATTTTATTTTATTTATTTTTCTTTCTTTCAATGTATCTAAATGGAAAGTGAATCCGATGGTCAATGACATGCACTGATTTACAGGACCAGTTACCCATCCATATTTGACCACTTGTAAATCATTTTTCAAAATACCTTCAAATAAGGCGAAACGTAAGGGTATTAAAATCAGTTCTAGGTATCAAAAAGTAAATTTCTTAGAAAAAATGTGGTTTCTAAAAGTATTTAAAATTGGAAGATTTCCCAAAGAGCAAAGGATAAAAATACTTTTTTAAGCTAAATTTAAGAATTATAATAATGAAGATGTATGATGATAATGAAGATAAAGCTATTATCCTTACGAAGATTACTTATTGTTGGAATAATAACGTATATTATAATATTATTATGTGATTTTTTTTCTACTACGTGAATTTATCATTGAAAATAACAGCATGGAATAAAATGATTTATTCCAGATAATTCAATGTCAGATATCAAAACACTGTTACTTTTTATATTGATTATTTTCGTTAGTTTATTACATTACCTTTTCATTATTTACTAAATTTTCATATGCATACTTATGTCTTTAGTATTTTTCCACTGGATCTTTATTTTTAGTACGTTTTCTTTTAAAACTTTCTTACTATACCTTTCTTAAGAAGCATTTTTACGCATCTCTTGCTGTAATTTTCCTCATCATTACTGAATAGTTTCATGTTGTTTTATCTTTTTTCATAACAAGCATAAATAAGTTTAACATAATGCACTTACATTTTGAATGCTTAGCAAATTGAATTTTCTACATAGTATTTGGATTAGAGTGCCCGTGGGCTCTAGGCTTTCTGTATTTGACAGAGAGAATTTGCAATTGTTGGAAAATGCCTTACCTTATCTTCCAGAACCTTCTTACACTATCAATGAAGTGTAAAAATTAATTGTTCTAAAGCGATAGGAAACAAACTGACAGCTGTAAAACTTTTCTGAGATGAAGTCTTGTTTGAAGGGCTTCCAGCAAAAATCAGCAGCTCCTGCAATTTTCAAGTAGGGATGAAAAATGGAACGCATTTCGAATGTACATGTGTAAAGTTATGAGAGTAAACAAAATTTTTTTAATGTACCAAAGAAAGACGCATTTTTTTAAATATCAAAATTCTCCAGAAAAAAATCACTTAAAAATTGTTTATTGCAATATATAAATAAATAATGAAGAAGTTAAATAATAAAAAAAGATAAAAAAAGAAAAAGAATATTATTTTAAATGTACATGACTGGATGCAGCATAATTATAAAGATTTTTTACGAGACCTTTTCCACTAGAAATCAATCCTATAAAATTTTGATCCCAAATCAAATCATATAATTTGAATGATTTTAGTCCTCAATTAGGCATAAAACCAGAATATATAAAAATTTTAGGAAAAAAAGCAATCCATCTTTTCAAATTTTTTCGTGAAGCAGAACGCCAGATTTCAAAAGAGTATTAAATTTTAAAATATTTAACTGGATAGAAACGTAATAAATTTAAAGAAAAAAAAAGAAGATAAAAGTTAAGATTAAGAAATGTATGCTTATCTTTTAAGTATAATATATTTTTATTTTATGAAGTAGTTTGTTGTAGTTAGTAAAAGTTTGTTTGCCTATTGTGCAAAATAACTCTAATAAAACAGCCTTTTATTATTCAAATTAAAGAGTTAAATGGTGTTGGATATGGAGAAAAAATTTGTTTTCCTCAGTTTATTTTAAAACAATTGAAGAATTATTTCATTCATAGTATATTATAAAATTTTCATTGACAAATTTAAAAAAATTAACTGTTTAGTAGACCACTTAGAAATTCTCACGATAGATTTCTAGATTGAATAGAAATTTAAAATTGTAATTTCAAAATGAAATTAAAAAATAAAATTTTAAATAAAAATTTAAAACTGATATTAAAAAAAAAAATTTGAAATTGAAATTAGAACTGAAATTTAAAATTAATATGTATAATTGAAATTTTAAATGAATTAATATTTAAATTAAAATTTATAAATAAAATTAAAATTTTAAATCAATTAGTATTTAAATTAAAATTTAAAAATAAAATTTAAATATTAATTCAAAAATTTAAATAACAAATTTAATTTTAAAAATTGAAGTTTAAAATTAAAATTTTAAATTTATATTTAAAAATTAATTATGAAACTTAAATCTGAAAGTCAAATTTATAATCACGCTTTAAATTTAGATTTTGAAATTAAGATTCAAAATTTAAA